>NC_134812.1:41779072-41784072 GCF_046742065.1 Oratosquilla oratoria
AAGAAAAATTGTTGAATCAGCCTTAATCGAAGAATGTCCGAACTTGAACATCCCCAAAGGTCAATGGTCCTCGGACATGATCTCACGGCTAGCTGTGAGCCGTTTGGTTAAGAATTATCACCCTCCTGACCCTGCTTCCCGCCCGTTTCACTCCTGACCTCACACCTCCACCCACACATCCCCTCACCCCTGACCCCTGCGTGACGGGGTGTCCTGTTTTAGCTCTGCGTGTTCCCCTTCTACTCACATCTCAATTGTACTTATGTCTCTGCAAATTCTTGTAATCTGTACTTTCCTGAAGAAGGCTATAGCTATTAGCCGAAATATAGAAATTACACCTAATGTTTCCTTATATTCCGATTGTGGGTTCTTCGTGATATATATATATATATATATATATATATATATATATATATATATATAATATATCTGTGTGTGTGGTGCTATTGCGCTCCTTTTTTGGAAAAAATAAATCGCCCTGTAGGGAACCATCAGAGGTAATGTGTCCATTAATCCTTTGTCCTTGTTGGTGTTTTTCACCGGATTCATCCTTCCACAAGGACGACAAGGACATTGATTCCTTGGCCTTGAATTCACGGATTGGAGAAAGCATGATAGATAAATAAGTAGATAAATAAACAAATGAATAAATAGATAAATGAATAAACAGACAGCAGGGCTCTGGAGATATGATACTTTCGCTATTGACAATATCTTTGGGGGGAAAAAAATTGCGAAGATTTCTTTTGTACCTAGGTTGGCATTGCTTCGTCGTCTTGTTCTTTTTGAAAATTGTATTTATTCATTTTTTGATGCATTTATCTTTTGGCGCCACTTTGGGAAAATAAGATTCTGTCATTGTCCTCGCGTTTCTCTTTCTTTGTTCTTGTATTTCTCTTCTTGCTGGCCAAAGAAAGTTCTGCCAAATCCTCCTCACTCTTCCACCTCCTCCCCCTCCTCCTCCTCCTTCTCACTCTTCCACCTTCTCCTTCTCCTCCTCCTCCTCACTCTTCCACCTCCTCCTCCTCCTCCTCTTGCTTCCCTCTCCCTCCTCTCCCTTCCACTCCTCTTTCTCCTCCTCCTCCTCGTATTTCTCCTCTTGTGGCCTATTGTGTTTCTTTGTTGATCTCCATGATCATTGTGTATTTCACAACTTCCTAAAAAAAATCGGGTTTCTTCCCATCTTCTCGACCTGTGGAAGGCCTATCTGTTTTGGTTTGTGTGTGTGTGTGTGTGTGTGCGCGCGCGTATTCCTTTGAAGATTCGTTATCTGTAGAATTTGCGCACCATTAGTTATTTACTTGATTGATATTGTCACCCCGCTAAAACTTGCAATATGGAAATATAACATTATTAATACTGTTACGTCTCTCATATCTATATGTAAATATCTATGAATATTAGTATTATTATTCCATAAAGTTTGGCATTATAAGCAAATGTATTCGTGGTGATATAAAATGTTACATATATCCTTATTATTCCACCATCTGGACAGTGGATTTATTCACCTATACCTCGCATAATATTTCCAATAAACAATCCCGAGAGAATTGGAGTTTGAATAATTCCTTTCACTGACGTGTACATTTGCCATTGTGTAGTAATCTAACACTACATTCGCATGTTATATAGTGCCACCAGGGGCGGGTTTGTGGGATAGATCTCTGTTTCGTACGATCACGATGTAGGTGTAGCTGTATTTGTTCGCATTTGATTTGTTTAAACCGGGAACGTGATATATATATATATATATATATATATATATATATATATATATATATATATATATATATATAAATGCAAAATAAGCACAGGAGAAGAGAAACTTGTACACAGTAAGAACTTTCGTATGTTACATCTTCAGACTAAATGAAAGAGATACAGAGTTATGTTTAATTGTATTAGGTAGCAACCCTATGGGGGGCTAGACAGTACAATGCGGGTTGGGGAAGTGACCTTAGTTCCATCGACCTGACCAACACGTATGGTTCAATCTGGCGGGTGGTCACCCCCCACCCGCATTGTATTGTCTCCCCCTCCCCCCCTACGGTTGCTACCTGATACATTTAAACACAACTCTGTATCTCTTTCATTTAGTCTGAAGATGTAATATACGAAAGTACTTACTGTCTACAAGTTTCTCTTCTGTGGTTTTGCATTTTTGTATCACGGTGATGTGATTGCTTGCATTATATACATATATATATATATATATATATATATATATATATATATATATGGATGATGTGATTGCATGAGGTGGAATGGGCGGGGGGGGTGGGGGTGAGGTAGTATATGTGAGCAAAATTGACGCAGCCCGAAGGAATTTCTCCCCGTCCTCTCCTTTTATGCAATGGGGGGACGGAGAGGGAGGGTCGCCGATTTAATGAAGCGGCCATGCTGTGGATGTGCTGTGTCTTGCGACACTGCTTCTGACCCAGAGCAGTGGACAAGGTGCAGGGATGACCCGTCATCCAGGAGGTGCTCAGATGGGAGGGAGGGTGGAGGGGTGTGGAGTGTATTCAGGGATGGAATGGGTGGAAATGATTTTATGCCTCCCCCTTTTTGGCTACCTCCCTTGTAAGGGGGAAAAAGCCTTGGTATATGTATGTATATATATATATATAATATATATAATATATATAATATATATATATATGTATACATATACACATATATTGATTCAGTAGAACAAATAGCAATACTAAACTCGCTATGCAAACAGGGTACAAACGAACAGATCGTAAAAGTTTTAGAAAAGATTTATGCGAAAGGTACCGCATAAAGATACAGAAAAGGTAAAGATCGAGAAAGGAGTACGGCAAGGCAATACAATTTCACCCAAACTATTTACAGCTTGTTTAGAAGATATTTTCAGAAGGTTGAGTTAGGAAAAAAAAGTTTTGAAGATTAATGGCAAATATTTGAACCACCTAAGATTTGCAGATGACATCATTCTTATTTCAGAAAGAGCAGAAGACTTGCTGAGCGATCTAAACAAAGAAAGTCTCAAAGTAGGTTTAAAAATGAATAAGAGTAAAAACAAAGTAATGTTCAACACGAAAGTTCAAACTAAAGGGATTGTAATTGATGATGAGAGTCTTGAGGAAGTTGAAGAGTATAATTATATAGGCCAGATGGTGAAGGTGACCAAAGAAATTGATAAGATAAAAATACGCATTACAATTAGTTGGAAAATGTTTGATAAGTATAATAAAATCCTGAGAGGCTCTCTACCTTAATGTTTGAAACGTAAAGTTCACAATCAATGCAGTCTACCAGCAATAATCTACGGGTGTGAGACTTGGAAGCTTACGAGGGCGATGGAAACAAAGCTAAGGTTTGCACAGAGGAGAATGGAGAATTCAGTGATGGGAATAACACTGAGAGACCGAAAGAGAGCAAGTTGGTTGAGAGAGCAGACTAGAGTGAAAAATATTGTGGAGGCAGTAAAAGAGAGGAAGTGGAATTGGGCAGGTAAATTGGTGTGAACGACTGATGAGCGATGGAGCAAGTGTGTTACTGAATGGACGCCGCGAGATATGAAGCGTGGAAGAGGGAGACCAGACAGAAGTTGAAGAGACGAGATCGAGAAACTTGCAGGAGTGACGTGGCAAAGGATGGCACTGTCGTGTGATTCATGGAATGCTCTGAAGGTGGCCTTTGTTCAGCAGTGGACTTAGGACGGTTGATTTGATATATATATATATATATATATATATATATATATATATATATATATGTATATATATATATATATATATATATATATGTATATATATATAGAGCCAGACATTTTGGGCTTGTGGGCCTTCTTTAGTGGACTGTGGACTACTTAGGTCAGACCCAACTTTCGCGGGATCAGTTTTTGTTGGAGAGGAAGGGGATTTATTGCCACTGAGTGCTTTTGAGTGATATTTATCGAGTCGTGGGTGACGGCTCACGAGGTATGTGGCAGAAGACTTGGGTATTATTGAGACTTTCATCTACACTATATCAACCAACGAAAACGGGGGGGGGGGGAAATGATGGAAGATGTAGTTGTGGAGAAAGGCAGGAATTGTAGTGAGAGGTAAACTGAAATGAAGAGATGTAGTATGAGAGAAATGAAATGAATTTTAGTAGAAGAAAAAAGCTTGTGCATGTGGGTGCGTTTTTGTTCGTGCGAAGTGGGTGTACATTTTCTACGAGAAGTGAGTTTATTTAATTTCCTGCGTGTAACACCGATTACATTTATGGATAATACTCACGTGGCTATACACGATTTCTCATGTATGCCACAAGGGAGAGAGGGGCAGGAAACAAATATTCTGTACAGTAAAATCTGGGTGTGAATTCGCTTACGTAGCCTAGGTCTTGCATCGACATCCTCGTCTTGAATGTAGTTTCGATTACCACAGGTCTCTTGGTAGCGTTGGGGATCATGTGCCACTTGACCCATAGATAACATTATCTGTGCCTTTTCCATTGCATAGGTGACTACCTCTGTTTATTCATGGTATATACAGATATGCATAAAATACGCACAAACACACACGCACACACACACACCCTCACACACACACACCCTCACACACCCTCAGCTGTCCGACAATTGTTGAAAATTTGTCCAGTCTGATATGAGGTTTACTTGAGGACTTGGTACTCGTTTGCTAGTGCCAGGTAGACGGGCACCGATGCCTCTTACAGAGCAGAAGGGGTGGGCAGGCTCGGGGTGGGGGGTGTTGGGGAACCTCGCTGCAACCCGTAACCACTCGAGCAATTATACGCAAGGACCTCGGCGTAATTAAGGAAAGCGGGCCTGTGGAGGGGGGTGGGGTGGGGGGAGGGGAGAGACATAGGGGTTCACCCGAGGCAAGGAGGGGGGGAGGAGGAGGAGACGGAGGAGGAGACGACGGAAGCCCTTATGCTGAGGTTGAAAGCCAGAAGAGTGTAAGTTAATCGCGCGGGGCTTTGTGAAAAGGCTTAAGGGGTATATACACAATGAGGAGATGGGA
>NC_134812.1:41789072-41846572 GCF_046742065.1 Oratosquilla oratoria
GAGAGCAGGGCAGGACTCGTATTAAGGGGTTTAAACTAGACAACTATGGGTTTTCCTAAACAATTTTAGGTTTAAGAAGTAAATAGTTAAAAACTGGTTTATCAACAGAGTGGTTAACGGATGGAATAGACTTGCAACCATTTAGTGAATACTAAAACAATTAGTTGTTTTAAGAACTTAGATAACTTTATTGATAGGGATAACAGGTGGTAAAGGACATGGAACTGTCAAGTGTAGGCATTTTAGTCTCTTGCGGTCTCCTCCATTCTTATGTTCTTATATATATATATATATATATGTATATACATGTATACATGTATACATATATGCGTTTTAAATAACCCACTGTCGGAGAAATAAAGCAAAAGAAACAGACGAACTGTATATTTCGACCACTACTGTGGTGCTCTTCAGCAGATAGGTACAAGGTAAGATGTACAAGAATATATACAGTGAGAGAGATACAAAGTGGGGACAAGGGGAGGTAGCTCAAGTCACATGTCCTAGGTGGGGCGGACTCGGGAATGGTAACAATTTATTCACAGCATAAGTTGTTATACAATCAGGTGACCCTTGCCCTTTTGATGTGTTGAAATTTGGCAAGTGTTTCATGAGGAAATATTCGACTATCTTTCCTCATCAAACACTTGCCAAATTTCAACACATCAAAAGGGCAATGGTCACCTGATTGTATAACAACTTATGCTGTGAATAAATTGTTACCATTCCCGAGTCCGCCCCACCTCGGACATGTGAATTGAGCCACCTCCCCTTGTTCCCACTTTGTACCTCTCTCACAGTATATATTCTTGTACATATTACCTTGTACCTATCTGCTAAAGAGGACCACAGTAGTGGTCGAAATATGCAGTTCGTCTGTTTCTTTTGCTTTGTTTCTCCGACAGTGGGTTATTTAAAACATTTTACTAAATGTGCTACTACATTTTCGTCTTGTGAGATATGTATATGCACGAAAATTGATACGAAAGCTCTGGCTCATGTTGTTATTGACTACCTGGAGTCTTCTTTCAGCCGTCGCCGTTGGTAGAGGCACGAGGATAGTTATCAGGGATGACCAGGAGGTCTGGGGAGAGATCCAGACGGATCCGAGGTAGAGAAGAATGGGATCGTGGGATCGTCCAAAAAGGCAAAGCCATTTACGTTCACGGGGTTGGTGTTCGGCGGAGGGAACGATCAGTCTCTGAAGATGTAAGGATATTTGTGTATAACATCTCCCTCTGCCCATCCGATGTTTTTCTGCACGAGAACGAAAGAGGGTTGGTATAGATGAGAGTCTCCCTGTCATCTCAGTCATAATTTCAACCTATTTTACCGGGAAAATGGAGAAAAGTGTTGGAGGGTATGGATATAGGTATAGGCAGGAAGACAGGCAAAGTTTAGTCAGAAATGAAATGATGTACTTGTGAGAAAATCATAATGGCAGGGAATGTTAATTAGTTTTTTTTTTCATTTATGGTCGTCATGTATGTATGGTTGCAGCGAGGAATGAGTTGATTTCACATCTCATGTGTTAAGCAGGGAATATATACATATATATATATATATATATATATATATAATATATATATATATATATATCTGAAGGCGGAGAAAATATACGAGAAATAATGGAAGAATGACTGCCTTGACGTTTCGACCCTTAGGGTCTTGATCACAAAGCATAACACAAAAGTATAACATGGACATTTTATACACATACACGTCACCTCACAGGGTGCCTGGGAAAGGTCGTCGTGCTCGGAACATTTGTCCGTTTGTTTTCATCCACTATCAATAAACTTGTAGCTCTTGCTAAGCATATAAAACCATCTCTATGGCTGATGTTATTATTAGTATTAATATAGGCTGCTTCAATTGTTTTTCTTAATTTCTTTGTTGAACCTTTATTTATTATAATTGTATTGTCCCAGTTCGGAAGGTGGTCATATGTATCTATGTGTCTTACTATAGAATTAGAAAGCCTGTGGGTTCTTACATCATTTTTGTGTTCATATAATCTTTTTTCTAGTCCACGACCTGTTTCCCCAAAATATGAGGATGGGCAATTTTTACAAGGTATTTTATAGACAATACTATTTTCATTCGTATGGTTATTATAATTACGCGTTACCAAATGTCCCACTTTGCTACCTGATGTTCTTGCTATCTTTATACCTGCTTTTAAGAGGACGTTGTCTAGAGTTGAATTAATGCTGGAATTTGGGACTGTGATATATCGTGTTTCTTTGTTGCAATTATTTTTATCTTTACTCTTCTTATTTATTTCCTTAGCTTTCTTTTTTAGTTTAAGTAGGAGACCTTTGGGATATTTTAATTTGCTGAAAGTTTTTGTAATGTGATCTAGTTCGTCTTCTAAGAATTCTTCACTACAGATGCGAAAAGCCCTGAGGAAGAAGCCAATTATTATACCTGTTTTACGGCAGAAGTAGAGAACAACAGAAAATTACCATTTTTAGACACTGTCATACACAGAACAAACAGCAATGTAAAGTTTTCGGTATACCGCAAACCCACTAATAAAGAAGATTATATACATTTTTATTCAGGACACAATATTAGGACTAAAACAGGTATAATAATTGGCTTCTTCCTCAGGGCTTTTCGCATCTGTAGTGAAGAATTCTTAGAAGACGAACTAGATCACATTACAAAAACTTTCAGCAAATTAAAATATCCCAAAGGTCTCCTACTTAAACTAAAAAAGAAAGCTAAGGTAATAAATAATAAGAGTAAAGATAAAAATAATTGCTACAAAGATACACGATATATCACAGTCCCAAATTCCAGCATTAATTCAACTCTAGACAACGTCCTCTTAAAAGCAGGTATAAAGATAGCAAGAACCTCATGTAGCAAAGTGGGACATTTGGTAACGCGTAATTATAATAACCATACAACTGAAAATAGTATTGTCTATAAAATACCTTGTAAAAATTGCCCATCCTCATATTTTGGGGAAACAGGTCGTGGGTTAGAAAAAAAATTATATGAACACAAAAATGATGTAAGAACCCACAGGCTTTCTAATTCTATAGTAAGACACATAGATACATATGGCCAACTTCCGAACTGGGACAATACAATTATAATAAAGGTTCAACAAAGAAATTAAGAAAAACAATTGAAGCAGCCTATATTTATACTAATAATAACATCAACCATAGAGATGGTTTTATATGCTTGGCAAGAGCTACAAGTTTATTGATAGTGGATGAAAATAAACGGACAAATGTTCCGAGCACGACGACCTTTCCCAGGCACCCTGTGAGGTGACGTGTATGTGTATAAAATGTCCATGTTATACTTTTGTGTTATGCTTTGTGATCAAGACCCTAAGGGTCGAAACGTTAAGGCAGTAATTCTTCCATTATTTCTCGTATATTTTCTCCGCCTTCAGTTACATTTGTCATAGTTTAAATCAATATATATATATATATATATATATATGTAATTTTCATCGGGAAATAGAACAAGTGGTCAGTACATGAGAGCATTCTTTGATTAAGCATATCTGCCAACTTTTTTTCGTTCTTCGTTCTCCTTACCTCATTTCTCAATCTATCCATCCTCGTAACCTTCAACAACTTCTGGAACACTTCATCTCAAACACTTAACTTCCACTCTTAATTTCCCTTGTATCAGAAGTCCACCGGCCACTCTACTGAACAAGGTTATGTCCAGAACTCTTCCAGTCCTTCTTTTGGGCGCCACTACATAGTCCATTACTGCCCTCTCAAGTACCACCCCAATCACCGCCATGGTCCACTCTTGTGGACGCTATCATCGATCTTATTTTCGGCCTGGATTGCATATCATTGAAGAGTAGGAACGGTCGACTAGGTACGACCACATTCATTCTCGAGTAATTCTAAATGCTTGGTGGGATAAGATCAGTCTTGGAAGCCTACGGCAGTGGCCTGATTTGTTACAAGAAGTGAAGAGTTATATATATATATATATATATATATATATATATATATATTATATATATATATATATATATATATATATATATATATATATATGACACACAGGAAACCCACAGTCGGAGAAAATAAACTTCGAATAAAGAAGAATCCTATATTTCGGCTATCAACTGTAGCCCTCTTCAGGGCTACAGTTGATAGTCGAAATATAGGAATCTTCTTTATTCGAAGTTTATTTTCTCGGACTGTGGGTTTCCTGTGCGTCATTTACAAATGTGCTACTACATATCTGTTTAGAAATATATATGTATATATATATATATCTATATATATATATACATATATGTATATATATATATATATACTTTCCCGCGTTGTATACCTACCGATTGTACTATCATGGTGGAGATGGGTTGAACGCAAACTTTCGTGTACTTGTATGTAACTGGAGTATACAAATATATAAGAAAATTTGCACTCAACTTATATCTCTCTTGATGCGCAATCGGTTAAATCACTATCACTTGTCACGTGCTAGCAGAGGTTCGATTCCTTGGCTGTACCACGTTTCAATTTCTGCATGTATGCCTCTTCGAGTTTCTCTATGTTGATGGGACCCATTCAGTATTGTACATACATATATATATATATATATATATATATATATATATATATATATATATAAATATATATATATATATATAATATGTATTTTAGCGACCCTGGGACGTGAAATTATTATAGAATATAACTCAAATATAGTCGATAATCGGTCGACCCATATATTTAAAAATAAACATGAATCTTGTATATTCGGGCAGTGGATAGAGAAAATATGTAATTTGTATACATTATCAAAGTAAGTTTACACATATTTTTGAAATATAATCCTTAATATGTATGGAATGTGACGCGCGCACACACACACACACACACACACACACACACACACACACACACACACACATTCATACATATATACATATATATATATATCTATATGATATATATGTATATATACATATATATATATAATATATACAGTATATATATATATATATATGTATATATATATATATATATATATATATATATATATATATAGCCCTGAAGCTAAAAAAATACATGAATGAACAAATGAGAAAGACAAATCTTTAAAACGATACATGTATAGAACAAAACAAGGTTTCTTATCTTAGACACAATTCCAGGAGACGATGCAGGTGGTTTTGTTTCGTTCTTCCTGGAAATACGATCCAATGGACAGGGTCATTCCCCCCTCCGGCCATCGGGAAAACGGAGGTTGAGGGGGGGGGGGACCCTTGAGGTGAAAATGGTTCCGGCTCGGTCGAGACCCACCGTAGACTTAGTATTCCCATTGAACAGCTGATTAAAAGTGTCGGATTCTAGCCAGAAAGTAAAGATCGTATACTGAATATTTAATGTTAATTATATTTATTATATATATATATATATATATATATATATATATATATATATATATATATATGTGTGTGTGTGTGTGTGTGTGTGTGTGTATGTGTGTATTTAATTTGATTTATTTAAGAATATTTAGTCATTGTTGAATGAAAATTGTTTGTCAATCTACCCTTTGGAGTAGAATTGTTACGGAGCTGGAAAAAGGGAAAATAAAATAAAAGTTCGAACCAGAATAGGAGGAAATGTGCACCCGGGGACAGAAGTGCGTTGATGTGTGTGTAGAATATATTTATGGGATGGTAGTCTATCGTAGAAGTAATAACTGGGAACAGCAGTTTCCTCCTGTGTACTTTTAACATTTATTACAAACCACAATCCTACTGGGAACAACATATATATATATATATATATATATATATATATATATATATATATATAGAGAGAGAGAGAGAGAGAGAGAGAAGGAAAAAGGAAAAGAAGGTGGAAAGGAGAGGGAAAGAGAGAGAAATAAGAGAGATATTTCAGGAAACGTTATTTTTTCATCATCTCTTCCTCCTCCCCTTGATCATACCCCCAAATTAATCCCAGAACACTCCGGGAGGGGGGGGGGTCTTAAGGCTAAACAGAATCGTGTAATGGATCGCGCGGTCGCCCAGTGGGTACCGTATCGAACTCATGAGTAAGTGGTCCTGAGTTCGATTCCCGGGACCCGATGCGGGCTTGCTGATGACAAAGTTTTGCCCTAACACGGGTTTTTCACTTCCCAATGCCTTGGGGGCGGGTGGGGTGTGGTGTGGTGGTGGGGTGGACTCGGTGGTTAGTAAAATCATTACAAGTAATAGAGAGCATTCGGCCCCCTTCCGTGCCTAAAGGTCTTCCGGGAAGATGAGCAAGGAAGCTGGAGTCGGAATTAACTGGAGAGATACGGCCGCCTCGTCACGATTCCTTAATTAAATTGGGGGTTAATTGAGACCGTTTTTTCTTTCCTGTTAAGATAAACGGAATCTGTTGTCGTTCACCAGAACAGAATCGATAAAAATCGGGTGCTACTATAGCGTGAGGTCTACCAATCTATATCGTGAGATCTACCTCCCGTTAGTAGTGAAGTCTACTGCTGCATTAATTATCTATCCGTCCCGAAGGAACCGCGGGTCACACGGTGGACCTCAGGCTGCACCTGGGTAGGCGACATATGGCGGTAGAAGACCTCACGCTGTAGTAGCACCAAAAAATCGCTCTTGATATTCATCGTAAGACAGGATGAGAGGTTATTCAATTGAAAAATGAGAATTACAGAACAATTACTCATCGGCACTAGTCTTTGCCAGGTTGGAAGAATGAAAAGAGTTGGTACGATCAGGAGCTCTGATCCTCATTGCCGTCATCAAAGCATTGTAATATCCTCCTCCTACTCGTCTTCCTCCTCCTCCTGCTCCTCCTCGTCTTCCTCCTTCTCCTCCTACTCCTCTTCGTCTTCCTCCTCCTCCTGCTCCTCCTCCTCCTCCTCGTGCTCTTCATTCTCTTTCTCTTCCTCCTCTTCCTGCTCATGCTCCTCCTCGTTTTCCTCCTTCCTCTTCCTCCATTTCCTTCTCCTCCTCCTCTTGCTCCTCCTTGTTGGATTTGGAACAGCCCCTCGAATCCGAGGGCCAACTTTTTGTGATTGAATTTCGCTGTGGCCGTCGTCACACCAAGTAGTTCGGTTGATGGTGATTGCCGTGTTGTCCGCACCACCTAACTGGACTTGACCGACCGCGCACGGAACCTAGGGGTTGTGCCTCGGGAAAAATATAAATGAATAAATAGACTAATAATGATGATGATGATGATGATAATGATAATAACAACAACAACAACAACAGTAACAACAACAGTAACTACAACAGTAACTAACAACAACAGTAACTAACAACAACAGTAACAACAATAGAAACAACAACAGAAACAACAACAGTAACAACAACAGTAACAATAATAGTAATAACAACAACAACTACAACTACAACTTAGAACAACAGTTGCCCGCCGCCGTCCGCGGGATCCGAGCCAAGGGACTCGCCACCGGGTCGAAGGTGTCGCAGTCGCCAAGGTAATCCCCTTTGACCCTCCTGAGGGCCGGTGAGACGACCTAAGCCGGCGAACAAAGTCGGCAGGAACAAGTCTTATGGCTTTCGAGGTCGATAGGCTTCAACAAAACAAGTAAAATTCTCATGGGTTCTAAGTCGTTGGTTCCAAAAGCTAAATCAAATCGTCTGACACTAGACAAACTAAAATTATTTAAAATCCGCTCGAAGCTCGCTGGAGCGAGAAGAGCATGGAGGGATGGTTCTCCAAGCTGAATGAAATGGCCTGGGCTTTGCATCCAGAATAAAAATCTTCAACTGTTACCAGTTGAGGGTCTTCACCCATGCGAGTAAAATCGCGTTGGCAACTAATCACCAAAATATAATAAATGGAAAGGATGATGGGCATATGTTTGAACATTTTCCACGATGAGTGTGGCGGGCACATTTCGAATAAAATTACGTAGCGGCAGCTAGACTATTAAAGTCGTAATATCTAACAAAAGGGAGTGAGTAGAGAACTTCTACCCACGAAAACACCGATATTTTTTTTTCTGAACTGAATAAAAAAAAAAAAAAGTTTACATAATCTTCAGGACATGGCAATCAAGTCTAATATTAGATTCACAGTCAAGCTATATGTTTCACCTTTGAGCAGAGTAAACTTACAAAAGGCGTGGAGGTAATGACATCTTGAGACATAGTGAAACGTGTGCTGCAGGGGACTAAAAAGAGTGAAAAATGTGTTTAAGGGTCATGAAAAGATTCTCTTTAAATCGGGCCAGCCTCTTTCTCCATTCAACCTCAGTCTTATGGCGTCTGGTTTCTTACAAGTTCCTCCAGTTCTGGTAACCTGGGATCCGAAGTAAGAAATAAGTAAGAAAGGAAAGTAGCCATTTGGCCTGCCACCTGGTGGTGGGGGCGGGAACCCGCGAGCCTTTGACCTTTCCGAAGTCGACCTTAAATTGGGACGACAGCTTTGACACGCCAAAAAGCTCGTCATACATGTGATTGACAATTGTTTTCGTTTTGGAGCTGGGCAAGGAATGTTTTTATGGAAATTATGTGATGCATGTATGGGTATGTATGTGTGTATATATATATATATATATATATATATATATATATATATATATATATATATATATGTCACAACAAAGTAATGTAGCACTTTGGTAAAATTATACTAATGACCCACTTTCAGAGAATACGCGAAAATAAAAAGATTGGATATTTCGAGCACTATCTGTGGTCCTTTTCAGCAGATGCGATTACATAGTGGAGAGAAGCATATACATATATAAAAGTATGAGGTGAACAGGTAAGGACAGGGACTCAGGTCACGTGTCCGGCGCTACGTAGACATTGGTGGATTTTGTCCACTGTTAGTGTAGAGGGTAGCAGTCTATTTACAGCTAAGAAAGTTATGCAATCTGGTGACCGTTGGCCATTGGAGACATTATAATTGGGAAAATTATTTATTAAAGAGGATTCTATTATTTTTCTTCTAACGCTGTATTTAGATTTATAAATCATTTCAGCGTTGTCCCAATTTATTCCATGTTTTTTATTGGCGACATGCTGAAATACGGCGGAGTTTCCTTCCCCATATTTGACTGAGTACTTGTCCTCTTTGATCCTGGTAGTGAGGTCTACCCGTTTGTCCCCAATATACATCATTACAATCTAAACAAGGTAATTTATAAACTCCAAATAGTAATACAACTCCTGGAGTTTATAGATTGCCTAGGCTGCTACTAAGAACCTGTTAGCTTATTGCTTGATTAAGTATTTATTAATTTATGTCTTTATAAATGTTTATTTTTTATTTTTCTAGTATTTTTGTTTATTCACTCGTTTATCATGAATTGTTTATTTATATATTTGATTTATTAGTTTATTTACATACTGTCGACATCATATTTTCAAAAATATTTATATCTATATTTATGTTTGTATTTAACACACAAGAAACCCACAGTCGGAGAAAATAAATTTCGAATGAAAGAAGATTCTATATTTCGGCTACCAACTGTAGCCCTCTTCAGGAAAATACTTTCGGGAAGGTACTTTCCTGAAGAGGGCTACAGTTGGTAGCCGAAATATAGAATCTTCTTTCATTCGAAGTTTATTTTCTCCGACTTTGGTTTTCTTGTGTATTATTTACAAATGTGCAACTACATTTCTGTTTAGACATTATATTTGTATTTATATTTACTCGTATATTTATGTTTTATATTTTTCTCTTTTTTCTTTCTTGCAGGTAAGTGTTGGTTTTTGATGCCTTCTTACGCCCACCAAACGGGGTCGAGGTCCAGGCAGATGGTAAGTCTTGACCTCGCTTTTCCTCCGTCAGGTCACCGGCACCTGCCGTAGGTGGCCACTGCAACCTAAATGCACTATCACACTAGGCTATTTTGCCTCCAACCTCCAAGATTAATAGGCGTTACCGCCCACCTGTGATATCTCATTCTGCAATCATAACACTTGTTGCTGAGTTTTCTATGTATTTTCATTTACATGGAAATACTTGATGCTGTGAAATAATGTGTAGGACATACATAGAAATGGAAGAATTCATAAAATAGTAGAAATGACAGCAGACTGCGTGCGCAGTGGGAAATGGATCCGGTTAACAATCGCTGCCGGGGGATGGGGCCACGGAAGTAATTGAATAGGCTGGCGGCACTAAACACAGTGTTAAGGAAACTGGTGCAAAAGAATGTAATAGTGTAGGCTCTCTCTCTCCCTCTCTCTCTCTCTCTCTCCGTCAAAGTTGTCTTATTGGTTGAAAATATGTGTTGGAGTCTTGACACTCTCCTAATACTAAGTGTAGCTGAACCTTGACATTATGTAGAGAAAGGCGTCCGACAATTAGCGTAGTGCCTATTGACACAACGAGATTTCAGTTTATCGAGAATCCGTTTAAAGTAGGACCAGAGCGACGTTGGTAAGATCATCTAGGATGTAGAACACCGTATTTATTTATTTATTTATGTATATATTTTTGTTTAGTATGGGTGGACGGGGAAGGGGTAGATATTCCATGAAGCAGTAGGGAGTAAACCATTTCCGGCTGTTTGGACCTACTGTGGATGATCTGTGCCTCACTGCATTGCCTTTGACCCGAATAATGTGGCTGGGGTCAGGGAGACCCTTCACCCCCAAAGGTGTGCTCAGATAGGAAGGGTGATTGAATTTTTTTTTTTTTTTTTTTTTTTTTTTTTTATGGTGACTGTCGCCATCCATATAAGAATGGGAGGAGGCCTTTGGTGTATTTATATATTTGTTTGTTTTTGTTTCCTTTTGTTTGTCATGGTCGTTGGATCTCCCCTACCCTCAGCCGTTCAAAAATTTTTTACCACCTCAAACACATCACCATGAGCAACAGCAGCACCACCACCACCACTAACAGCACTGTACTATCTGTTCAATACACACCACCCCTACACCACCTTTGCTCCACTATACCTTTGAGACCTTGTGTTGTATATTCACCATACTAAGGCCAAAAGGCTTGGTTCAGTGCCACAATCGCGGCACGTGTAAAAGCCTTATGAATTACATTTCTTTTTCGTGGGGTGTGGGGCTTTTCATTATAATGTAGGATCTTTAATCCCACTGGAGACACATAATCAGCATGTTTAAAACCTTTGTGAATTACATTTCTTTTTCGTGGGGGCATTTCATTATAATGTAGGATCTTTAATCACTCAGAAAATACATAATTAGCAATGTGGATATTTATTTTGTGGGACAGGGGAGCATCGGTATATGTTGGCCCTTCAGTATGGACGCCGAAGAGGATAATCTCCCCTCGCCTCCACATCTCTGCCACACAACTTCTTTTAGTCCCATGTACAGTCAGACACAAAAGTAAATACCCCAGGCGCTATATCGGGGTTGCGCATCCGAAAACAGTACCGAGCAAAGTAAATACCCGAGGCGCTATATCGGGGTTGCGCATCCGAAAACCGTACCGAGCAAAGTAAATACCCGAGGCGCTCTATCGGGGTTGCGCATCCGAAAACAGTACCGAGCAAGGTAAATACCCCAGTCGCTATATCGGGGTTGCGCATCCGAAGACCGTAGCCATAACCCCCCAGAACGCCGACCCCAGATTCTCGTATTTCAATTATTTCTAGAAGCCAAAGCAGTAAAATTGATCAGGAGACATGTAATTAACATAATATGTATTCATTTCCATGATCACATACTATCTTTTAGGAACAATTACGCCAACCGTCACGTCTCACTACAGAACCTTTCGGTCGCGCAGCCTCTATATAGCACGATATAGCACGTAAGAGAAGATTAGACAGCTTTATGGATAGGGATGACAGGTGGTAAGGGACATAGAACTGCCAAGTGTAGGCCCTATGGTCTCTTACATCCTCCTCCATTCTTATGTTCACACTTGCGAAACTTATACTACATACCAGTATTAATTCCATAAGAGATCTGTGGAAAGTCTCAAGAACCGTTGATGGGTACTGTGGGGCCGAGGATTGGATGTGAAACTAAAGACACTATAGTTAATAAGAACACGGGTACGTGTGTTCACTTATGCAAAGTAGACCACTTGGAAAAATAAACTAACGAAGCAGAGCGCTTTCGTATATTACATCCAATGCAAAAAGTACTTTTTGCACTGGATGTAATATACGAAAGCGCTCTGCTTCGTTAGTTTCTTTGTCCAAGTGGTCTACTTTGCACTATAGTGTAGGTGATAAAGAATTTATCTTAGTGTTCGTCATGGCTTCGGGTTAAGCTCGATGAAGCACTAAGAATTTCCTCGACGTAATCGTCGCGGTCTTGCATGTGAGCCTGGCGGGCAGGGTCCACCCCCGAGCAAGGAGACTTCCACTTCCAGCAACACATGGTATTCCCTCCCTCCCCGTCCTCCCTTTTTTATTTAATGGAAAAAAAGAACTCTTTGGGCGAGCTATGTCAGTTCCTGGCATTCCAGAAGTGTTGGATGTGGGGGAGAGAGAGGGGACGAAATGAAAAAAAAAAAAAAAAAAAAATCTTAAAATTTCCAGAAGTATTGGGTCACGCTTCCACATAGTTGCAAGGAGTTAGGGGGGGAGAGCTGATGTCTGGAGAGGCATGACTGCGGCTGATATGGCCACCTTTGCCCCATATGATAGGTTGTTGAAGATTGAAGATCGATCTATGATTTGGTACTCGGGAGGAACCCTTTTGCTACGATAATATCGTTAATTGTATTTTTTTTTTTTTTCTAGAATGGGTGGGGGATAAGGGGTGAGGGAGTATGTGTGAAAAATAATTTGACGCAGCCCGAAGGGATTTCTCCCCGTCTACTCCTTTTCTCCATGAGGGGACGGAGAGGGGGGGGGGGTTCGCCGATTTAATGAAACGGCCTTGCTGTGGATGTGCTGTGTGTTGCGACACTGCTTCTGACCCAGGGCGGGCAGTGGGTGAGATGCAGAGATGACCCGGCATCCAGGAGGTGCCAAGATAAGAGGGAGGGAAGAGGGTGGAGGGGAGTGGAGTGTGATAGGGATGGAATGGGTGGGAGTGGTTTTTATGCCCTTTTTTTTTTTTTTTTTTTTTTCTACCTCCCTACCTCCCGTATAAGGGGGGAAAAGCCTTTGGTATATGTATATGTATGTAATTAATTGATATGGATATCTTGGTTCTACGTCGTTAGGGATGCCTGACGTTACTGATATCTGAATTGTTTGTTTGATTTATTTATATATTTATTATATCTGATTTTATTGATTTTATTTTATTTTTTAAGTGTTTATGTTTTTGTTCCGGATGATCGGATGCTGCTAGACCAACGTTTCTCAATCTTTTTACTCTTGCGTAACCTTTAAAATAAATTGCATGTCTCAAGGAACCCCTGCGGAAAAAAAAAATATTATACCATATCTTTCTCATATTGTTTTCATAATAGCTTATCTCACTTGTTCTCGCGGAACCCTTGGGGACCTTTTGCGGAACCTTAGGGTACTGGGGAACCCTGGTTGGTAAACGCTGTGCTAGACGATTTCGTAAATTCGTCACTAATGTCGATTTTTTTTTTTTTTTTTTTTTTTTATTCACTTGTTTGTTTTTACTCTGGGTGATCGGATGATGCTAGCAGACGATATCTTGGACTCGTGAGAGGAAAGAGGGTCTTGCCGCGATTCCTTCTCTCCCGAATCTAATATCCTCACCCTTTTATATTAGCCAGAACACAAATCTGTGAAAACCCGCGGTGACCGAGTGCCAGCCTCTCAAGGTTGAAGTCAGGTCTTGAAAATTGGCAGCTTCGTGGACCATCTTGCAGGAGCACCACATACGAATGCAAATGCACCCGCGATAGCTCAATGATGTCGAATCCTTAGCGAAAAATCCGCAGCTCTACAGTTGGCAATAGTTCTCGGAACCTCTCACAGATTTTTCTTGGAAGAAGTTTTGGTCACTTGTCTGTACTGTATCAATGTGGGACGGTTTCTGTGTCGCTGACAGAAAATGGTAGGGAAAGGAGAGCAGTCGCCGGTTGTCAGCTCCTCGTGTGAAAAAGTGTAAGAAATATAGTTGAAGTTCATAGAGTGATCTTAGGCCCAGGCCGGAGACAGAGTGCCAGCCCTCAGGGTTGAAGGCAGGTTTTGAAAATTGGCACCTTTGCTGACCATCTTGCAGGAGCACCGCGTACGAATACAAATGCACTGAGCCTCGTCAGATGCTCTGCGGCACAGTTCAGAAAGGAAATCACGGTAACAGTGGCCATGTCGGTCAACAATGTGTTCTTGCTTTATTCGTAAAAAGTCCCGTTCAATGTATCGCGGCATCGATTTAGTGTAAGGTCGATTCCAACGCCGTTGAAATGTAGAACGAGGAATAGGTTATGTATAGTCACCGACCCAAGGCCCGCCATATCGGGGTTGCGCGTCCGAACGGTAAGTTAAGTTCCAGTGAGACATGCCAGTTGCTGTAATTGTTCGTGAAGGATATTTTATGGCAGAGGAAATGAATATATATGTCGAAGTTAATGACATGCCTCCTTACATCATTTCCTGCTTTGTTTAGCTTCTAGAAATAGTCTTTGGTCGGAGTTGGGGTGGTTGTAGCTACGGTGTTGGGACGCACAACCCCGATATGGCGCCTGGGGTACATTTACTTTTGTGTGTGACTTACCTCATCGCAGTGTCATGATTGTGGCCTTACAAGTAGGGTGGTGTGGAATCGTGGACTTGAAATGTACCAAATCCAGTCAGTACTAGAGCGAGTGCTTAATATTTTTTCACTTAACTCGGTCTCGATATACCGGCGATAAGGGTCTAGCCAGTAAGGTTCCACTGGGGTTGTTCTTTCACAAAGAGTGCACTATGGTAACATTAATGTCGAATACGTTATTATAGATAAAGTGCAAGAATATGTCCGTCAAAATAAAGAAAAGAAAAGAAAATAAACAAATGTTCTTCTGCGACTGTCGCCTCCTCTTCCAGCTTTGTCTAAAATTCTTTCTGACTCGGCTTAAATTTCGGTGCCCCTGCTAGGGAACTTGTCTCCCGGAGATATTTCGTGTGATTCAGGGATTTCTAAACTTAGGGTTGTGAAATATACATGGGCTCTCCGAGGTGGGGCTCCCCTTCATGCTGTTAGTAGAGTTTCCGGGGGAAACTTGAGCGTCTTCCAGTTAAGCAAACTTGCGCGGGTAACTACTGCTTATGCCGTCTCTTGGTATGGAAAGTTGACCCGGCAGCTCCCGAGGGCGGGGCTGGGCGGGGGTGCCACGGCGATGAGTGGAATGGCTTGCCAGCAACCATAATAATAGGAAAATGAATCTATTCATCCATATGATAGGTTACAACCTCTTCGAAGATTAGATGAATAGATAAGTAAATAAATAAACAAATTAGTAAACGAATAATTAGACAACTAGATAGATAAAGACTCCTAGCGACAGCCATTAATTAAGGGAAAGGTACTACTCGGTCCGTAAGAGGAGAACACCCAAGCGAATTCTTGTTCGCCTTGTTTCGCCACAAGACAGGAACTTGTCATCTTTGTCGTCGACTCTCTTGGTTCGGGTGACGCTACCCCAGAGAAAGATGAAATGGCCGGGCAATGCCGGGGCAGGAGAGAGGAGAGGGTGTCACCATGGCTGGAGTTTGATTCACGAGCTTAATCTCCCATAAACGGAAAAGAAAAAGGGGATCAATTGTAGCCCCCCCCCACCCCACCCCACACACACACGACTGTTTGGGATGGAGATTGTATAATTGAGTGTTGCTGGGGGTGGACAGTTGATCATGGCTAACCTAACCAAACCTAATCAAATCTAACCAAACCTAACATAAAGTAACCTAACCAGGCCTAATCTAACCAAAGCAAACCCAACCTAACCTAGCCTAATCTAATGTAATCTAACCAAACCTAACGTAAACTAACCTAACCTGGCCTAATCTAACCAAAGTTAACCCAACCTAACCTAATCTTACCAAACCTAATCTAAACTAACGTAACCTATTCTAACCTAACCTAGCCTAATCTAAACAAACTTATGTTAGTTGGAGTGGACATTCTACAGTTGATGAGTGTGTGTGTGGGGGGGGTTCTACAATTGAGTGATAATTGAGTATAGTTGGGATGGATATTCAACATTCGATCAGTGTGTGTGTGTTGGGGGGGGGGGTTACGATTGATCCGAAAAGGAATTGTTTGGCGTCAGCCACAAGTGATTCTGCAACGAGTAATGTAACAAAGGGCGTTTAAGGTACGGTTTGCTTGATGCGATTATAATAATTATTAGCCTACCACATCATAACTGGATAAAAGTATACGCGTTGGCTTTAGGTTCTGTTAAAAGGATCAGCCTCCTTCTTTTCAACTAGAAGCAAAGAAGCCCCATTCGAAAACAAAGAATTAGTGCTCTAGACAATCGTTTGACCATCGTCGTGGAGCCATGGACGATCATCAAGGAAGTTAATATATCAAGCCGTAGCTTATTAAGTCTTGAAATATCTTGATGCGCACTAGGCGTAATTTGGTCTGCGCATATGACGTAATATCGTTTAATATGCGCGGCGAGAATGTTTGTATTGTTGCGAGACAATTCAGTAATAGACAAAATGAATAAATAAGAACAATAACAAATGAATGAATAAACAAACAAATAAATTAATTAGTTAAATAAAAATAATAAAAAAAAAACGAGAAGAAAGGAAACCTATTTCTTAGACAATCCATCTTGGTGCGTACTTCGCCTTACACTACAAGAATGGAGTCGACGAAAAGCCAAACTCCGCCACTGTTAAACCCGTTAAACCAGCCCAACGGCCTTTGGATGAGAAAACAAATACATAAATTTCAAAAAAGACATTCGGAGCTTCGAGAACGACTCCACTGCTCGGTCGATGACCCGAACACCGAAAGCCCTGGAGCCTTCTGAATCTTCCTCGATGAACACTTTGACTTCGTTTTGAGGCTGAAGGTATCTGGTCCTGCATCCGCCAGGTTATTTTATTCAGCTGAGAGGAATCCTTCGATAGTAAGCTATTCCTAAGGGGTATTTATTTATTTATATATTTATTTATTTGTTTTTGGTCGTGGTAATGAACACCGAGGAGTCTGACTTACATATCAACATGAGGGCTGGTAGTGGGAGGTGACGATCTGACGCAGCCAAGTCATGACCCACATCTGGCACTTTCTCAACCAACACCACCACTACCACCACCACCACCCTCACCAATACCACTACTACCACCGCCATCACGCCATCATCACCACCACTACCTACACCACTTTCACCACGACCACCCACCCCCATACGCAAACTCCTCCAAGCTTCAATCAACCCAAACTTTAGACTTCTTTGACGTCTTCCTTCCACTATCCAATCTACTCCTTCCGCGGCACCTTTTCCCTCGCTCGCTGTCGACGGGATTAAACCAACCCTTAACTCTTTGAACCACTCTCTCTCCCTCCCTCCCAACTTCTTCCATAACTCGTGCGACTGTGCCACCCTTTGCCACGTTACTCCTGCAAACTCCTTTACCTCGTCTGGCTTCTGTCTGGTTTCCATGAACTGCATACGGCAACCCCCTCCCGGGTCCAGTCAGTCAGTCAGTCAGTCAGTCAGTCAGCAAAACTATTTTTTCTTTTACAACTACGAACATGTCCCGTTTACTTCAACTTTTGTTGATGATGATGATGACGATGTTGATGATGTTGATGTTGTTGTTGATGTTATCATTATTATTATTACTATTATCATTACTATGTCGCCTGTAATATATTACAATTCAACCTTCATCTACCTGGAGACGATAGAGAGTGAATTTCCCATGAAAGCTTTTGTCAGAGACGATCCACAGGGCTGCATGCTGCTACAGTATTTGCTCCCCGACTGTGACTGCCCAACTTCCCCCTCCAAGCTCCCCTAACAGACTCGTTACCCATGACAGCCACATTTCTAATTTTAATTGCTCACTAATAAGATTGTAACGACTTCTGGGAACTTTAATGAGAAGGAAAAAGGGAAAAAAAATGAGGAGCTAATAGGACACCTGTTATGTCCTTCTCTAATTGACTTGCATCAGCCAGTCCCTCGTCCCCGTCAAGAAAAAGTAAGTGTAATTCCACGGCATTAATTAATCAAACGGGTATTTTTCCCGATTGTCGCGAGATTATTTTACTCAGCTGTGAAGGGCACGGTACTCTCTGACCAAGGCTCCATTTTTTCACTGTCGGAATACACTAATTTATTTATTCATTTACTTATCTATTTATTTTATTCTATTCGTTTATTCATTCATTTATCTTTTCATTTACTTATCAACTTGTTTATCTAACCTTTTATCTATATGTTTATTTATTCATTTGAATCATCGAAAGTCCGACATGAAAGCAAATTCAGTTTCACATACGTAGGTTCACCAAAAGGCCTTTCTTATAAAAAGGGAGTACCCCCAGTCAGGCCACGCCCACACCCCCACCCTCCACCCATCCCACACCTACTCCTTGACCCCTTCATCTTAGTTCCTTACAAACGAAGTCTCATCGTCATTTCTCGCCCACTGTTTGGGTCCGAAGCAATGCAGCAAAGCACAGCACCTCCACAGTGAAAGGGACAAAGTTTGACACAAGAAATTGGCCAACGAGACGAAAGTGAATTATGTCGCCAAACGATATTATTCAATTAGGAGGAAAGGAAGTCATTGGCTTGTTAATGAGCGCATGAGTTTAACGAGGTTTAATCATTCTTCACTTGGTTTGGCCCTGGAAGGAAACAAAATCGTAAAACCTTAACTATAACAAAGTCACTAAAGGATGTCACTGAGATTAATTTCTTCAGAATCGGTTTTGAAACGTTCAAAGTCTTCATTCTGAATGACCCAAGACAAATTTATTTACTTTCGAGAACAGCCTGGCCTATACTGGTTTGAAAATTTCTCTAAGATTATTTTTATAATTTAACCAATTCAAGAACCACGATGTCAAGTTTGGAATGTTTATGAGTTAAATCTGGTTAAATTAATCGTGTGGTAATCAAATGGTTATCAACTCTGTCTACCGGGCCGTGCTGGGAAAAGTGCTCTGCCTCGCTGCACTGCATCTGACCCGAGCGGTGTGGCAGGGGCACAGGATGACTTTTCATCTACAAGGTGCTGAAACGGGAGGGGCGTTAAATGGATTTCATTTGTATACGAGGTGTTTGTGTGCTTTGATTCGGCCACCCCTTATATGGGGGGAAAGGGCCTATGGTATGTTTGATATATTCTGGTGAATATATCATTAATATATACGTTCACTTGGGGCAAATGGATTTAGAATATCCACCAATGGAACTCGAACCCTTAGTTGTGCTTTGTGATAATGAGCAACACAGATAAGGGCTCGAGTACCAGCTTCTAAATCATCCTGGATAAAGCCCTCAGCCAAGCCAGAACCAGTTTTTTCAATCCCCCTTCCACTAAGCCAAAAGAGAGACAAAATCCCCTAGTCATCCCCTTCTCGGAGTCCATCAGTTATTTGTCCAAATTTCTTCCCAAAGAGAAGGTAAATTTAATTCATAATTACCCTAATACTAGAAAATAGAATTTTTTTTTAATGTTTACCAGAGATTGAGAGAAGATCACAACCCAGGTGTTTACTCCCTTCCATGTAAAGATTGCAACCTTTCATACATAGGCCGGACGGGTAGAGACTTGAGGACAAGATTGAATGAACACAAGAGGGCGATATTTAAAGATGTTTCTTAAGATTCGTACGGAGGCAGAGTCCAGTCACTGTCGCGGGACGATACAAAAATAGATAGTGTACGGGGAGGCACTGTAACACTGCTTCCCTGACAGTGTAGCACGACCTGCACTAAGTAGTTAGTAGGTTATTGTTGCAAGACATCATCATTATTACCAGGTTGAAAGGTAACCTAAGTATCATGTCGTTAGAGATCGCGATCCTTCGAGTTACCTCTTGTGTGCCATTAAGAATGTATATATATATATATATATATATATATATATATATATATATATATATATATATATATATATATATGTGTGTGTGTGTGTTTGTATTTTATTTCCAGTTTCACTGCCTACAAAACCCATATCCCCCAATGGCTGACAACAATCCTTGGAGCTTTCCACACATCTCTCTAGGAGAAAATTTTAAGTTGATGTATGTCCGTATTGTGTGAAGGTGGGACCGTATCCGTCTCGCCGACTGGAAGTAGCAAAAGGAGAGGAGTTGTCGCCGGTAGGCATCTGTCCTTATGTGAAAAGATGGAGGCGACACAGTTGAAATAAATAGAGATCTGGGGCCCGATCCGGTGACCGATTACCAGCCCCTCAGGGCCTCACGTCCATATGGATATGAAGGAATTGATGTGTTTTGGAAATGGGCTGCAAAGAGGTGATTCTTTTGTCGTTCATCTTGCATGAGTGAGGAACTATACAGGCACTTCTCCAGTCCTCCGGTACTCTACCCTCTCTCCAGCAAACATTAAATAACCTCACCAACCAGTCATGAGTGGTTGTTTTAAAAGAAGATTAGATAACTTTACGAATAGAGATGACAGGTAGTAAGGGACATAGAACTGCATAGTGTAGGTCTTATGGTCTCTTGGCAGTCTCCTCCATTCTTGTGTTCTTAACCTACCTGACCTTGGTTCCTATTATTTATATTTGTTACCACAGTAATTGGAAGCTCGCTGGCTGAGCGGGTTAGGGCGTCGTTACTTGCGGCGAAGGTCGAGGGGATGGCGGTTCGAATCCTGCCACCGGCGAAGTTGAACCAAGGGCATGGTTCATTAAATTCCACGCTACAAAGCCCTCTGTGAGGGGCACCGTCCTAGCCTTCCGATGGGAGGAGTTTGTGACGTTAAACCATTACCACAGTAACTGTTCTCTCGAGTGTTAGTTTCTTGCCACATCCTTATGGTATTTGTTGGGTGATGCTTGTGAGGAGTTTGCTGGCCGCTAGAATCACGTGGCCCACCTCGTGTCCAGCGTCGTAAGTGTCTAGCTGACGAGGCGCTCCATCCGAGGGTCAACGAAATAAAATCGACGGATCTTGACTGGCGGCGAATCCGAATTGTCGCTTAGAAGTCGTAGATGCGAAGCTAAGAAGCAGGTAGGTGATGTTCTGAGGAACAAGTGATGAACAAGTTTGTGGGATGTTCTCTGAAACAGAGAGAGAGAGAGAGAGAGAGAGAGAGCGAAAAAAAACGAACGAACGAACGAACGAATTATTAAGCGAGGGAGAGAACAATTAAACAAACATAATATCCATTTAAATAATATTGTTTTTTATCCTGAACATTGACAAGAACCCCACCAGAAACCTTGAGGGGAGAAAGAGGAAGATAGACAGAACAGAGGAAGCGAGAGAACATAAGAGAATGCATCTAATATGTTTTGCAAATATCCTGAGCTTTCATGTGATATAGAGCAGAGGGAAAATAGGAAGAAATGCACAGCGTGAATCTGTGAGTATGAGATCATGGGATCAAAGAACAAGAAGTCACTCTAAGAAAACAAAGACAAATTACCTAAAATACGTTAGGAAGCATTAGTTTTCACACAGGTATATCAATTTGTGAAACACGTTAGAAGAAATAATCAAGACCAGTAATGTAAAGGAATCTAAGGTAAAGTTTGATAAGTTCAGTATTGAGACGGGACTCCATTAGTATAGCTCCAACCCCGTAAAACTTCAATTAGGGAAAAAATGTGAGCGTGCGCGCGCGCACACACACACACACACACACACACACACACACACACACACACACACACACACACACACACACACACACACACGACTCGGTGGCGCGGATGGTACAGTCCCCGACTGTCACTACGGCGGTCTGGGTTCGAATCCTGCCCAGGGCTAAAATAGTTTCACTATCGCTGCGCTTCGAGTCGTTACTCCAACTCTCGTGGGTCGGGAGTTGGATGTGTGTGCGTGCGTGTAAGGTCACAGCATTACCCATAGATCGGTCATAGGAGCTCTGAGCTCTCTTCCGGGAGAGAAATAGCTGTCGATCACGAATCCAACCCGTGATCCAAAGACCAAAGGTGAATCTCACACACACACACACACACACACACACACACACACACACACACACACACACACACACACACACACACACACACACACACATATGGATTGATGGCGTAATGGTACCGTGTTCAATCACTAATTCAGCATGAGTTCGACGCCCCACCCAGGGCTGAAAAGTATCAGTGCCCTGAAGGCCGACACTCCAGCTCTGGTGGGCAAGGAGTTTGTGTGTGTGTGCGTGCGTGCCTATGTGTGTGTGTGTGTGTGTGTGTGTGTGTGTGTGTGTGTGTGTGTGTAAGGTCACAGCACTATCCACAAGTCGGGCAATATACAGTATGTGATGCAAGAACACGACAATCTCTCTCTCTCTCTCTCTGTCGCACGTACACAGCACAACACAACACAATGCACGCACACAGACACACACACACGCGCACACACACACGCACACACACACACACACACACACACACACACACACACACACACACACACACACACACACACAGAGAGAGAGAGAGAAAGAGAAAGAGGGGGGAGAGACGTAATTTTACAAGTGTAGCTCCTATTCTGTAAATGTCCGCACAAGTCTGTAAACTTACATAGAAGATTCACAGAAGAAGAAGAAAAAAAAAGTTGGGGAACGTTCTTAATTCGTATTTGAGGTATCGTTTTAACTCAAATATATTGATTTATATCTACCAACGATATCTAGATATTTGAAATGAACAGGATTGTAGTTTGCCTCCAGAGGCATGCAGGAATCAGAATAGAAAGGGATATATATATATATATATATATATAAAGTTTGATATAATCCCCTCGTTTTGATCCTTCAACGGTGGAAAGTTTCTTTCAACTGTGGCTAGAAAATTATGATTGTGATGATAATAATAATAATAATGGTCAATATTATAATTATAGTAATAATGGTAATGATGATAACTCGACATCTGTCGATCACTGTTTAAATGATGTTTCTCCCCTAGATTTGTAAATACACAGTGGAGAAATGTGTCAGCGGACTGTTTGTATATTGATCTGTAAAAGGCCTATGGCCATTGGAAGCGGTTATGGAAGTTGGAGAGAATGGGAGATCCCAAATGAGAGGTAATACAACTGACACACGATTTCTTCGGGGCAGAGTCAGAAGTGAACGTTGATCAACGAGGGTTTCTCATGAGTGCAGAGGAGTCATTGTGGTCCATCAAGACCTCACGGAAGTCGGGGGTAAGGGACGGGATGGAGAATATACGGAGGAATGGATGGCACGTGCGCATGTCCGACGGGTGTGGAGGCAGGTCAAGAGTCAGCAAGCGGCGCAAAGCACCACCGGAGTGAGTTAGTAATAGTGGGATTAGGAATTGTACATGCATTTAGTTCCTGTTCACACTAGCAGTTTGAACTGCGCGGAAACCGCGGCGGCCACACGGTCAAGGAAGAATTGTAATTGAACCGCTGCGGTTGAAACTGGTAGTATGAACATGGTCTTAGTCATACTGATTAGACGCCGAAGGGCGGTAGACATAGGAAAAAGAGGCGAGGTCGAAAGTGATGGGACGAGGAAGAGAAGTTGGCAGAAATGAGGTGGTGAAGGTTGGTACAGGCGGACGAGATGTGGAAGAAGCCGGGAGAGGTTTTCGTTTAGCCTGGACTCTGATTAGGTGGTGATTAAGGAAGACTGGGCTCCCCTTCCCTATCCTCGTCCCAACCCCCCCTTTCAGTTATATCAGAGGGGAAAAGTACTCAAGAGGTCCCGTCCAATCTGCAGGGAGTCGGGTGAGAGGGCAATGGCAGACATCCTAAATGAATATTTTGCGTCCGTGTTTACTATTGAGAACAGCTGAAACGAACGGCCAGTCCTACCAGGACGGAGAGTATCCACACGTCCACTTGGCATGGATACTGCAGAACATGATGTGATGCGCATTATAGATAAGCTTAGAATATGCAAATCGCCTGGACCAGGTGAAAAAAAAAACAATCTGAAATCCCCTCATGATTTTTAACTTATCTTTACAATCTAAGAGTTGTATAAGAGTGGAAACTAGCAAATGTTGTACCCTTGTTTAAAAAAGGTGACATCCAATCCTAGTAATTATGTAGTGTAAATTATCCAAATTTGCAGATGATAGAAAAATTGCAGATAAGATATCCATAACTCAATAACAAGAATTACAATGTGATTTGATCAAAATGCGAATGAGTACAAAATTCCTAGACGTTTTTTTCACCGTAGATAAATGTAAAATACTTCAAATTGGTGATAGTAGCGTCCAAGTCATCTACACTATGAATGATGTACAACTGGCAAGTGTAAAACAAGTGCGAGGCCTTGGTGTCGTGACCTCGAATGATCTGAAATCAAGCAGTGCTCGGAGGTCATTAGAATAGAAAATAAATCTATTGGATTCACAGGTAGACCTTTGAGTTTAGAACTCAAGAAATTATTCAATCTTTACAATGCCCTAGTCAGACCTAACCTAGAATACTGTGTGCAGTGCTGGTATTCATATTACAAGAAGGATATACACAAGTTAGGAAGAGTGAAGTGTAAGGTAACAAAGCTCATTCCTAGGTTGAGGAACAAGCCGTACGAAGAGCTCTAAAGTGAACTAAATTTGTGTAGGGTAACAAAGCTCATTCCTAGGTTGCGGAACATGCCGTACGAAGAGCGCTTAAGTAAGCTCAATTTGTTTAGTCTGTCGAAACGGAGAATGAGAGGATATCTAATCGAGGTCTTCAAAAATGTCAAAGGAATTGAAAACATGGATGTGGGAAGATATTTTAAGATTGACACTTCTAACGCAACCAGGAGTAATGGATGCGAGATTTTAGCAAAAACGATTTTAAACAGACGTAGCAAAACACGCTTTCTTAAATCGCGTTATTAATATATGGAATGTTCTACCATCTAACGTCATTGACTGTAGAGGTTTTCAAAAAACCGTCTCGACATTTACTTAGCTACAAAACCCCGACTAAAATTATTTACTTCACATTCTCCTCTTCCCCTCCCTCACCCCTTCCCCTCCTCCTCCTTCTCATCTTCCTCCTCCTCCTCCTCCTCCTCCTCCTCCTCCTCCTCCTCCTCCTCATGTCCTCAACTTGTCTGTGCTTATTTGTATTAATTATTGCGCGCGATGCTTGAGTGAGTGAGCACGGCGAGGGACTTCTGTAGCGACGCCTTATAAATAGTAGACCGGGGTCGCCGCCTCTCGCGCCTCCGTCGACGCCTTCGTCGGATTAATCAAGTCTGAGGAGAAAATGTCCGCTGCCAAGTTGAAATGGAAAGCTTCCAATTAGAAAACGTGGCGGCTACCAAAGGACCAGGAGAAGGGGGAGGACGGAACGGGGCGGGGAAGGGGGTGGGTGGGTGGGTGGATGCAGTGTTCAGCCACTCGCCCCCCCTCCCCACATCCGACCTCCCTACACGTACTCTTTTTCATTATCTTGCTTGTTCCTTTCATTGTCTCTTTCCCCTCCCCTCTTTCTTGAAATCACCTTCCTCGTCCTCATCCTCAGTCTTTTCATCTATCTCTTCCTCTTCCTCCTCCTCTTCGTCCTCTTCTCCTCCTCCATCTCCTTCACCCCTTCTCCTATCTCCTCTTCCTTCTCCTCCTCTTCCTCTTATTCGTTCCCTCGTACGTCAGTTCTTCCTCTTGTTTTTCTCATCTTCTACCTTTGGGTTTACTTCATTTTCCTCCTCCTCCTCCTCCTCCTCCTCCTCCTCCTCCTCTCCTAACCCTCATCCTCTTCTTCCTTCTCATCCTAACCATCTTGCTCTTCCTCCGCCTCCTCTTCTTCTCCATTCTCATCCTCATTCTCATCCACTTATTCTCATTCTCTTCTCATTCTTCTATCTTCCTCACTCATGCCATACTTATACTCGACCTACCCCTCTTCTTCCTCTTCCTCCTCCTCCTCCGTTTCTTTTTTTTTTCTCAACCCCTTCCGCACCCTTATCCTCCTCCTCCTCCTCCTCCTCCTCCTCCTCCTCCTCCTCCTCTCTACCTCACTCATGCCTGTACTCTTGATCTTCTTCCTTCTACTCTTCCCTCCACCCTCTGTAGAACCATCTCCTCCCTCCTCTCGTCATCCCTTTTCCTCCTCTCCTCCTCTCTGCTTCACTCACTCATGGCCTCCTGCTTATACTCAAAGCCCTTACCTCCTCTTCCTCCTCCTCCTCCTCCCCCCACTTTCTTCACTCCTCCTCCCTCCTTCTCTCATTTTGTTCTAGTGTTGCGATATTCAAAAAACGTCTTGACTTTCACTTAGCTACAAATCCTCGATTAGAATGATTTGCTCCAGTATATATTTCTTTTAGTATTAGATTAGGTTAGGTACCGAACAGTCCTGTCAGGACCAAGAGGTCTGTTGTCCTTCGTTTGTTCTTGTAACTCAATGTAACTCTTTTCCACTCTTTCTCTTGCCTGTCCTCTCCTCTCTTCTCTTTTTCCCTTCCCTCCTTTCCTCCCGTTCTTCCTCACTCTCCAACCTCCTCCTCCTCCTCCTCCTCTCTTGCTCAGCATTATCCAGCCTTCTTCCCTCCTCTCTTTCCCTTCTCTATTTCCCTCCTTCTCTTCTACTCGTCTCTTTCCCTCCTTTCTTTCTCTCCTCTCTTTCCTTCCCCTCTTCTCTTTCTCTCCTTTCTTTCTCTCCTCTCGTTCCCTCCCCTCTTTCCTTTCTCTCTTTACCTTCTCTCTTTCCCTCCTCTCTTTCCCTTCGCTATTTCCCTCCTCTCTTTCCCTTCCCTATTTCGGTCCTCTCTTTCTCTTCTCTCTTTCCCTACTCTCTTTCCCTTCTTTCCCTCCTCTCTTTCCCTTCTCTCTTTCCCTCCTCTCTTTCCCTTCTGTCTTTTCCTCCTCTCTTTCCCTTCTCTGTTTCCCTCCTCTCTTTCCCTTCTCTCTTCTCTTTCCCTTCTCTTATTTCGCTCCTCTCTTTCGCTCCTCTATTTCCCTTCTCTCTTTCCCTTTCTTTTCCTCCTCTATTTCCCTTCTTTCCTACCCCACCTCTCTTTCCCTCCTCTCTTTGCCTTCTTTCTTTCCCTTCTTTCTTTCCCTCCTCTCTTTGCCTTCTCTATTTCGCTCCTCTCTTTCCCTCCTGTTCCTCCCAGCTCTCTTTCCCTTCTCTTTTTCCCTCCTCTCTTTCCCTTCTGTCTTTCCCTCCTCTCTTTCCCTTCTCTATTTAGCTTCTCTGTTTCCCCCTCTCTTTCCCTTCTCTCTTCTCTTTCCCTTCTCTATTTCCCTTCTTTTCCTCCTCTCTTTCCCTTCTTTCCCACCCCACCTCTCTTTCCCTCCTCTCTTTGCCTTCTTTCTTTCCCTTCTTTCTTTCCCTCCTCTCTTTGCCTTCTCTATTTCGCTCCTCTCTTTCCTTCCTGATCCTCCCTCCTCTCCTTCCCTCCTCTCGTTACTTCCTTTCCTTCCTTCCTCTCTTCCCCCTCTCTCTTTCTCTCCTCTCTCCCCCTCATTCTCTTCTCCTCTTTGGCCTCCTCTTACTCGTTCTTTTACTCCTTCACATCTTCTCCCTCTTCTGCTCTTCGAGTCCAGACCGATGGATTTGTTGGAGGGATGGAGGGCACAGGGCGTCCATTCATCTCTGTTGTTCCTTTTTTTATCGATTTATCTTTTAACATCTTCGCAGTGATGCCTCCTCTTCTTCCACCTTCTCCATTCCCTCCTCCTTCTCTTTCTTCTTCTCCTATTCCTTTTTCTTCTCCTTCTCATTCATCTCTTTCTCCTCGTTTTCTCTTTTTCTTTTCCTCATCCTTCTTTTTCTCCTCCTCCCCCTACTGCTCCTCCTCCTTCTCTTTTTCCCCTCTTTCTCCTCCTCCTCCCTCCTCCTCCTCCCTCCTGAATAAGATGGTCTGTCGTCAGTCGGCACCAGCACGAGGTCCATCGAGGGGGTCGCCACGACGACTAGGTCGAACGTGATGGGCCGGGGATCCTGCGTTTATTGGGCGGGGCAAAATCGTGCGCCCAGAAGAATAAACGCTGTGACATGATTGTTTGGCCTCGGTATTATCTCCTTCAGGGTGGGGATGAGGAATCGACTCCCTTAGCTGAGCAAGATCACTTGGCGGCAGGTAAAACAAGGGACTAAACTACAACGTAACGAAAAGGAAAAGGTGATATTCCCACCTTCCTTAATGAAGAATACTTCAAGTATCATCCTGGTAGGCGCCAGGGGATTTTGTTTGTATGTAGCGCACCTTTTCCGTAGCGAAGGAGTTTAAAAAAAAGAAAGAAGCGCTGTGAAGATTTCGTGGCAGTTTACGCCTGATATTTGTGGTCTTCAGTTACGTGAAGGGACTCGGGCACTGCCACATGAGGCGAGATGTATGCGGGGTGGAACTCGCTTGACAGGCAGCGTTTAACCGAATCTTTGTAGAGTTGCCTCCTTAGATTGTCTAGCGTTTGCCAGAATGAAACGAATAAAGGACATCATGGCGGAAGGTGTCACCAGTGAGGACCATTGGGTCGAAGGGACAGACCCCACATAGCCACTTTGTTTTGCAATTTGTTCCTCTTATGAATAAAGTCTCTCGGTGGTAACCAGAACAAAGTCTTTCAAGTAAATGATCACGTCCAACAGGTTAAAAGGGGTGAAGGATTTATTTATTTTGTTTATGAATGATTATATTTTAATTTTTTTCTTTGTACCAGGTTTCTCGTCGTTTATCATTTCAGTGCAATAGAGGAAAAGTTGAAGGGTGCAGACGGATAGATGTTAATGGAAGTAGAGGCGTTTAGGGGTAAATAGATTATTTCAAGGATTTATTGAATGTGGAGGTTAGGGAATGATTGTGGCAGAGAGAGATGCCAGGATAATGAACATAAGTACATAAGAGCATATATAGGAGACTGTAAGAGACAATAAGGCCTACACTAGGTAGTTCCATGTCCATTACCACCTATCATTCCCATCCATAAAGTTATGTAACCTTCTCTTAAAACAACCAATAGTTTTAATGCTCACTACAAGATTACTAGATCTATTTCATTTGCTAACCACTCCATTAGTAAACCAGTTCTTGCCTTTTTCCAACTTGTCTAAATTTTTCAAATTTAGATAAATTACTGCGAGTTCTACCCTGTTGTCTTAATATAATGACCTTGTCTGCATCACCCTAGTTAAAGACCTTGATTCATTTTAACAACCTTTATTACACTCGGCTTTATACATCTTTCCAGTGTAATTTAAGGAACCTAAGCCTGACCTCGTAAGGTAAATTTCTTACCACATGTATTATTTTGGTAATTCTCCTCTGTACTGTTTCTGCTGAATTAATATCCATTCGATAGGAAGAAGACAAAAACTGTACCGCATAGTCATTGTCAACGCCACGCCACGAAGATAGGCGGCTCAAGGTTACAGAGGGATGGGGGAAGGCAGCCAATCTGGGACGCACACATTCTCTTTATTATCCTCGTACAGACTGCGTGTGTGGTGTCTGTAAACACGAACACAATAAACAACATGCCTTGGTTAATTCTATATACCTATCACAATTAATAACATTAAATGCACTTTATCACGTATCATCATCATACACTGATACAATGGGTCATTAGTTTACCATGATGTTTATCCTATCCCGCCATTTCTATCATGATTTATCCTTCCCATCCACGGACATTCTACGGAACCGAAATCATCAAACATTACTATAACTTCTACATTATGTGGATACATCATATTATTCCTTCATACAGATTGCATATACCTTTTTAATTAACACTTACCAATAATAGGTTCCCCAGACACTTATGGTAATGGACATCTTCACAGCTCAATGTTCTAGACACAAAAGGACGGCTCTCATGACAATCATGCCGAGGAAAAGTCGCACTACTTTGTTGGCGGAGTACTACATATAAGGGATCGTAAATAAATAAGTCATGTTCTACTTAACATTCTTTGTTTCTCTAGTGTTTCTTTAATCTTGTTTTTATTTTGTTATGCACACTGGACCACTATATTCTATCAATCTTATACAATAATATTTTCCATTTTATGTTACATACGACTCGAAACCAGGTGCTCAACCTCACAGGCTGTAATTGCCGTTACTTCTACGTGATGTATCTCTTTACATGTACATCAATTCAGTACGCTATTACAATTCCATACATAGTGCAATCGGCACTCACACCCTCCCCCTTGTGATCCCCTAGGATCACAAACCCTTTGACAGGAGGTCACAAATTTCTACACTAAGTCACCTTCTAATAATAGTATTATTTTGGAAATAGGTCGCTTATAGAGTCTTTTGCCACGTACTATTTCCACTTGTCTAATTAGTCCATCTTTGCTCTTCATCACTCTTAGAACCCTTGCTAATTGCCAATGGCTACGTGGTGTATTATTCTCTACCATCAAGACAATATCTCCTTCGGCGCACGCTGTCTCTAGTAAATTAATCATAAATTGCTTATACTGCCTATAATATTCATCATCCTTGAATTTACGCTTTAACCGCTGAAGTATTTCAAAAGCCATAGGTTCACTATCAGGAACTACCATCGGTTTCTCTATCATTGGTAAAGGAATCTCGTACTTTCCATTAATCATTTGCCTACACCCAGACTCAACAAATTGTAACCATCTTCTATCTTCCATGCTAGGTTCTACCGAATTCAATGATGAATCCACAAACTCTCTATTATAAGACTCGATTAATTTCCTCTCTAAATAATTGCCATCAACCTTTATATTATTCACAGCAACTTCTTGAGTATTGTCTATTATTCTTCCACACAGTACCCATCCTAAACGTGTTCTCACAGTATATGGATCTCCTACTTTCTCTGCATGCACTATCTCCCAAGGTTCGGACGCTTCCGATACATTGCTTCCTATCATAATTTCTATTTCTCCTTGGCTGTGATCAAATTCTAGTTTCATCAAATGTTTCCACTTCTCTATATCTTTCTAATATTATGACCTTGATTAAGAGGAAGTTTCTTCACTGCAAATACAGGTGGTAATCTAATATGGTTATTTCCTTCTACGTCAGCTACGGACATCCCTTCAACATTAAGACAAGACATTCCTTTTGTTCCTACCATTGTACTAACTTGTAAAGTAGCTGACTGATGATTCATGTATGTTATTCCAAGTTTCTGCAATAAATTCTTAGTACAAAATGTGACGAAGCTACCATTGTCAAGGTAACATCTGTTATTAACAACCTTACCATTTAACTCTACTTGAACAGGAATGGCAGTAGTGTCTCCTACTGAATCTTTCAATTGACTGGATAATACTAACTCTAGAATCATCAACCTTATTAGTGACCACTGGATTTGCCGTTACTTCTTTACTTCCTTCGTCCCTGAAATTCTTACTCGTCCTATGCATAATTGTAATATGTGTACCACCGCATTGTTCACAAATTCGAATCGCTCTACACAGTGACGCTTTATGTCCTTTTCTTAAACACTTGAAACAAAGTTCTAAACTGTAAGCCTTGTCCAATTTCTCTTCATAAGTTAACCATTTTAATTCAGGACACACATCAATAACATGTTCTTGACATATCCAACAAGAAAGTCTTGCTTTCTGTGTCACATTGACATGAACCCTTCTATCATTTGAATCTATACTTCTCTTGTAACTCATCTTTCTATTTGAACTCCATGTGTTCGCTTCTACTCTGTTATCTCTAAATCCTTCTTTAACACTTCTCCCAAATGATGGGTTATTCAATATTCTTACATCCTTTTCTAGAAATCTGACAAATTCTTTAATGTCTACTAACCTCCCACTCTCAGCTAATTCGTCAGCTATTCTTCTCCATCTATCCTGTAAATGCCTGGGCAATTTCCCATCTAACTGACGTAAAGTCCTAGGATTCTGTAATTCTGAAAGTCCACATTGTACACAGGACATAGCACTTATACATGAATCTAATTCGACAATAAATTCATCTAACATCTCAACATTTTCTTCTTTCATATCAGGCCAAGCAAGAACTTTATCTATGTGTATTAAAGCAATTCGTTCTTTATTTCCATATCTTTTCTTTAATTCATTTCTCGCCTTTTGGTAACCCCCTCGTGGATCAAAATGTAAGCACGTTCTAACTATTTTGTTTGGTTTACCTTCTGTATATTGTTTCAGGTACTGTAACTTTTCATTATCTGACACATGTTTGCTGTCAATTAACATGTTGAAATCACTGACAAATTCAAAGTACTTGTATTGTCCACTAAATTGATTAATTATATGAACAGGCATCGTAGTTTTGGTCATTAAAATCGTAATCATGTCTCTATCTGTCTGTTGGTCATCATTGTTACAATTTGCACCTCTGCAATCACGAGAATAATTTTTTAAATTAACATTTACAGTACTTTCAAATTTACTTAAAACTTTAAATTCTGCCTCAGCTGATTCTAATTCCGTTTCTAAGTCAAACCTATCCTGCTCTTGTTTTAATCTATGCAGTTCTTTTTCCAACTCTTGCTTCCTTTTCAGCTTCTGTAATTTGATGTCTAAGCTCGCCCTCTTAGCCATCACCTTACCTATTTGACTACCTAGGTCACTTTCTCCTGCCTGAGATACACTATCTATTGGTTTCACTGTACCATCTATTGCCTCTTCCACTGGTGTTCTATTGAAAGCTAATATTTCGAGAACTACTTCCTCTACATCTAATTCCTCAGCTGTTACAAACTCCTGTATCTTACTCATAAGTTCTGCCTTATTGCCAGAACACGATTGACTCTTAAGTCTCAAATATTGTTTCAGTTGATACACTGTGGCCTTTTCCATTTTGTTCAATCTTAGAATGTTTAACACTCACTCACACTATTGATAGATGAATAGAAACTAGAAAACTATCCTTCATTTACATTCAAAGTTCAAGTCTCCTTAATCACAACATGTTCCAAATTAGAAACTGGAAAACTGTTTTACTCAAATTCAATTCTTAAACCTCATTACTCATAACATGTTATAAAATAGAAACTGGTTAACTATGTTTCACTCAAATTCGAATCTTAAACCTCATTATTCACAACATGTTATAGAATAGAAACTGGAAAACTATGTCTCACTCAAATTCAATTCTTAAACCTCATTACTCATAACATGTTATAGAATAGAAACTGGAAAACTGTCTCACTCAATTCAATTCTTAAACCTCATTAATCATCACATGTTATAAAACAGAATAGAAACTGGAAAACTGTCTCACTCAATTCAATTCTTAAACCTTAATACTCATCATTTTTCACTTTGTAAAGTTAGAGTTAATTGAAAGTCAACTATATAACCATTCACTATGTCACAATCAATTTCCTTATTTCCTTATCTGTGAACTTGTTGACTTCTCTTGACCTTCTGTTGAGCCGGCTGCCATCCTTCCATGTGGAGTCATCACTCCTTGAAGCTCCAACCTCTGTGTCTGTAACTTGGGGTCCCTCCTCTGTACCTTAATCATGATTAAATATCATGATACTGTTTCCTCATAAAAAAATATCATAACACAAAACATCATGACACTGTCAACGCCACGCCACGAAGGTAGGCGGCTCAAGGTATAGAGGGATGGGGGAAGGCAGACAATCTGGCACGCATACATTCTCTTTATTATTCTCGTACAGACGGCGTGTGTGGTGTCTAACTCCAGATAGAGTTTGATAAGCTACCTCTGTGCTTTTGGTGACTGTGATGGGACGGGAGAACAGTAGGGTTATGAAAAAATATGAAGTATAAAGTGCATTGGAATTAAGTTCGTAACGCACTTGAGTTAGATGGGTATCACGTTAATGTCAGATGAAGGATTGGCTAGTGAGCTTGTTAAATGTGTGCCTGAGGGAGGAAAGTTTGTAAGAGGACTGAAGGAGTGCTTGTATAGTTCTGCTTTAAAAAGAAGGGGATACAATAAATTTAGTAGCATTAGAGGGGTCTGTTAAATGTTATTGGTAGGGCGTGTAGAGTTATGTAGAACAATGTAGAACTAAACAAGTTCTACATTGGTGAATGAAAGTCTGGGAGTTTACCTTACTTTAATGTTCCAGACTGCTCTATGGTCTACATTTACAATGCAGCCTCCGAGGAAGACTCAGGTTGCTAGGTTTTACATATTTACACATGCGCAAGTAGGCTGTTGCCATATTCACATTTATTAAGAAATATAAGAAAGGTTGGTCGCTGAGGACAGGCGCCGGATAGTCGCACTCTTTCATTGTAGTCGAGACGCGAGATCCTTTAACCCGCGCCGCCTTCAGTTGTCGGGAAAGCGCGAGGCCCGTTCGGCGCATGTGTTTCCCCAAATGCTGGCGGCTTCTTTTGATCAAGCAAATGTTTCGGGTGTCCAACCGGAGGTGCAGCGAGGCCTATAGTTCGGTTCGGGGCGTTGGCTGGAGAAGTCGATTCCTCTGGGCACTTAAGGACAATAAACTGTCTCATGGGAGATCTGTGACAATGGATGGTCTCTGGAGATTTGGTTGGAAGAAATTAGAAAGAGGTTTGAGTACTTCTCGCTCCATGTGCGTGTGTGCGCGCTGGACATCGAAAGGGTTGATAACAGGCGTATGGGAAGGTGTTCATCGAGGAGATTAGGTGGGTAAGAGGAGGAATTTGGGGATAGCAGTATGGGTTTAGGAAAGAAGGTGCGTAGTTTAAATTGTCGTCGTAAAACAGACATGCGAGAAGTTTTCGGCAAAAGGTGAGGATGTCTTTTGGGTTTTCATGGATTTAGAGAAGGCGTATGGCAGGATTGATAAAAAATACAAAGAATTGTGTTGCGGATGTATGGTTTTAGGGGAAGTCTGTCAAAGGCAATCAAGAATTTTTGCTTCAATAATAGAGTTTGTATAAGGGTAGAAGATGGAGCGAGTGAATGGTTTGAGATGAAGGTGGAGTTGCACCAGGGTTGTGTAATGCATCCATGGTTCCTCTTGTATACGAGTGGTATGGTGCGGACGGTAAACTCGAGGATGTTGGGTGTTTGGAGATGGCAAGTGAGAGTGAAACGAAGTGGGAGGCGAGCCAGAGGAGAGACTGAAGCAGCTAGTGGCGAAGTTTAGGAGTGGGTGTGGGACGAAAGAGCTGAAAATAAATTTGGGCAAATGTAATGTGATAAAATGTCCAAGGGAAGAGTGTGGCAGTGAGTTGGAGGTACATTGAAAAGGCGTGAGGCTGGAGAAATTATTTAATGTCACTTGAACCCGGGAATGTAAGAGTCGGAGTGGAAACAAATTATTAAGTGAAGCAAATGTCTTTAGGGGAAATTAAAAGTGTCATAAGAAATAGATATCTGGGAATGAACGCAAAGCTGTATGAAGTGTTGATTGTGTCCACGACACTGAATGGAAGAGACTTGGAATTGAAGCAGAAAGGAAGAGACTAAACGTGTTTGGGATGAAGTTATAAAGAAGTATGGTGTGGGTTACGATGATGGATAGGTTGAGAAGTGAGGAGGTGAGGCAGAGAGGGGGGGGGTGGACAGAGAGCTGGTAGATAGAGTTGACCGGAGAATGCTGAAATGGCTAAGGTATATGGAAAGGTTGAGAGAAGAAAGACTAGCAAAAATGTGTGTGGAAGACAGAGATGGATGGAATAATGTTTCAGCAGGAAGACTAAATGAGGTGGAAGGAGGTGGGATGTGAGCCAGTTATTGTTTGCTGATAGTGGACGGGGTGAAAGAGGCATTAGGAGTAAGAGGAATGTCTGTTGAGCAGGGAAGAAAGAGGACAAGAAATGGGTGCGACTACAGAATGGTTGAGACTGCATGAGAAATCGACAATCCGGTCATTAATCTACTTTAGTATCTACAGCACCTCACAGTGCGTTCATACAAAAGCACGTTCCTAGGTCATAAAACATTCTACATCAGACTACCAAACTCACTACCTCATCGAACTTCCCCCAGAAATCAACACAGCGTATTACCGACCCCCGAGGCAAGTAAGAATTGCACTGGAGAGCTGAGTCGGTTGCTGTAAGCCGACTTCATGTGGGCCACGAGTTGCCTGTTAAGGAGATTCATGAGGACAGATGGGTTATTTTTGTCCCCCCCACCCACCACCACCACTACCACCACCACCACCACCATCAACCCCTAATAGAAGGGAAAGGGCTTTTGATACATGTGTGTGTGTGTGTATGCGTTTATATAGATTTCCTCTCCATTTATTTCATATATTGTTTTGTTTTTGTGTTTATTCATTTATTTACTTGTATATATTTTTTTTGCGTAATTTAATTACTTTGATTAATTCATCGACTTATTTATTTGTTTGTTTTGCGAAATTGTTCTAACGATCATAGTCTATGCTCCTGTAGACGTGTTCAAGAAACAACTTTTTCCTGTTTTTATGTGTTTATTGATTTATTTACTTGTATATTTTGGCGTAATTTAATTATTTTTATTAATTCATTTACTTATTTGTTTATTTTGCGAAATTGTTCTAGTGATCATAGTATGCTCCTGTAGACGTGTTCAAGAAATAACTTTTTCCTGTTTTTGTACGTTACTGTATTTTTTCGCATTTTTTTGAACTGAAAACCCCAAAAATCATATCCATTTTTATCTAGAATGTATGGAAACATTGCCGCATGGAGGATGAAGGTTTTTGCTATCTTACCAAAAGGGCTAATTTTGAGGCATTTCTAAGCATATTTTGTGGTATATATATTTTTCATCCATCCAAGATAGAGCAACAAAGTAGGTACCAAAGGAATCTGTTAGCTTTATTCCTGACGCTAATACACTGTTTCTTGGATTTAAGGTCAGGACTCGCTAGAAGCCCCAAGTCTCTCTCGCATTCAGGTTTCTCTAAAAACGTGTTATCTAAGCTATATCTGACCGGTTTTGCTCTATGCCTGAAGAAGCTCAGAGCGAAACCGGTCTGGAATCAAATCAGGACTAGGATCGTGTTTTCTTTTTCCACTTTCTTCAAATTGTCACATTGTTTGAACATATGTATATGTGTATATATATATATATATATATATATATATATATATATATATGTATATATATATATATATATATATATATATATGTGTGTGTGTGTGTGTGTGTGTGTGTGTGTGTGTGTGTGTGTGTATGTATGTGTGTGTATTGTTGAGCCATTCTTACAGGTTGACGTGAGTGCGAATAGTCTGAGTTTATTCCAGACTAGTTTCGTAGATAAGCTTTTTGCTTTGAAAAGGCTCATCTGCAAATCAGGAATAAGCTCAGACTAAGACTTCTGAATTTTTAATCGTACTCACCTCATTTCTTCACACACACACACACACACACACACACACACACACACACACACACACACACACACACACACACACACACACACACACCGACTTGAAAGCACAGTTGGTAGAGCGCTGAACTTGAAAGTAGAAGTGCTCCCAGTACCCAGTTCGAATCCTGCCCAGGGCCGAAATTATTTCGGTATCGCTGTGCCTCGGGTTGTTACTCTGACTCTCGTGGGCGGGGAGTTGGGGGTGTGTGTGTGTGCAAGGTCATAGCATTACCCATAGATCGGACCTACGAGCTCTGAGCTCTTCTCCAGGAGGGAAATAGCTGTCGATCACGAGTCCAACACGTGTTCCAAAGACCAAGTGAATACACACACACACACACACACACACACACACACACACACACACACACACACACACACACACACACACACACAATAGCGCGGTTGGTAGAGTTCCCGCCTGCCACTACGGAGGTCCCAGGGCTGAAATATTTCAGTATTGCAGCGCTGCGAGTCGTTACTCCAACTCTGTGGGGAGTTGGGTGTGTGTGTGCGTGTAAGGTGACAGCATTACCTATAGATCGGTCATATATGAGCTCTGAGCTCTTATGGGGTGGAATAGCTGTCAATCACGAGTCCAACACATGATCCAAGATCATGTTGAATCACACACACACACACACACACACACACACACACACACACACACACACACAACTCGTGGCGCAGATGGTAGAGTTTCCGGCTGCCACTACGGAGGTCCGGGATCGAATCCCGCCCAGGGCTGAAATAATTTCAGTACCGCTGCTCTGCGGGTTGTTACTCCAACTCTCGTGGGTGGGGAGTTGGGGGTGTGTGTGCGTGTAAGGTCACAGGATTACCCGTAGATCGGTCATATACGAGCTCTGAGCTCTCCTCCGGAAGGGAAATAACTGTCGATCACGAGTCCAACCCGTGATCCAAAGAGACACACACACACACACACACACACACACACACACACACACACACACACACACACACACACACACACACTGATGTATGAATGGTGCGGATTAGATCCAAAGGTTTGGACTGGCCGTGTTTGTGAATGAAGAAGATTGTAGTGTTCATTAGCTCGGTCATAGTCATTGTGATGCAGCACCGCAATGAAACACTGAACTGCTTCACCTCTAATGTCCTCCGTTGCACAGAGAGGTTGGGGAACTCATTACGGGGATCGAACCTGAGCCTGTTGCATGTGCGTGTGTGTGTGTGTGTGTGTGTGTGTGTGTGTGTGTGTGTGTGATTTACCATGGTCTTGGATCATGCGTTGGAGTCGTGATCGACAGCTATTTCCCTCCCAGATGAGAGCTCAGAGCTCGTATATGACCGATCTATGGGTAATACTGTGGCCTTACACGCACATACATCCCCAACTCCCCGCCTACGAGAGTTGGAGCAACAACCCGCAGCGCAGCGATACTGAAATTATTTCAGCCCTGGGCAGGATTCGAACCCGGTGTGTGTGTGTGTGTGTGTGTGTGTGTGTGTGTGTGTGTGTGTGTGTGTGTGTGTGTGTGTGTGCCTCCCAAACTTACAGATTGGGAGGCAAAATTAAGCGAAAGGCCTGTAGATCAGATGTGGGAAATATTTCAAAATACGCTCACTAAGATGATTCATACTTACATTCCTTTTAAGGACAGACGTCCCCCAAATCAGGCTCGCCCAAAGTGGCTCGACAAAGAAACTGAAAAAAGTATTGCTAAAAAGAGACAGGTTTATAAGAAATATAAGTGCTCGGGTGCATCTAATGACTATGAAAGTTATGTATCAGTACAGAGAGATTTAAAAAAGACAATAAAAAAAGAAAGCGACAATACGAAATGAGTATCGCTGATAAATCCAAAGAGAATCCCAAAGAATTCTATAGTTACATTAGAGATAAAAAGCTTGTTAGGAATCACATTGGTTCCACTATTATCTGCTAACGGTCAACTTGAATATTCAAATGAAGGAATGTGTAATATTTCAAACAATTATTTTGGCTCTGTATTCGTAAACGAAACACCTCAAAGTGAACTCCAAACTGAAACCTGTGAAAAGTCTAGAGTAAATTTACTCAATACGGTAAATATAACAAAAGAAAGAATTAAAAGGTGTATAGATAAACTCAAAGTTAATAAAACACCAGGGCCTAATGGTTGGCATCCAAGAATCTTAAAGGAAAGGAAAAATGAGATTGTTGTTCCATTAGAATTTTTTTCAAGAAATCCATCATATCCGGAGATGTCCCAAGAGAATGGAAGCTAGCTAACGTTACTCCCATATTCAAAAAAGGTGACAAAAAGAAACCAAATAACTATAGGCCTATAAGTTTGACTTCAATCGTAGGAAAAATAATGGAAACTATCATCAGAGATGCTATCGAATATCATTTAGAAAGTAACCGTTTGATTAATGATAGCCAGCATGATTTCAGACGGAAATGTTCTTGCGTGACTAACTTACTCGAATTCTACAACGCAGTTATCTCGAATTATGACAAAAGAAACAATATAGATTTAATATATCTAGACTTTGCAAAAGCTTTTGATACCGTCCCCCACGAAAGACTACTTACTAAATTAGCTTCACACGGAATAAGAGGTAGCCTATTAAGTTGGACTAGTAATTGGTTGAATGATCGAAAACAGAGAGTTGTTTTAAATGGAAAAACTTCTAGATGGAAACATGTTACAAGTGGAGTTCCTCAGGGTTCCGTTCTTGGACCACTTCTATTCATAGTATATATACTGTAAGTGATATAGACCATGGACTAAAATCTACTGTCTCTAAATTTGCTGATGATACAAAACTGTGCGGAATGGCAAATGATCACTTAAACCAATTAGATATTCAAGAAGATTTAGATGAATTACAGCCACAAAACTTATTCCAAATATCAAAAATAAATCATACGAAAATCGACTAAAACATATGAATCTGTTTTCCCTAAAAAAGCGTAGACTCAGAGGTGACTTGATACAGGTCTTTAAAATTCTAAAGGGAATTGACAACATCAAAAGTGACAAAATTTTCACACTGAATGAGAATCAGACAAGAAACAATGGTCTCAAACTGTCCGGTAATAGATTCAATTTGGAAGTGGGTAGAAACAACTTCGCCAACCGAGTAGTTAATGAATGGAATAAACTTCCTGCAGAGGCTGTGCAATGTAGTTCAGTTTGAAGCTTTAAAAATCATTTAGATAAACACCTAAGGAAGAGGCTGTAATGATTATTATTTATTTTATATTGTTTTTGTTTTGTTATCATTTGTCTGTTTGATTCTCATTTATCATTAGTTATATGTCAATTTATTATTATTTACTATTTATCTGTTTGTTGTTTGACTGTGTCTATGCGTTTATGTATTTTATTTGATACTTAAATTATTATAGTTTTATTTATTTATTTATCATTAATATTAGGATTTTTTCGCATCCGACCTAGATATGGACCAAAAGGTCTCCTGTCGGCGTGCTCCGCCTTTGTAATCCTTTGTTCCGCGAAAATTATTCAATATGACGTGTTCCGCGTAAATTAATCAATATGACGTGTTCCGCGAAAATCATTCAATATGCTTTAGGGGTTACGGAAACAGATATACATTTCATTGTATTTACTATGTACATCTTTTCACTATAGATTTCTACATACATCAACTGCATCCGTTTAATGTGCAGCGTATTCTGCCATACCCCATCTCGTATTTCGGATACTAGGGTTCATATTTCCCCATCCGTGTGGAGGGTAGCCAGCACTGCCCACATGCTGCGAGGGACGAGAGAGGCCAGAACTATTTTCCTTGTCTGGATTACCTATGTCCAATCTCGATAAATATCGAGTTGAGGGGAATCATCCAAATTCACACCAGAATACCTACGCGGGTACATGCCAATTACGGTAGCCAGCACTGCCCACATGCTGCGAGGGACGAGAGAGGCCAGAACTATTTTCCTTGTCTGGATTACCTATGTCCAATCTCGATAAATATCGAGTTGAGGGGAATCATCCAAATTCACACCAGAATACCTACGCGGGTACATGCCAATTACAAAATTGGACCAAAATCTTCTGGAAACTCGGAACGTTTGATGTGGCTGCTTGTAGCTATGCGACTGAACCATCACACACACACAAAGGATTACAAAGGCATATCTAGGTCGGATGCGAAAAAAAATTAAAATAATAATAAATGAATAAATAAAAACTATGATAATGTAAATAACAAAATACATAAATAAATGCATAGGTATAGTTAAATAATAAACAAACAGATAAATAGTAAATAATAATAAACTGACATATAACAAATAATTAATGAGAATCAAACAGACAAATGATAAAAAAACAAACAAATAATATAAAGTAAATAATAATCATTACAGCCTCTTCCCTAGGTGTTTATCTAAATGATTTTTAAAGCTTCGAACTGAGCTACATTGCACTGCCTCTGCTGGAAGTTTATTCCATTCATTAACTACTCGGTTGGCGAAGTTGTTTCTACCCACTTCCAAATTGAATCTATTACGGGACAATTTCAGACCATTGTTTCTTGTCTGATTCTCATTCAGTGTGAAAATTTTGTCACTTTTGATGTTGTCAATTCCCTTTAGAATTTTAAAGACCTGTATCAAGTCACCTCTGAGTCTACGCTTTTTTAGGGAAAACAGATTCATATGTTTTATTCGATTTTCGTATGATTTATTTTTGATATTTGGAATAAGTTTTGTGGCTCGCCGTTATACTTTTTCCAATCTGTCAATGTCTTTAATGAGATTCGGTGACCATACGGAAACAGCATATTCCAAATGTGGACGAACTAACGATTTATATAGCTTGTTAATGAGTGATGGACTTTTGAAGTCAAAAGATCGCGCAATCAGTCCTAGAATCTTATTTGCTTTCCCAGAGGCTGAAATACACTGCTTGGGTGATTAGAGATCGTTACTGATAATTATGCCGAGATCTTTTCCACTCTTCACTTTTGTTAGCGAATTTCCAAATAACTTGTAATCGTACCTACTGTTATTTTTACCTATGTGCATTACCTTGCATTTACTTGTGTTAAATTTCATTAGCCACTTTTCAGACCATTGTTGTAATTTATCTAAATCTTCTTGAATATCTGATTTAAGTGATCATTTGCCACTCCGCACAGTTTTGTATCATCAGCAAATTTGGAAACAGTAGATTTTAGTCCATGGTCTATATCATTTATATATATTATGAATAGAAATGGCCCAAGAACGGAACCCTGAGGAACTCCACTTGTAACATTTTTCCATCTAGAATTTTTTCCATTTAAAACAACTCTCTGTTTTCGATCATTTAACCAATTACTAGTCCAACTTAATAGGCTACCACTTATTCCGTCATATTGAATAATTTTCGCGGAACACGTCATATTGAATGACTTTCGCGGAACACGACAGTAAATACTCTAAGAGGCACTTAGATCTTAATGTACGAAACACGTGATTAGGTAAAGTTTGTCCTGATTAAGGACTCATAACGTACAGTACTTTAACATGCGATAAGGTGAACCATATTCTGCATCAACGCAACAAGTGAGGATTCGAACCCTCCAAGGGTAGAGAAGCTGACGGGAGGAGACCAGGAGTGCCACTCGCTGTTTATGTAGGAGACCTTATCCAATTCTGGAGGTGGCCTTAGCCGAGCCATCCCTACCCTAGGGTCAGGAATTATTGGCTTGAAAGTTTCACTAACAGCAAACCGTTAATATCCTCCTTGAGCAAGAAGATAATGTATAAGTGTGTGTAATATATGCATACTGTGTTGTTATATTACTGTAAGCGTTATAGCATACATTTAATTACACGAGGCAGCGTTGCTTAGTATGTCGCCATAAAAGATGAAATACTCAAGTGGCAGCCATTTAGCAGTGACATTTATGATGTTAAGTTCTCGTTTGACGAGAAATATTGAGACGGATGGAGAACTCGAGGGCGCGGACGTGATCCCGCCGACTCTCGAGGCGTCACGTCGTAGCTGCGGCGGCTTGCTGGTGGTGCCGGGGGTGGAGGAGGTGCCGGGGGTGGGGGAGGTCCCGGTGGCGACGGCCAAATGAGGCACTAATTGCAGACGAGTTGCAGCAACTGCATTAATGATACCAAAAGTGGACCAGAGGCATTGGGCTGTGAATGGTTCTGTGTGTATGTGTATTTACCTAGTTGTATTTTACGAGAAGAGAGCTATGCTCGTAGACCCGCTTTTGTATCTTTCCGCATCCAGTTTGTTATGTGTGTGTGTGTGTGTGTGTGTGTGTGTGTGTGTAGTATAGAGTATATAAAAGCGATTAGAGACTAAACATTTTGATAACCTTACACGCGTCGTATAGGGAACATAAAAACTCTGGAAAGCCAAACTTTGTTGAACTGAGAACTTTTTGAGTGGGAAATAGACTGGAGAGAATTCCGAGAGTAGGAAGGTATAAAGTATATATATATACATACATATATATATATATAATATATACATATATTATATATACCGTATATATATACATATATATATGCATAAGTAACCACTAGGAAAAGTAAACTAACGAAGTAGAGCGCTTTCGTATAATTACATCTTCAGTGCAGATACAAAGAAGGAATTATATATATATATATATATATATATATATATATATGTATTTATATATATTAAGCAGATGTACTATTAGGGAGTGGAAAATACATGCTGAAACTAAAAGGAAAAGAAATTCAAGGTAAAGAGTGGGTGATATGTTTATATATATATATATATATATATATATATATATATATATATATATACATGTATGTATACAGTGCACTGTTCGCACGGGGTGAGGCGGACAGTACTTATGTCGAATCAGGAAACCCATACGAGTAGCATGGTTTCGCGCCAAAAATTCTGTCCGCCTACAGCGAGCGGTGAAGAGGCGGAGCTTATCAGCGTTCTAAGAATTAATCTCGTCAGTCATATTATTGTTGGTGAGGAAGGAGGTTGTGTGCCGCGACCACGACATCTTTTGAGCCACCCTGTGTCACCAATTTGATCAATATAAAGGATATGAGTGCAGATAGGTGCTCTCGAAGTCTGGCCGGCAAATGAAGGAATTTGCGTCTACTTAAGGATCAGAGGAGGTATCTTCACTGGACGGTGGCTCTTGTACCCCGAGTCGGCAATACGGTGGTACACTCCGAACAGTTCTGGGTTATTATTATTATTTTATTTTTTCACATGTCTGGCTGTCACATGTCTTAGTTCACGTTTTACAATAGCTTTAGCCCAGTCCTCAGTCTTTTAGGCCTCCCAGACCTCTTAGCAACGATACAAGTCTGGGTGCCTCCCTCGCGGGTAAATCGGACAACCCAGCGGCGGACCGTACGAATACGCACGCCAACCTGTTCGACAACTTCCTTCGTTTGCCGGCCAGATTTCTTGAGAGCAACCGTCTGCGTTATGGTTTCTGCACTCGGATCCTTAGTATTGCTCATATTGGTAACACAGGGTGGCACAGAAATTGTGGCCGCGTTCGAGAGGAGGCTCTCGACGGAGGGGTCACGGACCAACAAGACAATGACTGACGTAATTAATTCTTGGCTCACTGATAAACTATGCCCCTCCCCGCTCACTGCTGTTGGCGGACAGATTTTTTGGCGCGAAACTATGCCACTCTTGTGGATCTTCCCAGATTCGACAAAATTACTGTATATATACACGTGTGTGTGATTCACCATGGTCTTGGATCACGTGTTGGACTCGTAATCGACAGCTATTCCCCTCCCGGAAGAGAGCTCAGAGCTCGTATATGACGGATTTATGGGTAATGCTGTGACCTTACACACACACACACACACACACACACACACACACACACACACACACACACACACACACACAACTTCCCGCTCACGAGAGTTGGAGTAACGACTCGCAGCTTAGCGATACTGAATTTTCAGGCTTGGGCGTGATTCGAACCCGGACCACCGTAGTGGCGGCCGCGAACGCTACTACTGCGCCGTCAAGAGTGAGTGTGTGTGTGTATGTGTGTGTATGTGTGTGTGTGTGTGTGTGGTATGTGTACACTTCATGTATATATTTCTATTCTGCTTTCACGTTCTTTTTATTAAGACCTGTAGTATTGCAATGGATAAGAAAAAGGCCATGACGCAATTTAGAAGCATACACACACACACACACACACACACACACACACACACACACACACACACACACACGGGTTCGAATCCCGCCCAGGGCTGAAATAATTTCAGTATCGCTGCGCTGCGAGTCGTTACTCCAACTCTCGTGGGCGGGGTGTTGTGTGTGTGTGTGTGTGTGTGTGTGTGTGTGTGTGTGTGTGTGTGTGCGTGTAAGGTCACAGCATTACCCATAGATCGGTCATATATGAGCTCTGAGCTCTCTCCCGGGAGGGAAATAGCTGTTGATCACGAGTCCAAAACGTGATACAAGACCATGGTGAATCACACAAATAGAGAGAGAGAGAGAGACGTTCTTCCTCAGGTGAATCCGAGAGGCTGACAGGCATCCTGGTTTGGAAGTGATTCTGGGCAGAGGGAGGGTCCTCTGATGTCTTCCATGGCCCCTATTTCCCCTTCGTCCTTAACCCATTAAACTCCGATGACAAGATGTCTTGTCATTTGGTCAAATAAAACAAAAAAATCATAAAACACCAAAATGTTTGATCAAACACCAGAAAAAAATGACGTCCGTCCTCGCTCCGCTCGCGAGCGGAGCGAGGACTGACGTCATAATTTTCTGGTGTTTGATCAAACATTTGGGTGTTTTATGATTTTTTGTTTTATTTGACCAAATGACAAGACATCTTGTCATCGGAGTTTAATGGGTTAAGTCTATTTTCACTGAAAGAATCGATCTGGAAGTATTGGCAGTGTAGTACTGACCGCAAACTTCGTTAAGAGCGAGATCGAGGCCATGGTCGTGGTTTTGGGCTTCTGTCTTGCCCCGAGGACCAATAGGAAGTAGTTTCTCTCAGCAAATATTGACATAATGATGATGGACAACGATGATTGGTTCACTATTTTCAGTAAATAATGGCGGAATGGATGATCCAGGCAAGGGCATCACATTAAGACAGCATGGCAGGACTCGTAGTAATGGGGTTAAATTGGACAAATTAAGGTGAAGGAACTAGGCAAGAACTGGTTTACCAATAGAGTGGCTAACGAATGGGATAGACATATCAACCATGTAGTAGTGAGCGCTGAAACAAGTGATTGTTTTAAGCTAAGATGAGATGATTATATGGATGGGAATGATGATGGTAAGGGATATCGAACTGCCTGATGTAGTCCATATGGTCTCATGCAGTCTTCTCCATTCTAAAGTTATTTTGTTCATGTATATTGAAACTGTTATCAGTCGTTTTTGATTGGATTTAAGGCCTCTGGAGGTCTAGCAATTTAGGGTCGCGATGACGATGACGACGATGATGGTGATAATGATGATGATGAATGTGTGTATATATGTATGTCACCTTGGAGGATGGTGAGGAAGAGGGTAAGATATTGCTAATTAGTGTTGAGAGAATGGAGACAAGAATTGACAGTGTTATTATTAGTAAGCAGTGTTGAATAATGCCCGTATATTGACAATATGATTAAAGTCAGGATGTTGTTATCGAGAAGGAATGGGCACTGGGAGAGAGGGCGACCCCGCCTGGGTTTGATGGAATTAAGATAAATGGTGATGGTATTATTACCGTTAATCATTGATGGAATAATAGCAAAATATTGACACTGATTATGTTGTGGGGAGTGAGGACCAATTTTGAAGAGTTTAGGGTTACAATATCACTTTCGAGAGTGAAAGGGAGGAAGAGGAGGAGGAGGTTGAGGATTGGGGTGGAGGGCAAGAGGCTGTTGAGGAAGAGCCAGGTGGAGGAGGTTGAGGAGTAGGGGGAGGGGGCAAGAGGATGTTGAGGAAGAGCCAGGTGTTGACCTTGGATCGTCGGGATAATCCTAGGGTGGAGCTTTCTTGGGTTTGACGTTGGATCGTTTGGAGTAATTGCGCGAAATGCCTTGTAATTGACGTGAAAGGAGCTGATGAGGAACCAGGCTTAATGTCGTCTCCTCCTCCTCCTCCTCCTCCTCCTCCTCCTCCTCCTCCTCCTCCACTTCCACTTCTTACTCCGCCTCCACCCTTACCCTCCTCATCGTTCTCCATCCTTTTCCTACTTCCTCAACCTACTTCTACTTCTTCTGGTGAATTAAGACGACAATATCGCCACTTAAGACGGCGATATCGCGGTCGCTATGTAAACGATACGCCGTTTGCTGTCGGCTTTGCCGTCGGTATTTGGGAACCAATATTTGGCGAAACTTGGCACAACCAAATGGATCAGAAAACCTAGGAAAAGACGACGATATTGGCGATATCATCGTCTTAATTTGTCCTCCTCCTCCTCCTCTTCCTCCTCCCTTTCCTCCTCCTCTCCTCCTCCTCCTCTCCTCCTCTTCCTCCTCCTCCTCCTCCTCTTCCTCCTCCTCCCTTTCCTCCTCCTCTTCTCTTCCTCCTCCTCCCTTTCCTCCTCCTCTCCTCCTCCTCCTCTCCTCCTCCTCCTCTTCCCCCCCTCCTCCTCCTCCTCATATTCGTAGGTTGCGAAACAAGCCGTGCGAAGAGCACCTAAGTGACCAAGATTGCAAAGAGCGCCTAAGTGACCTAGATTTGTTGAGTTTCTCGAAATGGAGATTGAGAGGGGGTTTAATTGAGATCTTCAAAATTGTTAAAGGAATTGAAAACATGAACGTGGAAAAACATTTTACAATTGACACCGCTTCCAGAAGTAATGGATGCAAAATTGTTGGAAAACGGTTTCAAACAAACGAGGCAAAATACTCTTCAATCGCGTTGTTAATATATAGAATGGTCTACCATTTAACATCGTTGATTGTTCTGCTGTTGAGATATTAAAAATGCGTCTCAACGTTAACTTAGCTACAAATTCTTAATTACAATTATTCTGTCCAATATAGTTAATAAAATATATATATTATAGTATTAGATTAGGTCAGGCACTGTTTGGCCCTCAATTATGATCGCCTTGCCCCATCTCAGGAACCTACAGTTCGCGCTTCCTCGAACTATATGGTCTGTTCGAAGCGCACCTCAGCCCAGCACTGATCCTTCACCCGAAATCCACAGAAACACTCCCCAGTGAAAAAACATATCGAAACCACACAACTCCCCTTTAGTCACTCGTTTCTAGTCATTTCCTTGGCCCCCAGACCCCCCCCCCCCTCTCTCTTCACTCCAAACGAAGTAGAAAGTATTTCTGGGGTGTCTATATTTCTTTTTCCTCCATCTCTGTAACTTCGCCGTTTCTCCGCGCTAATTTCTTCACGTCCACGATTACCGATACCTCTGCCACTCGTGAACATGGATAAGTAGACTCACACAGGAGAGAAACTCCTTAACCTCACTCCGTTCACGCGTCTCCCCCAGACATACTTGCTCCGCCTTCAACTCGCTAATGACCTTCACTAAAGACCCTCCAACCGACGGACATATCGAGCAGAATCTTCCAACATGAGTAAGAAAAGTCCTCATCAACCCTCGCCAATCCGTTATCGGCTCTATGCACTAAGAGACCCCCGGTGAGGTGGACCCACCCCTTCTTTCTACAACCTTTCTTCGTACGCATACCTTCCATTGTACCCCGTCATTGAAAACCGTAATGCACCCAATACTACTCAACCACTCATAACCACCACCTTCCTCACTCTCCTCCTCATACAGCAGCTTCAGTGCATTTTACTCTTGAGACGAATTGGTAAAACTCTGCTTCTTTCCGGAGTTTCCTTCGAAAGACAAAACTTCTTTTCAAATTATGACTCCTGAAATCATATAAATCATCATTCATACCTTATAGCGTGGCACTCAAACGCTCCCGTAGGTCAGTAATAGGATTTTTGCGCTCACCTATTCATCCCACACTTCACAAACCCACACCTACTACCTTATTTGACAGTTCCATTAATTTTTAAGCTTGGCGTGCCATTGTCCTCAAGGGTGGGAACGCTAGTGAGTTATGAGCGACAAAATGCAAGATACTGTCTTCCTCGTTTTCGTTTCCATTCGTTTTCTTTGTCTTCAGCTCATCCTCTTCGTTTTACGTCTCTTCCTAGTCTTGCTCATTCTTCCTGACCTCCCCTTTGTCATTATCGTTTCCATTCCCTTTCTTCATTCATCTCCCCTTTTCCCCTCCTCTACCTCCTTCCCCCTACCTTCCCTCCTCCTTCTCTTCCTCCTCCTCCTACTCCCCTTCATCCTCTTTTCTTACTCCTGTTACTCCTTATACTTATATTTTTCTTTCACTCTTCCTCCTCCTCCTCCTTCTCCCACTCTTTTTCACTCTTACTTTTTTCTCTCTTCACTCCTCCTCCTCCTTCTTGTCTTCATCGTTTTCACTTCATCTTCATCCTTTTCTCCTCTTCATTCTCTTCTTCCTTACCTCCCTTTTCCTCCCGTTCTCCTCTTCCCTACCCCCGTCCTTCTCCCCGTTCCTTCTCTTTATCCTCGTTCCGAGCTCTGCCTCCCATTCTCCTCTTCCTCCTCCTCCTCCTCCTCCTCCTCCTCTTCCTACTCCCTGTCTTGCTCCTCTTCACCTTCCCCTCCCCCTTTTCCTACCCTCCTCCTTCAATTTAACATCATCTTCTTACATTTTTTTTTTCATTTGCACCATCACTTTCACCACCACTACCACTTCTGTTATCACCATCATCATCATCACTATCACCATCTATACCACCACCTTCAATACCAACATCTCTACCACCACAAATGCCAGTAATACCACTTTTGCCACCGTCATCTGCGATACTACCACCATCGCCATTATTACCGTCACAACCACTGTCACCATTATGATCACTAAAGTCACGTGATTATCTGTGCCTCCAGGGGATGGGGGTGGCATCCAGCTCCGTGGGTACATGACGTAAACCAAAGGGATCCCGCCATGGCTCAATGGTAACGCGCGTGTCTGGTAACCACGTGGGGATTTCGACGTATTCGAATCCCGGCTAAGGGGCAGAGATGGGCGTCCGCTCTGAGTAATGGCTCCCAACCGCCGCTCACCTCGGTCCCGTCCGAGGTGACCTCAGCTTCTTCCGGGAATCGTGTTTACTGTGGCGTACCGGAGACACCGTCTCTCCTGCGTTCACGTTTGAACTATTCCGGACCAGCTGCACGATTGAAGTTTGGGCGGGTACCAGCCCTGTATACCACGAAAAAGAAGAAAAAAATTACTTAAACCAAGAGGAATGTCGGTCGTAACATTGGGGGCTGAGGCGCCTCGACATTCCGAGGTGGTTGTTGCAGAAAATTCGAAAAAAAAAAAAAAATTTAGGCGGGGTCGCTCGCTCGTACACTGCAGATGCCCCAACTGATTGGAATTGTTCTGCGACATTGAACAGACGTGGTCATGTGAAAATTACCTGAAATGGGACAAAAATGATAATCCAATAATAGGACCACGCGGTTAATCTTTCGTCACCGAAAAGTTGGATAACGACTGCAGCCCACCTCACTGGAGTGATCTCCCCCCCCCCACTTAGCCGGATAAAATCGTATGGCATTAGTCGGAATGAAATTCGTAAAGAGTATCCCTGCATCAGTCACGTCCATCTTAACTAAATATTCAACAAGAACCCACTGTGTTGGATAAGAAGAAGTGAAATAGATGATATCCATATATTTCGATCACGGACTGTGATCCTCTTCGTATTCCACTGAAGAGGATCACAGTCCGTGATCGAAATATATGGATATCATCTATTTCATTTCTTCTTATCCAACACAGTGGGTTCTTGTTGAATTTTACGAATGTGTTACGACATTACTTTGTTGTTAACTAAATATATTCATCTGACTACTCAAGGAGGGCGGAACCCCTGTAGAGGATATGACGGAGTATGAAGCCCCTTTTTAAACTGTATTGTGCTCACTGTCGTCTCCGAAGGAGCGAAGACGATGTTGATCGAGGACAAAGGAAAGCAGGAAGGGAGAGAGAGAGAGGAGATTAATTGCATATCCACAAGTTAATGATTGCTGCAAAATTAAGAATTGAATAAACGGGGAATTAGATGGTAAATGAAATATGTATTATACAACTTGGTTCGGAAGTTATTAAAAATTTTCTGCATCCTGAAGTATATGTAGGATTTTATTTTTGTATAGATTGGTGTAGCAGTATCTGATAAGGAACAGAATCACGTGTGTGTGGTTGTGTGTGCGTGTGTGTGTGTGTGGTTGTGTGTGTGTGTGTGTGCGTGCGTGTGTGTGTTTATCTAATGCAATGTACAGGATAGAAGCTACGCTCGCGGGGTTACCTCTGGTGTCCTCAGTTGTCAAAATATGCTCTCTTTCTTTTTTCCCCTCCCTCCTGATCTCTCTCTCTCTCTCTCTCTCTCTCTCTCTCTCTCTGTGTGTGTGTGTGTGTGTGTGTGTGTAGCCATGGTATTCATTTAGTCAACTACGTCTGCCCCACCAGAGGCTACTACATATAGTGAAAGCCTATGACATAGGAGGAAAAAAGTTTGCATGAATTAGTGAAGAAAACAGGGGGTCACCATTAACGGTGTAAAATCCAAATGGGGGACTGTTACTATTGAAGTTCCCCAGGACTCGGTTTTGGGTCCCTTATTGTTCATTATATAAACGACTTGGACAATGAGATCTTTGGTGATGTTAGTAAATTTGCGGACGACACTAAAAAGGGACGCTATATTAGTTCAGGAAGATCTCAAGAAATTGTTTGCATACTGACTTCAGTATATCAAAATGCAGTGTGTTAGACATAGGTTTACACCCCCCCCCAAAAAAAAACAGAAAAAAAGAAAAGAAAAAAAAACCCGGTATAGCCAAGAGAAAATCATTTTAGAGAAAACTGAATGTGAAAAATACTTGGGAGTGCCAGTAAATCATGACCTTAAATCTAGGAAGCAGTGCATTAGTGCCAGGGACAGAGCTAAGAAGTCATTAAGATTTATTGCTGGGACAGTTACAAACAAAGGTAGAGATGTTGTTATCAATTTTTGCCCGCATTAATTAGAACCATCCTTCAATATGCGATACGTTTTTTGGTCTTCGTCCTATCGAATGGATATTAATTCACTAGAATCGGTACGGACAGTGCTCAGAATGATATATGGGCTCAGAAATTACCTTACGAAGACCGACTTAGGCACCTTAATTTACGCAGTGAGGAAAGACGTAGAGTGTAGGGTGAACTAGTTGAGGTGTTCATATGAGTCCAGGATGATGCAGACAAGGTCATCATATTAAGACAACAAGGCAAAACTCGCAGTAATGGGTTTAAATTGGACAATTTTATATTTAAGGAGGAAATAGGCCAAAACTGGTTTACCAGTACAGTAGAGTGGTTAACGAATGGAGTAGACTTAATCATGCAGTGAGCGCTGAAACCATCGGTTGTTTTAAGAGAAGGTTACACACTTTTATGGATGGGGATGATAGGTGGTAGTAGACATGGGACTGCCTGATGTAGGCCTTATGGTCTCTAGCAGTCCCTTTATTCTTGTTATGTTCTGTTCTGGGTGTCCAATGGACTACCTCGTTCATTTCTGTGGAATCCTGATGGTAGTAAAGTATTAGGAGATTGAGGCGATCTTTTATTCTTTTCGCTGCTGAGGGCGATTTAATGTACAAGTTAAGGTGCTTTTGTTATTTTCAAAATTGTTATGAAATCAGCAAATTATGGAGATCCTAGGACGACTCATGTTGAGTGAGGTCATTGTCTTCTCTAGTTCCTGTTCTCTCTCTTCTTCTTGTTTTTTTCTGGTTACCTTTAGTAAAAAAGAATTGTATTCCTTGAAGATGTCTTAACAGAGAAACTTTTTGGATCACGTGTATTGTTTTCCGAGTCGTCTCCGATCTGATTACTTTATATTCAGTTTCATTCCAAGCTCTTGTCTTGGGGGGGGGGGGTATATACCATCATGGTGTCTCTTTTATAGAGCCTTTTAGTTCTAAATTTCTGCCTGATTGCTTCGTCCTTGCTCTCATTTAGATTTACTTCTTCCACTATTATGGTGTTTTTCACGACCGTCGCTCCATCATCAGTTTAATTTTGTTTGTGTCTTTTCTAGATGTCTTTTCTAGATGACTTTTCTATTATCCTCCAACTGTTGATCAATATTTCTTGTGTCTTACTCGTAGGTATCTACTATGTACTAAATATCAGACATTTTTACCATCAAGTTATAATCACCGAGCTATCCGACAATAAATCATATAAATTTCATGCACCATTTCCTGTGCTTTATAACCCTCCTGTCTCCTTTGAATTTATTTCATCGCTGATCCAGAACTCCTGAAAATTGCTCTAGTTATCTGTATTTCATTTCTTATTTTTACCTTTTGGTAAGTATAATAAAATCCTCAGAGGCTCTCTACCTTTTTGTTTGAAACGTAAAGTTTACAATCAGTGCATTCTGCCAGCAATAATCTACGGGTGTGAAACTTGGAAACTGACGAAGGCGATGGAAACAAAGCTAAGGACGGCACAGAGGAGAATGGAGAGATCAATGATGGGAATAACACTGAGAGACTAAAAGAGAGCAAGTTGGGTGAGAGAGCAGACTAGAGTGAAAGATATTGTGAAGGCGGTGAAAGAGAGGAGGTGGAATTGGGCAGGTAAGTTAATGCGAACGACTGATGAGCGAAGGAGCAAGTGTGTTACTGAATGGACACCGCGAGATAGGAAGCGTGCAAGAGGGAGACCAGACATAAGGTGGAGAGACGAGATTGAGAGGTTTGCAGGAGTGACGTGGCAGAGGTTGGTGCGGTCGTGTGATTCATGGAATGCTATGAAGGAGGCCTTTGTTCAGCAGTGGACTCAGGACGGCTGATTTGATTGATTGATTCCTTTACAAGTTCCCGTGTCTTTGCACGCTTGTCCTCAGTCCTATCATTCCTAATTTTGCTAACTTTCACAAATTTCTGATTATTTCATTTGCTATGGTCTAAACACATTGCCAATCTGATCTGTCGCATTCCAGTTTATTCCAATACTTATAGAAGTATTTTGGATCCAATATTTCTGGCTTACCTTTTATGAAAAATATGGTCTTCTTGCCTGTCAACAGTTGACGCATCTAGTCTTACCGACTACATCTCTGACAAGGGATCCTCTCTTTCTCTTTAATAACTTTCACTATTACTTTCTTCAACAAAAAAGTGTTATTTTTACTGCTCCATGATACCTTTTAACTATTTGCATCCTTGTTTTTTATCTTTCGTTCCAGTTCATGAAAATTTGACTCGTGGAAGAGTAAATGTCTCAACAATCTCAACTCCTTTGTAAATCACCTTCGTTAAGACCTTATAACCTTGAAGGCTATATCCTTCATTTTAGCCTCAGTTTCGTCCTTATCAGTTTTCCTAATACGTGTGTGCGTGTGTGTGTATCTATCTGCACGATCGTATGTATATATATATATATATATATATATATATATATATATATATATATATATATTTCTTGAAATATTAAGCATTGCGCAACATCTGTTGGAGCGCACCCCATTACGTATTATCAGATTACACCAAGCTCAGAAACGTATAATTTGGCGGGAAAAGCTTACTCTGCATTCCCATCAGAATCTGTGCAGAAATTCTTCCACATTCGTCGATTACGACAACTTCGCTAAACAAGTCCTTTGAACCATAACTTCACCCATCTCAAAGCAAAGTGCTCAGCCTTCGTGTATTTCCCGAATTGTTTTGGACATTTTCCATACTGCTTCTGGAGTACGAGCGACTCGACAAAGTTATCTTCTCAATTACGAAACGACAACAAATATCTAAAATGTTTCCGACTACTAGAAGCTTCACCTACCGGAAGTTTCACCAACCAGAAGCTTCACCTAACAGAAGTTATCGTACATAATCTTCACCTCAAACTACCTATTTGTCCCCCGAGACCGTTGCTGCGACTTCACGAACCGGTATCAAGACTAGTTTACACCATAATCAAGACTTCGTTTCGCCCGCCTGTGATTACGTGCTGTATACCAAAGCACACTCATTTCCTATACTTGGTAACTAATAAATTTGTTGTATGTCATATGCATTGATATATTGTTATTATTCTATGCCCATTTATGTTGTATGTGTTTTTTTTATTCGTGTAATAATATTTGATCGAAGAGTGTCATCATCCTGCCTGAACTCTGTCATTCATCCGAACTGCGCGCAGGCTTTTTTTTTTTTTTTTTTTTTTCTCGCGTCGCAACTCGCCTGACCCATAGGTGAATCGTGACACAAAGTAAGTAATTTTTTTTTTTTGAAAGATAAGACAGAGAAGAGGTCGATGATTTTTGTGCTGTTGGGGCGGGAAAGGACACCAGGTCATTCAGGTCGAGTCGGGTCAGGCTCCACAGGCCAGCCGTGAGGCCCAGCTGGTCCAGGAAGCGGCCTCATGGTATGCCGCTATTATTACATTCCTCGTGTGCGTCTGTAATATTGCTTCTCGCCGGGTTCCCTTCCCCGTGTCACTCCCCCCACCCCCACCCCCCTCCCGGCAGTGGCATTCTCTTCTTCACTTTCCGCGCCGTCCCTCGCTCGTTCTCCCATGCGCCGGGCCCATCTTTCCCCCGTGGAGTGAAGAGGTTTCTAATATCAGAAGGAAATTGCTTGGGTGAATGGATAATACGGTCATCAACAGATATGCGACCTTGTCAAAAAGGAAGGAGTGGGAGGATTCCCACCTTCCCCAATCATTAGCGACCCGAATGGGGTCTTGATCGATCCGTTTGAGGTCAGAAGTCCTACAGGAACTGAATCAAATCGTGACTGGCCGCCTTAACCCGGACAAACAGATGAAGTGATTAGGTCCGCCGAACGTCCCGTTCTTCAACTTACTCCACGTTTCCTTCTTTCATTGCACCCTTTTCAGTCCCTTGTGCACGGCACCACTCCACGTGCACCATTTTCTCCATTTCGTCCTCATTTTACACCACCTTCCTCTCCACTTGCACCATCCTCTTTCTTTACACCATCATTCCTCCCCAGCCCTTCACCAATGAGTGGTTAACGAATGAAATAGACTTAGTAACTATGTAGTGAGCGCTGAAACTATTAGTTGTTTTAATAGAAGATCAGATAACTTTATGGATGGGGATAATAGGTGATAATGGACATGGTCTTTTGCACTCTCCCCCATTCTTCTGCTCTCATGCTCTTTGCATCACCCTCTCTATCCATCAGGTCTTTCCTCCTTTTGTTGGGGTGGATGAATGGATGAAGGTGTGCAAAGTTTGGCACTCGAGAGGGGTACCCCGCCCCCGACACACACACACACACACACACACGGTGGCGCGGTTGGTAGAGTCCCAGACTCAGTACGGCGGTGCCGGCGGTACCTGGTTCGAATCCTCCCCAGGGCTGAAATTATTTCAGTATCGCTGCGCTTCGAGTCGTAACTCCAACTGTCGTGGGCGGGGAGTTGGGTGTGTGTGTGTGCGTGTAAGGTCATAGCATTACCCATAGATCGGTTATACAAGCTCTGAGTTCTCTTCCGGGAGGGAAATAGCTGTCGATCACGAGTCCATCACGTGATCCAAAGACCAAGTTGAGTCACACACACACACACACACACACACACACACACACACACACACACACACACACACACACACACACACACACGGACGAGGAAATGATAAAAAATATATAACTACATTAATAAGACCAAAACTCGAGTACGCAGCAACACTATGGACCCCCAGTACCAAAAAGAATATAAAAGATTTAGAAAGAATATAAAGAGAAACAACAAAACTGGCACCAACTATTTCCAAAATGACATATGAACAAAGACTGTCCAAATTGGAATGACCAACTCTGGAACAAAGAAGGGAAAGAGGAGACCTAACTATCTATAGAATTGTGAAGGGGATGGAAATCTTAGGTAAGAATGATTTTATTGAAATGGGACAATGGAAAAGCAAGAGGACACGAAAAGAAACCAAAAAGATAATTACAGAATAGATCTAAAAAAAAGAAAAAAATAGCTTCCCACACAGAGTGATAGATATTTGAAACAAGATAGACAAGAAACAGTATGTGCAAACACTATTCAAGATTTTAAGAAAAAACTTGATGCTGAGAGATACAAAGACGTCACCACGAGCTTAGCTCCCTTCCCGTATAATACAACTAGGTAAATACACACACACACACACACACACACACACACACACACACACA
>NC_134812.1:41851572-41911572 GCF_046742065.1 Oratosquilla oratoria
TCTTTGATTCGGTTAAGGCCTGTTACCAGCTACCTGTATGTGGTACATTTCCCAGATGTTGATCGCACTCACAAAGTTATCTTCAGAAGAATGAATCTTCGATTGATGACACTAAGGGATCCACAGAGCTCATGGCGGATCGACAGAACCTTCCAGGAGCTGTTTGGAATGGACAAGACGTTTGTATGGGAATTTGGTCGGGGAAAATGTGAGGAATGATATTCTGCCTAAAATTGGAATTGCATTGTTCATGTCATCGCAGGTTTCCTTTGGAAAAGAGGAACATTGGAAAGCGAATAGTTTCGAACTCAACGTCATTCGAGTCCTGCGTGACTTCAATGCCTATTGCAAGGAGCAATAGCATTAATAAGCAGGGCAATAATAACAACGGGAACTACAACAATTACATCGCCAGCAATAGCAGTGCCAGCAGCAACATCAAAAACAACAAGAGTAGCAACTTGCTGCTAGAGGAACAACCGGAGAACCCATCCATTAACCCATTCAACTCCGATGACAAGATGTCTTGTCATTTGGTCAAATAAAACAAAAAATCATAATAAAACAACAAAATGTTTGATGATCAAACAGCACCAGAAAAATATGACGTCATCAGTCCTCCTCGAAGGAGGACTGATGACGTCATATTTTTCTGGTGCTGTTTGATCATCAAACATTTTGTTGTTTTATTATGATTTTTTGTTTTATTTGACCAAATGACAAGACATCTTGTCATCGGAGTTGAATGGGTTAAGCAAACACGCCCGGATATCTTTCGTTCCGGGTGGTACTGTTTCCAGAGGAACCGGTGGAAGGCCGTTCTACCGGGTCTTACTGCTCTGGATAAGATTTACTTTTCGTTGGCGATAACCAAAGTCGAAAAGGTGGAGATATACTAGTGGTAAAGGATAATTTTAAGGAAGGATGGTAAAATAGGAGGAAGAGGAGGGAGTATTGCATTTTGTCAGCAGTAAAAGGTATTTGTGTCGTACCCTGGAGGCGTTTTCATAGAAGTGGTCAAAGAATGATTTGATGATGGTAGCACAGCGGAGGGACAGTAGCTTAGTGATTTATTATTATTATTATTATTATTTTTTTTTTTGACATTAGTTTCCAGTCATAAGAGAACGTTGCGTGAATGTGGTCCGTAGGGGATGTTACCAAATTCACTAAAATATTGAGTGCATAAAACTAATGAAGTCAATATAATTTTTTTCTTCTGCCATCTTCCTCTTCCGTTGTATTCCTCGTCTTTACCATCATGTTCAACACCATCTCCATTGTGTTCATCTTCATCCATCGCAGCCACCACCACCATCACCACCATCACCACTACCACCACCACCATGACTACCACACTTATCACCATCATCTTCTTCTTAGGAGCAGCATTTTTATCCTTATCTTCATGTTCAACATCACATTTATTATCATCCTCACCACAGCCATCACCTCCATCAACATCACGCCATCATCATCAAACAAGGAGGTACAAGACCAGAAATCACGGTGAATGAATTCATGAATAATGTATGGAAACTAGCAAATGCAGACAAATTAAAAATGGGCTAGGAAGGATGTAGCACAGGACGAAGGGGGGGGGGAATGGTAGAAAAAGATATATATATATATATATATATATATATATATACATATGTATATATATATATATACATATGTATATATATATATATAGAGAGAGAGAGAGAGAGAGAAAGAGAAAGAGAAGAAAGGAAACACGAAAATTGGTAGACTAGAAAAAAGAAAAAAGAAAAAAATCCGAAGAACGGGGAGAAGATAGCGTTTTATTGGAGAGTAATAGATCAGAAAATGGCAAGGTGGTAAAGAAAGAAAAGAAATAATCCAGAGAAGAAAGGGAGGAAACGAATAAAAATAATAGAAATAACCTACACGAACATGGTCGAACCAATGTTAGCCAAACTGAATATAAAAGATTCAAGGAGTAAAACTAGATAAAATGTGCTTTGCCATCACCCAATTCAGTTTAGATATTGATGTTCGGGTGGATGAATTCAGGAAAGTATAATACACAGAAGAGGGACAGGAGGGGAAACTTTAGTGATATTAATGAAAAGAAGAGTCAAGAAGTGAAGAGTGGAAATGGGAGAAGGAATGGCCGAGATATTGAAAAAAAAAAGAATTACAAGCGAAAGGCGTAGAAAAAGAGACATTGCAATGGCATACATCCCTTCAAAATGAAGAGCATGGGATGAAACCGAAAGCAAAGAATTGACGAGAAACACGACCGATCCTGAGCAGCTGGAAAGAACAATTGAAAAAGTGATAATTTAACTCTGATGGTTACTTTAATTGTGGGGAGGTGAATTGGGAGTGAAAAAGTGATAATCTAACTCTGATGGTTACTTTAATTGTGGGGAGGTGAATTGGGAGGAAAGGGAGACAGAATTGAGCAATCCTGTGACAACATACTGTTGAACATTGCAATGAATAGTATAATAACCCAACGGGTGTAGGAACCAACATTATTAGATTATTTTGATCTTCACCAAAGAACCAGAGGTGATGTGAAATATTATATCATTTGTGCCCAACAGGTAAAAATAATCATGTGGGCCTTGAATTTATGCTAGAAGTGGAGAAGACAGAATAAGAGAGTAAATGTACAGAAAAGGAAGATACAACTATGCAAAGCTAACTTTGCTCAATTAAAAAAGAATATTTTGAGGTAGATTGGAGGGAGTTCAGTGAACCTAAAAAATAAAGGAATGCGAGAACTTGAAAGTTTACAACATACGAGTAGAAATACACGTGACAAAGACAAGTGGTATAAAATTACGAAAAGTATTGACTCTGTATTAGATATGTTATCGTAAAATCGACACAAGATAAGGGAAAAGAAGCAAAAATAAATAAAAGAACAAAAGAATATGAAAGAGCTGAAAATGAATATACAAGAATGAGGAGAGGAAAAGGATGTATTTGGTTAAGTATATAGATCAACCTTAGCTGTCCGTCAGATATGTGAATGATAAGGTGATGCACAGAAAAGTAATGTGAAATTGAATATTAAAGATGTAGTAAATGGCTGAGTGGATTAGAGCGTCAGTACTTGCTGCGGAGGTCGAGGTGACTGCAGTTCGGACCGTGCCTCCAGTGAGATGGACCAAGGGCATGGTTTATTAAATCCCTCACCACAAAGCCCTCTGTAAAGGGCACCGTTCTAGGCTGCTTATAAGGGGGAGTTCGCGACATTAAACCAAATCATATAAAGAAGTAAGAAAGCAAACTGAAATAACAAATATTCTATAAGCAATATAGCAGTGGAAATACATGACGCAATTAACCTGTTCGAGAACGTGGGAGTGCGAAAGGACACAGGGATTGAATCACAAATTGGATACTGAAAGAGTGTGAAGAACAATTAGTGGATAAATTACTTCAACTGATTGCATGTTCTCTGGAAGAGGGAAAGGAGTCGTTGGACTGGAAATCTGGAAATGTGGTTTCCAGTATTCAATGTGGGAAACGGGGAGGTACTACTAAACCACATACGGGTGTCGTTGACCTCTACGATAACCAAAATGTGTATGAAAACAAACGTAAACCTGTGAAAAATAGATGAATTGCTTCAAGATAATCTTGGTTGACAAAATTATACAAAACCTGAACGAAGAGATACATGAGGAGAGAGTGAAAAACTGGGGATTTCCACACTGGAGGAGCGAAAGGAAATATGATAATGATAAACAAATCAGAAAAAAATATAGAAAAAAAGGGACAGAGAAGATCTGTTGGTGTAGGATGAAAGAAAACGATTTAATAGTAAAAGATATAGTGATGAAAAATAACGTATTAAAAGGTGTCAGGATGTACAGTGTTCCACATTAGGGTGTGTGTGTGTGAGTTTTTTAATAGTATGAAAATATATTCCAGACCAACAGCGTAAATTAATTCGAGACAAAGTTTGGTGAATGGAGACGTAGAGACGTGATGTAATGAACACAAATTTAACCCCGTGTACTACAACTAGGTAAACACACACACACACACACACACACACACACACACACACACACACACACACACACACACACACACACACACACACACACACACACACACACACACACACACACACACACACACACACACACACACAAAGGGAGAGAGAAAGCGGGAGGTATAATATCATAGTTCCTATTCGTTTTGTCAAGACCTTTGTCTGTTGTTCCATTATAGTGTAGACCAATGGTGCTCATCCTATTGTCCACGAACCCTTTAGGGTGCCTTAGTGTTCCCTCCAAGCAGGACCATAACTCGGAAGTCAGTGGGAGTTACTGGGTGCACGATGATTTGATCCATTATTGATTTGGTCCCCGGAGGGTTAAGGAACTGCAGTGAATATGTTTGATATACGTTATAAAAAAGGTTGAGAGCCCCTGGCGTGGATAAAGACTTGGTAGAATACAGCAGACTATAACCTTGTGTCTTCTCTTCCACAGGTTGGCGAGAGCGGCGTCGGGAAGACGTCTGTCGTCAAGTTCCTCTCACGCCTGACGGGACGCCAGCTTCGTGTTGTCACCGTCAACTCTGATATGGACGTCACCGAACTCCTGGGCGGCTTCGAACAGGTACGTGCAAGGATACGATGACGCAGTTCAGTGTGTGTGGATCGGCAAACACATGGGTGAAGCGTGTGACCATTTGAGATGACCAAAGTCAAAGTAGCTTCTGCCACTACGATAGCCCCTGCTGCGGGGTGCCTTGTGGTTAACAGTTTACTTGATTGGTTCTCAGATATCTCGAAACAGTTATATTTAAACGTAGGTCTTGATATTTCCTTGGTTTGGAGTTGTGACATTTCAAAAGAAAAAAGTATTCTTGTACCCATCTCTTCTTCAAATTCGGTCGTGTCCGATAGGGCGGTACTGTGGATGATAATTGTTGTCTCCAAGCCCATTGACTTCGTCGGGGAAGAAACGGTCTGTGTGGTGTTGGACCGTGCCTGGGTTGAAAGTTGTAAGTGGGGGGGAAGGGAGGAGCAGACGCGGGTTGTCAATCATCCTTGAGAAAAAGTCGGAGGAAATACAGTCGAAGTTTACAGATTCTGAAGCGCCATGGGTTGTTTTTTGATGCCCCGCACAAATTTTGTTCTTTCTTTTTACTTAGTAGAAATTATTTAGTAATTGTTACATTTTTATAGAAACAGCCTGGGGAAGGGTCCCTGTGGCAGGGGTGCCTAAGGTAGTTGCCTCTTTTATCCCCTTGTAAATCCAGCCAAGACCCCTCCCCCAACCCCTGTACACCCCTACATCCACGTCCACTACCACCAAACTCCACCGCGTTTCTCCATCTCAGCCACCAACACCATCATTAACATTACACCATTGTGACCACAATCGTCACCCGAAACCACGACCATCAGTGTGGCGAAACTTGCGCGTGATCCACCCTCATGATGTGGCAGAAGCGCGAGCATGGTCGCGTCTAAACGTGAAGCGAACAGCTAGCTTTGCATAACCCCCTCCCGTGAACTCACAAGCAATGTTACCTTACAAGCCTCACGGTTAGGTGGGCTAGGACCAACTTATCAAGAATGATTACTGCTTATGCATGGGCATAGCCCGGCGGACTCTGATGTTACAGGATCCTACCCTGAGCTGAATAAGATCGTTTGGTCTTAGAACAAAGATTGTAACGTGCTTCATCTTAACGGGGTGGGCTAGTCGAGGTAACCCCAGTCCATAACAAAAACGGTGTTGTTATGTCAGCTCATTAAATTGGTGTGGTGTCGGCCTGAACAAAATGCTTCAAGTGCATCATCATGACGGAGATATTAGTAATCCCTTCCGCTTTCGAGAGGGAGTGGCGGACAGGAACGGACTAGCCTGGCCTGACCGTCACATTTTGAAAAGGAAGTTGGCGCCTGATGCCGAGGGGATCAATGGTTTAATCGAGATTGACACCAACGCCTTCGCTGCCAAAGGTTGGTTCTAGAGATGAATGATATCGGCTTTCGGCAGCGGGAATAAAACACGTCACGCGCGGCACGGAAGGGACGAGCCAAGGAGGGATTTTCGGAGAAGGCAGTTGGAGAAGGAGACGTTTGACTGGTAGTGGAGAGTGGTCAAAGCCCTCTGAATTGAGATAAAATATTGTTTTCACTTCGGAAATGGTAAAATGGCGCGATGACTTGAACAATTGGAGTCTGGTGGATTATGTCTGAGGATGAAGAAAAATAAAATCAGTCATGTTAATTCTGGAGTCAACATATCAAGTACAATTGATGGTGAGGATCTTAGATTTGAGTAAACGTTTAATCCATGAACGGGCTTGGTAGGGTTATACTCAGAACTCACCATCCCAGTCCCAGGAAGTGGGAAGTGAGAAACCCCTGACAGGGCAAGCCCTGTCCGTTGTGGCAAGCCGGTGGGATTTTTAGGCCGATACTTTGGTCGCCTCCCCACCTGGCCAGGGTTGTCGGAAACCAGAGCAAGAAGCACGCAGAATGTACAGGGAATCGAACTCACGACCATATGCCCATGAGTTCGACACGGTATCCACCAAGGGATGATTGAAACCAAATGCTGAAAGTGAGAGTAGATGACGGAAATCGAATGAAAGAATGTACACATTTAGAAACTGTACCATAAATACTTTAACATCACAAGTAACTAAAACACAGCATTCCAATTGGACTTGAATATGAAGAAATTAGAGGCACAGATCCCATAAAGACTCGCACAAGAAGACAGGAACCTGGGTAAAGCTACGGTTACACTAGTCAACGGTATGGTTGGATTCCAACGATTCATTTGGATTTCGTCCAACGTCGTTGGATAGTAACCATGGCTTTAAGCGATGGTTACATTACAACCTTGGACAAAATCCAACTGAATCATTGGAATCCAACCATTCTATTGTCTAGTGTAGCCATAGCTCAAAGGAACAGATCAAAGATATTGTCGTCGATGAAGGAACAAAATTAGAATTGGGATGGATAATTTGGAAGGGGAGAAACAAAATCTGGAGCGAGTAGGTAATGGAATTGGACACTGACAGGGGCCAAGCACAGTAGTTAAATGAAACAAGGGAGGGGCAAGTTTGAAAAGTTTGCACAAGTAACGTTGCGATGACTTAGTTCTGCGCGTCAAGAACGAGTTTTAGGAGAGCTTTTTCTTCAGCAGTGAATTTTCCTTCATTGGAGGCGGCAGTGACGTGAAAGACTCGAGACGACCCTCGATGGAAGAAGAGACGAAGGGGGGGGGGGCGTCCACAGAAAAACTCATGGCTTGCGCCAAGGTGATAAAACCTGTCAAGAGCTGTTTGGAGTGGGATGGAAGGGTGACTGCATGGGAGCTTGCACGGAGAGACCGAGGAAGGGGACTGGCGCCGGCGTGTGGTTGAAGCAACGCGCCTCTTGGCGTATGGCTCAAATTGACGATGGCGAGATCACTTGCATGCAGAGGGAAGGGGCTACTCCTTGCCACCTGAGAAGAGCAATGGACTTCCCGTTGCAACACACACACACACACACACACACACACACACACACACACACACACACACACACACACACACACACACACGCTCGTGTAGATATATGGAGGTTGGGATGGTCCACGGCAAGGAGGAATGAGTCGGCAATTTCTAAAGTAGCATGCCACTGTGTACTTTTTCTTTTGGCTAACGCTCGAACTTTCTCTGAAATTCAGGCTCTTGGCCTGGACAGGGTCCGCCCTTGCTTCAGTAGCTGAAGAAATCGTCAGATGTTTGCCAACATAAAAAAACTGACACCCAACGCACTGTTGCGATTAATTGACTAGCGACAATGCGCGATCCCCTGTCGAAAAAAGGCGGGGAAAATGTCCGGGCCTCCAGATAAAGGCAAGGCAATTTTCCGGGCACTGTCCTCCGGTACTCGTGATTGGATGCCAGAAGCGTAATAAAGCCGGGAATGACCCGGGAGCAAAGATCGGCTGCTGGTGTGTCGGTGACGGCACACTAGCATGCTACTTGCTTTTGGTTCTTCGTTTGAGTAGGAACGACTTCGGCCCCAGTATTCTAGACTTCCGTGAGAACATCTTAAAACAATGTGTCCAACATTCGCATAGATTTCCCTAGTTCGTCACTCAGCTTTTCACTGTAAGACGCAGGAGTAATTTGACATTTGGAAATTTGAAATTAAAAATGGTTTCTAATCAAAAGAAGTAGCAAAAGCAAGTGGCATGCTAGCGAGAAATGCCAAGTGCCACCAACGCCACAGGACCCGTGTCAGTCAGACGAGAATCTAAAGTTCTGAAACACGGCAACCTGGGAACGTAGATTTTTTTAATTTGAGAGAGAGAGAGAGAGAGAGAGAGTGTGCGTGTGTGTCTTCCATTACGTGCTGGACTTGTGACCGACAGCTACCCTGCTGGATGGGAACTCGGAACTGATATATTGCCCAATCTTTTGAGTAATGATCTGATCTTATTCACATACAAAAAGACACCATCCCTTGGTTCAAAGGGTGTAAGGGCTTGTGGTATCAGTGAAAGCTTTCAAGTTGGAAGCGAGGCTCTTGACCTCAAACGTGGTTTCCTAGACAATAACTACTGCGTGTGTGCATGTGTGATTCACCATGGTCTTGGATCACGTGTTGGACTCGTGATCGACAGCTATTTCCCTCCCGGAAGAGAGCTCAGAGCTTATATATGACTGATCTGTGTGTGTGTAATAATAATTATAATAATAATAATAATAATAATAATCGGTTTATTGAAAACGTGTCAGCCGAAGGCTGAAAATACCCATATTACGGTAAGAGGGTACATAATAAATGATTACTTATACATATTATGTGTGTACGTGTGTGTGTGTGTGTGTGTGTATGTGTGTGTGTGTGTGTGAATATGTGGACGTGTATGTGTTTGTGTTTATGTGTGTGTGTGTGTGTGTGTGTGTGTGTGAATATGTGGACGTGTATGTGTTTGTGTGTGTGTGTGTGCGTGCGTGCGTTTGTGTGTATGTGTGTGCTTGCAAGCTATCATTCTCCCCAAAAAGACAACGGCGTTGCCACATATTCCACATCATCTAAGAGTTCCAGAACCTGGCAAAGGCCCACATGAGAATCAGCCAGCCAGGGTACTAAAAGAACCACGCGTGTACACTCTACCATACCTATACGTACACGAGTGAACCCACACACGTACACATGAGAATACGCTCACGAGGGAGCAAGAGAAAGGGCCTAAGTACGCACGAACTCAAAGGACTCTCCGGGAACGACGGTGATTGCATAAGTGTCCGTGGGCGCTCCTCCTTCTCCTCCTCCTCCTCCTCCTCCTCCTCCTCCTCCTCCTCCTCCTCCTCCTCCTCCTCCTCCTCCTCCTCCCCCCCCCCCCTTCGGCGGCCGCGCCGTTTCCGTGCCTTTAGCGCCCAAATTCCCCTGTGCCTGTCTCCCTCCGCGTCTCGGGCGTTCCAGGCTACACTTTAGTGTTGACGAACCTTTGCGAATGTCGGACTGGCAAACAAAACGTGATAGAACTAGTTGTCGTGAACGAGTTTCATGAAATCAACTGAAAAGGTTAATTGATAAATTACCTATTTTTCTTGCAATAATTGAATATGGAATACAACTGAAGGATGCTTGTAGGCTACATAGACTAATGTCATTCAAGATACCAACTGAAAAACAAAACACACACACACACACACACACACACACACAGACACACACATATATATATATATATTTATATATATATATATTATGTATATAATATATATGTGTGTGTGTAAATATATATATATATTTATATATAAAATATATGTATATATATATATATATATATATTTATATATAAAATATATGTATATATATATGTATAATTTTTTTTAAGTTGAAAGTAGACACTGCACTCGTCGTTTGAATTTTATTCCTACGTGTTGCCTGGGGTTCGTCTTCAGGGTAATACAGTGGTGGGAGTTATAGGAGATCCTTATTAAGAAGGGGGCATACCTCCTGGGACACTGGGTCAGGTATCCTCCATTAACCGTTACACTCCAGAAAAATACATAAAGTAGAACACACAGTCACAGGAAATAGATATCCTAAGGATTAAACATAGCATAACCCAAAAGTACACGAAACTATTTCCAGATGGGCACCATATCGCATACTTAACAAATCAATATTGGTATCAAAGGAAATGGCAAAGTATCTCTGGGCTAAAAATAAATGTGACAAGAACTATACGACAAAACCCCCTCAAGTCCACATATGCAATGGATTTTTCAACATTTATTTATGTCTGTATTATACGATTTTCTTCCATTGCACTTCGGGCGATGGGTAGTTAAATCATATTTATACGTGAGGGGGGGGTGGTTTGTCGCATAATTTTAGTCACAGTTATTTTTAGCCGAGAGATACTTTGCCATTTCCTTTGATACCAATACTGACTTGTTAACTATGCGATATCCTGCCCATCTGGAAATATTTTCGGGTAATTTTGGTTATGCTATGTTTATTCCATGGGATATGTATTTACTGTGTCTATTCTACTTTTCTGGAGTGTAACGGTTAATGGAGGATACCTGACCCAGTGTCCCAGGAGGTATGCCCCCTTATTAGTAAGGATCTCCTATAGCTCCCACCACTGTATTACCCTGAAGACGAACCCCGGGCAGGGTTGGAAACGTAGGAATAAAATCCAAACAAGTCCAGTGTCTACTTTCTTATATATGTATGTATATATATATAATATATATATATATATATATATATATATATACATTATATATACATATATATATAATATATATATATACATATATGATATATATATATATATATACATATATATATACATATATATATATATATATATATATATATATATATATATATTTAATAAAGTTTTTGGATTCCAGCTCTACAAATATTGAATATATTGTATATGATAGAAATTCGCTAGTAACAGCGACATCAATCCGATCATTTTTATGACAGTCGCATGCAGGATTCGAACCCACTGCTATCGGCTACCCGTATGATCACCTTCACAGAGCCGGGTGGCCGATAACAGTGGGTTCTAATCCTGCATGCGACTGTCATAGAAATTATCGGATTGATGTCGCTGTTACTAGCAAATTTCTCTCATAGTTACAATGGCGAAAAGCGTGAAAGGGATTCGTTCCGATCCTTACCCCTTGCCAACTGGTGGGCTTGGGCCTTGTGTAAAACAGGAATTGGGGTCGCAGATTAGTGAACATTCCTATCCCTGGGAATCAGTTCGATTCCAGGTTTTAAGGCTTTTATAGTCTCTGTTGATGTAGTGGGTTAAGGCTCTGTGAAGGTGATCTTACGGGTGGCCGATAGCAGTAGGTTCGAATCCTGCATGCGACTGTCATAGAAATGATCGGATATATATACACGTACATGAATACATAGATACACACGTAAGTAAATACGTATATCCATACATATACAAACAAGCTTAAAGTCTGCATATAGCGCGGACTTTAAAGCTGACACCTGCGGAGACCAGGCTACTACTCGGGCCCTTATAACCAAAAAACTAGAATGATGGGAGAAATAGATAAATAAATGAATAATGACTAAACAATTTAATAGACTTATGAAGTCGGTATTCAACGTTAAGAGAGGAATACGTTCTCCGTTTTCTGTAGAGTTCGCGCACCATAAGTCAATTTCTTAATATTGTCATTCCGTTAAAACTTGCATTATGAAAATTTAACATTATTAATACTGGTATCGATCTCATATCTATGTGTAAGTGTCTGTAAACACTAGTATTATTATTCTATAAAATCTAAATTGTAATACGGAAACCAAATTATTTGTGGTGACAATAAATGTGTTTTATGTCATTCTTGCATAAAGAATTATGTTTCGCCGAGAAGACATCGGCTTTGTTCACCTATACCTCGCGTTTTAATTGCAATAAACAAGTCCCGAGAGAATTAGAGTTCACTTAATTCCATGCTCTCGGGGAAGTGTACCCTTCATCAACTGTAATAACCTAACACTACAACCCTTGGCCCTTTCGTGTCCGGAAGTCACTCCTTTTGGATAAACTGCCCAGGTTCAGTTGGAGTAAGAAATTGTCACATGACTTCGAAATGGTGCGTTCTTCTACCTAGTGTATATCAAGAGCAGAATTTTGAGGGGCTTTCCCAGTATTTCTGGTGGCGTCACCGAAAGCGAACTGATCTCGCATTCGACTAACTGTTGGTTTGAATCCCACGCTCCTCCCAGATTTCCAGCAGTGACCGCTATCTACCCCCATCGGTCCAAGCGCATAATAGGTGGTGGCTATGCGCCTCCAGGTGTAGGTCCCTCACTGCCTTTAACTAGATGCATTGCATTAATGCCGCCACACCCTTATCGTTATATATAATGATAAGGAGAACATTAATAAGAGGACTGGGGATTTGATATGTGCTAAAGCAGCAGCACGCTTCGTCATCTTGGACAAAATACACAGAGCACCTGATACAGACGGACATCTCAGCCACGCGACGACCAACAGGCGGATATTTTGTCCACTCGCTGCGACAACTCGTCACACCGGCAGATGACGTTGAGTGGGGGACCAACCAGACATATTGCCCCTTTTTCTGTCATGTATATATTGACCAGCTTGACTTCGAACACTATTCCTCTGAAGAAGCCACTCAGGCGAAACTTTTCAGGAATAAAAGTATTTCCCTCAGCCCGTGTTCCCTTTACCTCCTACTCACATTATATAAAACGTAGTTACCTTCATTACGACTTCGGAATTTTAATTGCGTTTTCTAATGAAGTTCCAAATGATGTACTTGGGAGGGAAATAAATTGCAGATAATTCAAGCGTGCACATATACGCTTGAGAGGAACTAATCTAAGGAAGAATAAAATGTCTAAGATACGACAAATTTAAGTCGTTATAACGATCTGTATAATCATCTAATATGTAATGCTTCAGTTACCGAAAGAAGTGATTTTGATTTTCTTATAATTATTGACTGTCATTGTATGTTTCACTGTATTTGTATGTGTATCTTCTTGTAATTCATGTCAATTTGTTTTAAAAGGACCTTTCTTGGAAATTGAATATTGCAGACGATCTTATTCGTACCCCTGCTGGACCGTAGTTGTTAATTGAGTAACTGTCAACTCTTCTGACCCCTCATTGGCCCGAGATCGTGGATGGCATTTGCGAATTTTTCATTCTGTGACGGAGACCAAATTTATTGGTTTGCGCTTTTCTTTTTTGAGTGGGTGGGGGTTGTCATAGGTCACTATCATGCCAAATTTATTTATTTTCTCCCCGGAATACTTCCCCTTGCAGGCCAGCGTCCTTTCAAAGAGACCCTCCAAAATTAAGCTAATTCTCTCGGAGTTTTAGGGTGTTGTCGGGTCGGATGGAATGCTTTCGAGCGGAAAGTCTTGTGTTTCGGATTCATACGCGCGTGCCACAGGGCCGAGGCGATGGGACAAGGTGGATAACTTTGAAATCCATAGATTCAGGCGGACGGACACAAATACACACACACACACACACACACACACACACACACACACACACACACACACACACACACACACACACACACACACTGTCTGCTTCACGGGCGCGCGCGCGCACACACACACGCGCTTATGCACACGCGCATGCACACATATGCACACTCGTACACACATGCTTACATACACACACAAACACATATACACACACAAACATTCACGTGTACGCGCACATACACGCACACACACACACACACACACACACACACACACACACACACACACACACATATATATATATATATTATATATATATATATATACATACATATATATATATATACATTATATATATATATATACATATATATATATATACATATATATATATATATACATATATATATATATATATACACATATGTATATATATACACATATATATATATATTATATATATATATATATACATACATATATATATATATATATATATATATATATATATATACACATGTATAGCTTAGGTGGTAAAGTTCATTGCTGGAACGATACATGGATTCAGATTCAAGTATGATAATTGGAAAACAAGGATTTAGTCCAAGTAGGAAACATACTTAAATTTGAAACTAGGCATTATTAAATGGAGAGTAAGAGACAGGACCCCACGAGCATTGCTCATTTCCTTTGTATTGCAATTAGGTGAATGAAATTGGGTAAATGCACAGCCGCGCGGTTGTTAGCTATTGTGGCCAAAGGACCCTCCAACTCTCGATGGATTCAGTCGGCAGGGAGGTGCCTAAATGTGGATTAGATGGTTGGGTGGCGGTAGACGTTAGGCGCCTTCAGGTGTAAAATTGGAAATTGATTTAGTCTAAAGGGAAAAGAAGGAAAACTGAAAACAGAAGATAGGTGAAGTCGCATTTCGACGAACTTGTTGGTAGAGTGAGAGGAGTGATTTTGAGTGAACATGATCATTATTTTAGTAGAATTGTTAATTTGATAGATAATAATAGTCAGCCAAGAACAAGAATGATTATAATTTATCGATGTCTGTCGTGGAAGACATGACGATAAATCGGCATGTTCGTGAAATAGAGATGAAGTGGCAGGGAGTGATTTTTTTTTTTCTTTTTTTAATTGCGATATCTTGACTCTGCCAAGGCCCAAGAGGTCGAGACGTTCAGATACAAGTCAAAACTCCATGCAATAGCCTTTACTTCTCATCCCCCACCTCACCTCCTAGAATACAATTACCTTTATTTCTCCTAATCTCTCTTTCTCTCTCTCTCTCTCTCTCTCTCTCTCTCTCTCTCTCTCTCTTTTTAAACCTGTTTGTCCATCGTAGCATTTTTCACGTTTGCATAGAATGTCATCTGTGGGAATTTTCCATGGGGATGTTTTTTGTTGTGCCGGTATTTTGAACGTTGGATTATTAAATTATTGGAGACATGAATAAGGCTTACCAGATTTTCGTATAGAAGAAGTAATAGGTTATTGTTGTAAAAATTGTTCATTTTGAGACTTGTCGTAATAAGGTTTTCTAATCTTGTGTTGAGACTTCTTACACCTGCTCCTCCTCATCCTCTTCGTCTTACTCATCATCTTCCTCTTTTAGTCTTACTCATACTTTTGTAGTTTTGTTGCCATTGCCCTTCGATGATATATGAATTCTTCTTAATTGGGCCTTTTATGTAGTAATCACTACTCTTGATCATGTTTCAAAGTTTGTATTTATCATTGATAAATTTCAGTTTTTAGATTTATCACCTCCCATCTTGTTCAGGTTAGGTTGATTTATATGTAACGCCATGGATAGTTTGCAACTCTTCCGAAAATTTCGGGCTGCAATCCCCGTAATGATATATGGATCCTTAATCGGGCCTTTTATGTAGTAATCACTACTCTTGATCATGTTTCAAAGTTTGTATTTATCATTGATAAATTTCAGTTTTTAGATTTATCGCCTCCCATCATGTTCAGGTTAGGTTGATTTAGCTGTAACGCCATGGATAGTTTGCAACTATTCCGAAAATTTCGGGCCGCAATCCCCTGGAAACAAACGAAAATGGTATTGTCATGCTCAGCATTATGGGTACATTTGTGAAGAATGGAGGTTTTCTGCGCGTCTATTTGCTCGTCACGACTAATGTGGAAATATTGGGGGAATGATGTTGATGATGATGATGTTGGAGATGGATGAAGATGAGATGTGCGATTGACGATAACGCGTGCGGGACTCGACTCGAAGAGGAAAGGTCTCGTTATGGTTTGTGAGAGGAGCTTATGGATGCAGCTGTGAAGAGCGGCAGGAGGTGAAGGCGGGAGCCTTAAGCTCGGCTCACACTGGCAATGTTTCGGCAACAAGTGCCCGTTTCCCCCGGCATCTCCCCATATCTCACCCCCCCTCACCTGCTTTGCTGCCGAGAGAACGAGAACTTGGTGCCGAAACGTTGTTCGCGTGAAACGCGCACTAGGGCCCCTCCGAAGACATCGGGGGATATGCATGGAGGTGCCTGATGCTCGCAGGAAATCAAAGGGAGTCACAGAAGGGGTGAAGTGAAACCTTAAGGCAACGTTTCTCAACCTCCCTTGGGGAACTCTTAAAATAACTTGCGTCTCAAGGAACCCCTGCGCAAAAAAAAAAAAAAAAAAATTATTTTCATCGTAATAATAGGTTAGATAGGATGATGTCTATATTGCATTATTACAATAACCAAGAATATGTCGTGCATGTTTAATTATATTACGGACATGAAATTAACTAAAAAATCGAAAAGGCATTAGATTATCTCACATTTCTCGCGAAACCTTAGGGACCTGTTGCAGAACCTTAAGGTTCCGGGGAATCCTGGTTGAGAAACGCTGCCGTAGGACATGGAGCCTGTTAGGGGGGGGTTGCACGGGAGGAACATCAGCGTGATCTACGTGATGCGGAACCGTTAGGTGACCTGCAAGCAGGGTAGCTACAATTCGCCTTCAAGTGACAACACAGAGGAGTTCGAACCGAACGGCAGGGGTCTGGTAGCACCCGCAGCATCCTTAGGGATCCTATGATCTCTCCCTCACCTCCTCCTCCTCCTCCCCTCCCCCTCCTCCCCCTCCTCTCCTCCCCCTCCTCCTCTCCTCCCCCTCCTCTCCTCCCCCTCCTCCTCTCCTCCCCCTCCTCTCCTCCCCCTCCTCCTTTCCTCCCCACAGAGGAGTTCGAACCGAACGTCAGTGGACTGGTAGCACCCGCAGCATCCTTAGGGATCCTATGATCTCTCCCTCACCTTCTCCTCCTTCTCCTCCTCCTCCTCTTCACCTCCTCCTCCCCTCCCCCTCCTCTCCTCCCCTCCCCCTCCTCTCCTCCCCCGCCTTCTCCCCTCCCCCTCATTCTCCCCTCCCCCTCTTCCTCTCCTCCCCCTCATTCTCCCCTCCCCCTCTTCCTCTCCTCTCCTCCTCTTCCTTCTCCTCCTCCTCCCCTCTTCCTCTTCTCCCCCTCCTCTTCCTTCTCCTCCTCCTCCTCCCCTCTTCCTCTGCTCCCCCTCCTCTTCCTCCTCCTCCTCCTCCCGTTTCTCCTCCTCCCGTTCCTCCTCCTCTCCTCCCCTACTCCTCCTCCTCCTCCTCTTCCTCCTCCTCCTTTTCCACGCCCTCTTTGTCTTCCTTCTTTTTTCTCTCTTCCTGTTACTACTCCTTCTCCTCTCCCCTCCACTCCTCCTCCTCATCTCCTCCCACTCCTCCTCTCCTCCTCCTCCTCTCCTTCCCCTCCTACTCTCCTCCTTTTCCGCGCCCTCTTTGTCCTCCTTCTTTTTTCTCTCTTCCTCTTACTACTCCTTCGCCTCTTCCCGCACCTCCTCCTTCTCCTCCTCTCCTCCCCTCTTCCTCTCCTCCTTTTCCGTGCCCTCTTTGTCTTTCTTCACTCTTCCTCTTACTGTTCCTCCTCCTCCTCTTCCCCTCCTCCTCCCCTCCTCCTTCTCCTCTTCCCCTCCTCCTTTCCTCCTCCTTCTCTTCCCTTTCCCCTCTCTTCCTTCTTTCCTTTCCCCCATCTCCTCCTCCTCCTCCTCCTCACGCTTCTCCTTCTCTTCCTCCTTTCCCTTCTCCCTCCTCCTCCTCCTTCTCCTCCTCCTCCACATCCTTCTCTGCCTTCTCCTCCGCCTTCCCTCCCCCTCCAGTATCTACATTTTCTCCACACACCCACCATCTCCTCTCTCCTCCTCTCCCTTGTCCCTCTTCCTCACTTCCTTTCCCCCCTCCTCCTCCGCCTTCTCCTCCTCGTCCGCCTTCTCCTCCTCCTCCACTATCTACATTTTCTCAGATCTCCTCCTACTCTTCTTCTTCCTCCTCATTCCCCATACTCTCCCTCTCCCTCTTTCTTTCTCCCTCTTCCTCTCCTTCTTCCTCTTTGTTTTCCTCCTCTTCCTCTCGAGCCCTTTCGCCCACTCTCCTGTTCCCTTCCCCCTTTCCCCGTAATCTCCTCTCCACGGAGCACTTGTTGACAGTGTTGACATCATGTTTTCGTTCGTTTCCCAGCCTCCCCTCGTCGGCTTTTCAGAAGAACCCCCCTTCTGGCCCCTTCACCCAGCACCCCTCCCCTCCCCTCCCCTCCCCTTCCTCCTCCTACGCCACCACCACCACGAAGGTGCTTTGAGCGTTCCTCCCCGTCCTCAGTCTTTCTCCGTCCCCTCAGCCCTCTGCGGGGCCGGGGGTGACGACAAGAGGGTACCAGGGCTTCCTCAGACCCCACAGAATCTCTAGACACTAAGATGTATTCGAACGTTTGTTGTGTGTCTGTATATGTATTTGTGCGTGTGTGTATATTTATGTGTGTAGCATATAATATATATGATGATATGGTTTAACGTTACAAACTCCTCCCATCGGAAGGGTAGGACGGTGCCCCTTACTGTGGACTTTGTAGTGTGGAATTTAATGAACCATGCTCTTGGTTCAACTTCGCCGGTGGCAGGATTCGAACCGCCATCCCCTTGACCTTCGCCGCAAGTAACGACGCCCTAACCCGCTCAGCCAGCGAGCTTCCATAATATATATATATATATATATATATATATATATATATATATTGTGTGTATATATTGTGTGTATATATATGTGTATATATATGTGTATATATATGTATATGTATATATATATATATGTATATATATATATGTGTATATATATATATATATATATATAATATATGATATACACACACACACACACACACACACAACACTGAATGGGTCCCAGTGAACAGATATACATTTTTTTTTTATCTACCACAATACACTTTAATTCTAAACCATCAACATCGAGAGAGACTCGAGGATACCAGCATGCAGAAATTGAAACGTGGTGTGCGTGTGTATGTATATATATATGTATGTATATTTTCCAACATTTTCCAATCATTTGTAGATTGCGTCGAAGCATTTGGTCGAAAAATTGGGAGATTTCATCCTCAGAAACACGGGAGACAGCAAGGTCGTAGCAACCCACTATGGGTCGGAAATCAGAAAAGTGACAGAGTAGGATATGGAATACGTATTGGTAACTCATTTGGCTGTTATCACAGAGAGAGCAAAGCGAGTTATTTTCATACCTTTTAGAAGATTAGAACTATTGGTCTTATAATTAATCATTGAGGTTTTTTGCCTAGATAGATGGGCCTTAATGTTGAGGCCAGACCTCTCATGGTGCTAGATCGGAGGTTCCCGGTTGAAAGGTTCTACTTTCAGACGCGCTTGGTGAGACGGGGCAAAGGTGGTGTTGTCGCATTCTACAGTCGAAAACTATTTTAGGGGACCAACGAAGCCCGGGAAGGGAAGGGAAGGGGGGGGGAATTATCCGAGAGGCGGGGAGGGGAAACGGAAAGGAAAAGGGGACAATGTCGGGAGAAGGAGCAAAGTGAGGGGAAGACGGGAAACGGGGAGGGGAAATGGGGAAAGACAAAGAGAGGGAAGGTGAAGGGGTTTGATGTTAAAGAAAAAGAGACCGTAGTCTAAGGAAGGATAGCGAACTGAAAGGAAAGACAGTGAATAGAGGATGAGGAGGGAAAGGAAAAGGATTGAAGAAGAAGTGAGAGTAAAGTGGGGCAATGGGAGGAAGGGAAGAGAAAGGGAAAGGCGGAGAGGAAGTGAAAGGGAAGTGAGGAGAGAGGAGGAAAGTGAGGGACGCAGGTGTGGGGAAAGACCGACCGTGAAATATTGTGGAATGTTCCATCCTTGTCTACCGTGCGTCGCACATTTACAAATTATTGAGAATTTTTTTTATATCATCCGTTGGTGTACCTCCTCTGCGTCGCCCTCATAACCTGTGAAAAAAAATAATCCAACCTTAACCAATGTAACCTAGCCTAAGATTACTGAATAGTAAATAAATCAAGCCCAGGCTAACTGGGCATTACTAGAATTTGCGTATCGGAACTTTAACATAAAATTGTCATAAAGCTAACTTAACATGTCCTAACCCGAACCTAATATACCCAGAACCTAACGCTAGAGCAGTGTTTCCCAACCCTTTCTGACTTGAGCGACCCTTGCCAAGCCTTTCAGAAGCCCCCGGCACCCTTATTAGAAACTCTAAATTCTAGTTTGTCAGTATTTTGTTGATTTAACATCAGTGTAACAAAATTTTGTCCCTGGATAATATGAAAATACTCATCTTTACACTGATGCTGCTTTAATGAACAAAAATGGATGACAGAGTCGGTAATACGAAAATTATTTTTGCCCTGAATTTTGGCGGCACCCTCAGTTGATCTCACGGCACTCTTTGGTGCCGCGGCACACCGGTTGGGACCCACTGCATTAGACTCCGCCCACCCTGCGGCTCTGCCAGTAATAAACCTGACGACCGTGATGGCAACATCTTCGTCCTAACTGTTCCTGATTGGTCGTTGAACTCGAACGCTCACGGCAATCGGGCATAGTTACGACGATGTCAAACTTTATTGACGGAGTTGTTGTGACGATGGCCGCGCGGTAGCCCAGTGGACACCGTGTCGAACTCGGGAGCAGGTGATTCGTGAGTTCGATTCCCGGGATCCGGTGCGTGTCTCTTGCGTTGGCTCCCAAGAAACCTTGGCCAGGGGGTGGGGAGGCGACCAATCACCGGCCAAAAAGAAAAAGAAAAAAAAAAAAAAATCCGAGACTGACAGGGCTTGCCCTACCAGGGGGTTTTCACTTTCCACCGCGTGGGATTGTAATGGTGGTGAATTTAAAGACTTGTTGGGACGGATGGACTGAAGTGACCCTTGCGATGCGGTCTGCATGGCATTGCGGCGTTGCTTTGTGTAGCTCGCAAAAGGAAAGAAAGAGTAACGCGGCACAAAAATGGAACCAGGGTACCCTGGGTGGGACTCCGGTCGCCAAGGCTCGGACCCAAGCCAATCGCCGCCCCATTTCGTAAATTTCTTCTTCTTCTTCTTCTTCTTCGCGTTCTTCTTCTTCTTCTTCTTCGCGTTCTTCTTCCCGTTCTTCTTCTTCTTCTTCGGGTTCTTCTTCTTCTTCGCATCCTTTTGGCTCTTTTTTTCTGTTCCTTTTGCTCCTTTTTCTACTTCTTCTTCTTCTTCTTTTTCTTCTTCTTCTTCTTTTTCTTCTTCTTCCTCTGCTTCTTCTTCTTCTTTTTCTTCTTCCTCTTCGTCTTCTTTCTCTGCTATTTCTTCTTCCTCCTCCTCTCCTTATTCTTCTTCTCCCTCTCCTCCACCTCCACCTCCTCCTCCTCCTATGATGATGATAATTATAATGATAATAATAATAATGATAGGTTAGGTACCGAAACAGCCATGTATGGACCAATAGGTGTGTTGCTGTTCGTTTGTCCATGTAACTCCATGTAACTCCTCCGTCTTTTCCTCTTCCTTCTCCTCCTCCTCCTCCTCCTCCTCCTCCTCCTTCTCCTCCTCCTCCTTCTCCTCCTCCTTCTCCTCCTCGAGGGTGCTGGAGGTGTCAACAAAACTTTTTGAAACTTTTGAGCGCAAGAGGATTCTGTCGTCGTGTTTGGGAGACAAAAGGCTCCGAAGCGGAATGGTGCTTCGCTCGGGTTTCGAGAGGACGCGGGGTTCGAACCCTCGCGCCGAGTTGCGTCCGAAGGGGGATCGGCGAGGTGGTTCTCCGGAGTTGGACGTGTGTGGCTGGCCAGCGTCAGGAGAAACCGACACCAAGAGGCGCTTAGCTCCTCCGACCGGAGACTTCATTTATTCATTTATTTATTTACAAATACTTATTTGTTTATATGGTTATTTTTGTTTTATTTATTTATTTATGTATTTTTTATTTATATATAATTTTATTCATTTGTTATTTATTTATTTACGAATATTCGTTTCTTTGTTTATATGTTTATTTTTGTTTCATTTATTTGTGTATTCTTTATTTATATATTTGTTTTTATTTATTCATTTGTTATTTATTTATGTATTTATTTATTTATTGTTACTTACGTTGTCAAGATCTGAAGAGACTGAGCCCTCGCCATCGAGACAGACGACAACCAACCAGTTCTTGCAGCATTGTCCATGAAAGGTTTAATCACCCTTCCTTCAAGGACACAAGTTCCCTTCTCTCCTCATTCGTTTTCGATGTCTGGACTACTAAGTCTTATTTCACACTTCCTATTCATCATTTATAGTTTTTCGTGCACTAGTATAGCTACTCTTCAATAGGAATATTTTCGGTCTTTTCGTAAATTATTCAGTTTCTGGATTGTCATTTAAGTCAGCTCGTAGCATTGTCATCTTGAGGCTCTTGATGGCGCAATCGGTTAAGTCACTAACACTTGTCACGTGCTAGCCTAGGTTCGAGTCCTCGGCCGCACCACGTTTCGATTTCTGCATATTGGCCTCCTCGAGTCTCTCGATGTTGATGGCTTAGAATTAAATTGTATTGTGGTTATATATATATATATATATATGTAAATTGTATATACTTTCTGTGTATCTATGTGCATTTACCTAATTATATATACATGATAAGATTACATTTTTGGAGTCTCGAACTTTCATCAACAAGTTCCTAAATTAGTATGTGTGTGTGTGTTTGTATGTGTGTGTGTCTTTATGTATGTATGTGTGTGTGTATGTGTGTGTGTGTGAGAGAGAGAGAGAGTGATGTGCATGTTAGGTTGACCACATACCCTACACTGCTTGTTGTAGATATTCACAGAATAGATAAGGACCTCGTAGATTTCGACATTTTTATTTATATATATATATATTTTTTTCTAGCTCCATTCAGTTTTATTTATTCAGTTCTTGGGATGCCATTTGCTCATTAAGATGTGAAAGAAGATAAACTTTTTCAGATTCTTTTCCTTTCCTGCCATGTCTGAGAAATCTGCCTCCCTAAAATCTTCTCCCCCAGACCCCTCTCCCCCCTCTTCCTTTCTCCCCTTCTCCCTCCTGCTCTCTCCATTACACACGAGGTTGACTCCAGCTGTCTAGGGAGCGTCTCCCCCCACTTTGTATGGAGAGACACCATGTTGACAAGTCGGGCTCACAGTCCCCCTAGAACCAAAGACGACGACGACGCTGACGACACGCCCAACTGAAATTTTCATTTTTGCTTTCTTCTCTTCAGCGACGTGGCGACAGGTTTGTTCAGGCCTCAGGAGAAAGAGCAGGAGGAGGGGGAGGAAAGAGATGAGGTGGGGGGAAGGATAAGAAGAGTGGAGAGGAGGAGGAGTAGGAGGAGGTTGAAGATGGGGACAGGGTAAGAAAGAGATGAAGTGGGGGAAGGATAAGAAGAGGCTAGGGGGGAGGAGGTGGAGAAGGTTGAAGATGGGGACAAGGTAAGAAAGAGATGAGGTGGGGGAATGATAAGAAGAGGATAGGGGGAGAGGAGGAGGAGGAGGAGAAGGTGGTGGAGGAAGAAAAGGAGGAGAAGGATGAGAAGAAGGTGGTGGAGGAAGAAAGGGAGGAGAAGGTGGTGGAGAAAGAAAGGGAGGAGGAGTAGGAGGAAGATGGGGACTGGGTAAGAAAGAGATGAGGTGGGGAGAGGAGGAGGAGGAGGAGAAAGTGGTGGAGGAAGAAAGGGAGGAGGAGGAGGAGAAGGTGGTGGAGGAAGAAAGGGAGGAGGAGGAGGAAGACGGGGACTGGATAGGAAAGAGATGAGGTGGGGGAAGGATAAGAAGGGGAGAGTAGGAGGAGGAGGAGGAAGTGGTGGAGGAAGAAAGGGAGGAGGAGGAGAAGAAGGTGGTGGAGGAAGAAGGGGAGGAGAAAGAAATGATAGAGAAAAATGGGTGCTTACATTTATCTCTATGTCTACCTACAAGCGATTTCATTCGGGTGGTGGACCTCTAGTTGGAGACAAACCGTTATTTTTGGTCGTTTGTTTGTGATCGGATTTGCTTTGGTTAGAATGCACTGGGCTCTAGTAGATTAATCGATGTAATTTCTAACACCTTAGAAGAGAGAAATAGCTTTTTAATCTGATTGAAATTGTCTCAAGTTAACTAGAATAAAAGTAGGTGCGGTGCTTAAACGACTCAATCGATTTTTTCAATCCTATTACACTGGTCAGCAAAAATTTTGTCCTCCCGATGGAAATGATACATGATTTTCTTATGTCTATTTGCACCTACATTTGCAAACGGGAAAGTTCTAAAACTAATTCATGCGGTTTAAAATGCAGTAAAATGCCTTTGACTGGAGATAACAGTAACAGATATATGTCTGTCCCTCACCAGCAGTCAGTATATAAGGAAAACTTGTAGCAAGGTCATGCCTCGAAGAATTCGTTTTCTGTAGAATCGCGCACCATAAGTCAATTTCTTAATACATATTGTCACCCCGCTGGAACTTGCATTATGGAAACATAACATTGTTAATACTATTACGTTTGTCATATCTAATTGTAAATATCTGTAAATATTGATACAATTATTCCATAATGTCTAAATTGTAATACGTAAACCAAATTAGTCATGGTGCTATTAAATGTGTATTATGTCATTATTGCATAAAGAATTATGTTCCACAGCCAAGACACCGGCTTAGTTCACCTATACTCCGCATTTTATTTCCGATAAACAAGTCCCGAGAGAATTGGAGTTTGATTAATTCCATTCTCTCAGTGACGTGTACCTACACCAAATGTAGTAACCTAACACTACAAACCGATTGCAGTCAAGTAGTGCATACCCATTTTCTTTGAATTTTCGCTCGAGTCGACATGACGTCATGTCACTTTTAATTTCTGTGATTTTGGTCCTGGAAGTAGGATATATGGCATCATCTGGTACTTGCCAGAATAAAATGATTATAGTGTTGTATGATAGCGAAGAACCTCTGTACACTGATTACAGAAAAAAATACATTGTTTCTATTAGGGCCCAGGTATTCGGCGGATCTGTTTGCATATATTTGTTGAAAATCTGATTATAATCCTTGTTATAATTTTTGTACAGAGGGACGATAGCGACATCATATTTTCGTTTTATTTTTAGTATAACTACGGTAGGACTACAAGTTTTAGTAATCAAGATTGTTTGGCCTAAAAAGCAAGTAGACCGTGATATTATTAAGCATTTTAATACCGCCCTTTTGTTAACGGTTCATGTAGTACACTTCTGTTGTTATGCCTTGTCTATTTTTCGTGTGATACAGTTGTACCCAATTATGTTGTCGCATGTAAGATCCTCAATATTTATGTCGCTTTATATAGTCATCTAAATTTGTATTTGTGTGTATGTGTGTGTGTGTGCGCGCGCGCGCGGACACAGGCATGCGTGTGCGTTTCCTTATGTGTGTTTACATTGTGAAAGGTAATCTCTTCCTTCCTCTCTCCCTCTCTCTCTCCTTCTCTCTCTATCTCTCTCTATCTCTATCTCTCCCTCTCTCTCTCTCCTTCACCCTCCCCCCCCCCTCTCTCTCTCTCTCTCTCTCTCTCTCTCTCTCTCTCTCTCTCTCTCTTCCTCTTCCTCTTAACCTTCGTTCTTTAGCGATTGCAGGGGCAAGTGATGCTGTAGGGTTTGGCGTTTGGGGGATCTTCCGGTATGGTGATTGTGATAAGGTGATGATGATGATGAAGATGATGATGATGATGGTGGAGGTGGTGGTTTTTGGGTGAAATGGAGAAGTGGTGAGTAGCTGAATATGACAGTAGTGATGCAAGGAAACAACGCCTTTCAGACATTTGCCCCCAAAGCCAGTTAGATTTATTATCATTTTTATAATTATTATAATTTTTATCTACTTTTCTTTCATTTATTTATCATCATAATTTTCGTTTCCGCATCCGACCTGCTCATGGACCAAAAGGTCTCCTGTCAGCATGCGGTGCAATGATGACACTGAGCTGTGGGATAGTGTCGTCCTTGTTTTGCAGTGGAAACTATCAGAGGAAGAAGAGTGTGTGTGAGAATGAGAGAGAGAGAGAAGAAAGAGAGTTATTGGTCGTTGAACGTCAGGAAATTAACATGGCATTAAGATTACTCGCCTCACTGCTGCCGTCAAAAAAAAAAAAAAAAAAAAAAAAAAAAAAAAATCCACATTCTTCCCAGTAATCCCACATATAATCCCCCCTCCCTCCCTCCCTCCCTCCCCTTGTGTGATCATCCTACACTGCTGCCTCTTACATTTCTCCCACACGGTCTGATGTCCTTTCCATGTCTCTCTTCATGTTGTTACGTTTCTTCTTCATCTCCCTCTCGAACTTCCAGATCTTGCACCGAATTCCCGCCCCCATTCCCTCGACTCCCCCCCACTTCCCCCACTCCCTCGTCACATCCCATTCAGCTCCTCCTCGTGGGCCTCCAGAAATCGCAGCGTTTCCTTCAGTTCTCGCTCAAACGAAGCCAGTCATTATTCTCGTTCGAAGAACGTTCCCACCATCTTCCTCCTCCTCCTCCTCGTCCTCGTCATTCTCCTCCTCCTCCTCCTCCTCCTCGTCTTCGTCATTCTCCTTCTCGTCCTCGTCATTCTCCTTCTCCTCGTCCTGCTCGTCCTCCCCTCCTCCTCCTCCTCCTCCTCCTCCTCCTCGTCTTCGTCATTCTCCTTCTCGTCCTCGTCATTCTCCTTCTCCTCGTCCTCCTCCTGCTCGTCCTCCCCTCCTCCTCCTCCTACTCCTCCTCCTCCTCGTCGTCGTCGTCGTCCTCGTCATTCTCTTCCTGCTCCTCCTCCTCCTCCTCCTCCTCCTCCTCCTCTCCTCCTGCTCGTCCCCCTCCTTCCCCTCCTCCTCGTCCTCGCCATTCCCCTTCACGTCCTCCTCCTCCTCCTCCTCCTGCTCGTCATCCTCCTCGTCATCGTCATTCTCCTCGTCATCGTCATTCTTCTCGTCATTGTCTTCCCCCTCCTCGTCCTCCTCCTCCTCGTCATCGTCATTCTCTTCCCCCTCTTCGTCCTCCGCCTTCTCCTCCCCCTCTTCGTCCTCCGCCTTCTCCTCCTCCTCCTCTTCGTCATTCTTCTCGTCCTCGTAATTCTCCTCGTCCTCGTAATTCTCCTCGTCCTCCTCCTCCTTCTCGTCCTCCTCCTCCTCCTCCTCGTCCTCCTCCTCGTCCTCGTAATTCTCCCCGTCCTCCTCCTCCTCGTCCTCCTCCTCCTCGTCCTCCTCCTCGTCCTCGTCCTCGTCATTCTCTTCCCCCTCCTCGTCATTCTCCTCGTCATTCTGTTCCTCTTCCTCGTCCTCATCATTCTCTTCCTCCTCCTCGTCTTCCTCCTCTTCCTTCTCCACTTCCTCCCCTCCTCTTCCTCCTCCTCCTCTTCTTCCTCTTTTTTCTCCCCTCTCTCTTCCTCCTCTTCCTCCTCCTCCTCCTCCTCCTCCTCCTCCTCCTCCTGGCCTCTTTCGCCTCAACGATATCTCTGTATCCATTTATTTTTTTTTCCCGTCAAGGTCCATCCATACTAAGTAGACCGGCTTCGTTCCTCCACCTCTTCTCCACATTCATTCACACGCCTGTCCCTCTGTCCAACCCCAGGTATCCTCTGGTCTCCCTCCCCCTCATTTACTCCCCCCCCCCACGCTCTTATCACTCTCCTCCCTTCTTCACTTCTCCCTCTTCACTGTTCCCTTGGCCCCTGTTGTCCTCTTCCTTTGTGTCCTTCTTTCCTCTCCAGCCTCTTCTCTACTCTCTTCTATTCTTGTTCCGTGTCCTCCCCTATCCTTCCTCCCGTCTTCCTGCCTTTCGTCACCTTCCAGGAATTGTCCTCGCACCCATAACCCATCTCTTCATATCTTCTCCCCTCTTTTCCCCTCCTTGTTGTCCATTCTCTTCCCCTCGCCTCAGTTCCCCCCCTCCCCTCCATTTCTCTTCCTCTTACCTTCCCCTCCCCTCCTCCCACCTCCCCTCCTCCCACCTCCCCTCCCCTCCTCCCACCTCCCCTCCCCTCCCTTCTCTTTCTCTTCCCTCCCCTCCCCTCTCCTCCCCTCTTTTCTCCCCTCTAATTCCCTCCCAACCCCTCTACTTCCCACTATTACGAACATCTCTCCCCTCGCCTCAGTTCCCCTCTCTCCCTTCTCTTCCTCTTACCTTCCCCTCCCCTCCCCTCCCCTCCCCTCGTACCACTGTTTTCCTCTTCTGTTCGGTTCCCGCTCCCTCCCCTCCCTTCCTCCCGTCTCCTCTCTTATCTCCTCCCCTCCTCCCAACCTTCTCTCATTCCTTCGTCAGTTTTCTCGTCGTCGTCGTCGTCATCATCATCATCATCGTCATCATAACCATCATCGTCATCATGACACACACAACACACACAACACACACAACACACACACACACACACACACACACACACACACACACACACACACACACACACACACACACACACCGGGTCCCTCGTGGTCCCCCGTGGTCCCTCGTGGTGTTCCTGTGCCTTTTGTTCCTTTTCTGTTCCCTTTTCCTTCCCCGCCACCTTTCCCCCGTTTCAACGAAGAATATTTATTTTTTCTTGCGCTCTGTTTCTCATGCTCGAATTGATTGTTTGACCCTCTTCCCCCCCCCATATATCATCACCTCCATATTTTTCTACATGAGTTCCTTTCCGTTTCGTTGTCTTCGTTTCCTTCCCAATTTCATTTCTTCCCCTTTTTCACTTTCTCTGTGTTTATTTACATTCCCTTTCCATTTCTTCCCATTCTCGTCTCTTTTTCCATTCCTCCTCATTTCCTTATTTTAAATTTTCTTTCTCTTTCTTTCTCCCTCCCTCCCTCCGTCTCTCCCTTCCTTTACTTTAGCCTTTCCCGTCCCTTCCAAATCTAACTCTTCCCCCCCACTCACCTCTCCTCCTCATCCCTCCCCTCACTCCTCTCCTCCTCCTCCTTCTTCCCTTCCTTGTTTTATTCTCCCCACCTCTCCCTCCATTTATTCCTCTCCTCTTCCCTTCATCTCCTCCCTCTCTTTTCTTCTTTCCCCTCTTTCCCTTACGATTTTCCTTTTCCCCTTTTCCCCTTCCCTCATTTCTCCTCCCTTCAACCTTTTCCCACCCTACCCTCCCTCCCATTCCCTCCCATTCCCTTCCATTTTCTTCCCTTCCCTTCTCCTTTCACATTTTACCTCCTTTTACCTCTTACCTCCTTTTACCTCCTTTTACCTCTCCCTCCTTTTTACCCCCTCAGCTCTCCTTTCCTCTTCTAACCACATCTCTGTCCCTTCCCCCTTTGCCTTTCCACTTACTCCTCCCACTATCCCCCTTCTCTTCCCTTCGTATTTCATCCTTTCCCTTCTTTCCTCCCCCTATTCCCTTCTCCCTTGTCCCGTCTCTTCTTCTCCCCTCCCTCCTCCTCCTCCTCCTTTCCCTTCTTTCCTCCCCCTATTCCCTTCTTTCCTCCCCTATTCCCTTCTCCCTTGTCCCGTCTCTTCTTCTCCCCTCCCTCTTCCTCCTCCTCCTCCCCCCCATGTCTTCCCCTCCGTTCAGTTTCCTTCCCTTCCCTCCCCTACTTTTCCCTCCGTTTTGTTTCCATCCCCTCTTGTCCCCTTATCTCCCCTCCTCTTCTTCCCATCCTCTCACTCTCTCTCTCTCTCTCTCTCTCTCTTCGTCCCTCTTCCCCCGTCCCATCCTCTTCCCTCTATTTCTCTCCCCTCCCATTCACCCTATCTCTCCTCTCGTCTCTTCCTCCCCCTCTCTTCTCGCCTCAATATTGCTTGTCTTTCCCCTCCGCTTCAACCATTCTTTCATTGCCTTTCTCATTCCACTTTCCTCCCCTCTCGTGTTTTCCTTTCCCTCTTGTGCCCTCTCCCCTTCCTTTTCGCCCTCTACCGTATTTGTCAATTCCCTCACCATTGCATTGGAATCTCTTGACAGAGCCAAATTCAATTGCTTTCGCTCCATCGCTGCTGCCTTCGTCTTGTTGACCAAGCCTTGCCCCTGCTACCGTGCCCACTTTTAATTTTTCTTCCGACATTCTGCCCAACTCTTCAGCTCCCTCTTCGACCTTCGATGACTCCATCCCTCGGCGGATGGAATATTGACCCCCATGTAGAGAGGCGCCGTTTTGGAACTTGGGGTGGATTTGCGATCGAGAACTGTTACGAAATGAGAACAAGGCCCGTGTCACTATCTGGCGATGCCGTTGCGGCGGCTTCATGGCGACAGCAAAGTCTCCTATACGAGTCCTTGGACTCGAAAGGTTTTGTTTGTATTTTAACCGGGGGGGGGGGGAGACGGTGGTCGTTTTATGAAGTTCTGGTTATTGCCAGGTAGTTTTGTTCAGCTGATTGAACTTGCCCAACATCGGGCCGTATCAGGCGGCGACGCATAGTGTGACACGTGGGCACAATAAGTTACATTGAGAATTTTCGGGCTATAAAGAGATCGGAAACAAAAGTAAGTGAATAAATAAATAGGTAAATTATGTAATAATATACATATACATACATATACCATAGGCTTTTTCCCCCTTACACAGGAGGTAGCCAAAAGACAATGGCATAAAAACCACTCCCACCCATTCCATCCCCAACATACTCCACTCCCCTCTTCCCTCTTCCCTCCCTCTTATCTTGGCACCTCCTGGATGACAGGTCATTCCTGCATCTTGTCCACTGCCCTGGATCAGAAGCAGTGTCGCAAAACACAGCACAACCACAGCAAGGCCGCTTCATTTATTCGGCGACCACCCCTCTCCAGCCCCTCATGCAGAAAAGAAGACGGGGAGAAATCCCAACGGGCTGCGTCAATTTATTTCTCATACATACTCCATCACCCCCCCATCCCCCACCCACTCTCTCCCTCATGCATCACAGCATCATCCATCCTCAACCCTTCTCCATTCACCCCTATCTTCTGTCCTCTCCCGTCCTTCCTCAACAGACATTCCCTTCTTTCTCAATGGGCCTTTTACCCCATCCATCTTATCCTAGGTCGACCCCCTCATGTTCACTCCTTCCACATCTGCCTTCCAAACCTCTTTTACTGATATTTGATAATAAACGAATAGATAAGATACTAAAACGTTTTTCTCTGGTGAACTTCGAGTGTTTGTACATTCAGTTGTCTCGTCTGGAAGCTTATTCCTTTTATTGACGCGCTGATGGCAAATTTTATCTATGTCAGTAATTACTACAGTGAGGCGAGTGAAAGCTACGTGTAAATAGTTCCACGTCGGATGATAGGATGAGGATTGGGTCTGATATGAAGAATAAGATCGCAATTGGCAATCGCTTCTGTGCATACAGGTCGTACCAGGTTCCAGTCCTTTTGTAACCATTTGCAATGGTAGCAGACGGGCTCCTGGGAGCCCGAGTTCGAGGCTCGGATCATGATCCCTTTAATTGGATATTTGTAAGATTCTACTGTTACTAGTGGCTTATTCCACACACACACACACACACACACACACACACACACACACACACACACACACACACACACACACACACACACACACACACACACACACACACACACACACACACACACACACATATATATATATATATAATATATATGTAATGTATATATATATATATATATATATATATATGTGTGTGTGTGTGTGTGTGTGTGTGTGTGTGTGTGTTTCTGTGCGCGCGTGCCTGCATATGTGTATTTGTGTGCATTTCCCGTCATCCAGGAAGTGCCAAGATGTGGGGGAGTGGAATATATAGGAAATGGAATGGGTGGGAGTGGTTTCTATGCCTTTTTCTTTTTGGCTACCCCCCATGTAAGGGAAAAACGCCTTTGGTATATGTATGTATGTATATGTATGCGTATGTGCGTGTGTGTGCCTTTGGTATATGCATGTATGTGTGTTTGCCTATGTCTGTGTGTGTTTACAGATCACCATATGGAAAATAAAAGAGTGAAAACCAAACGCTTTCGTCGATAATAACATTTTCAAGGTGCAGAGTAGAGTGTACAGGTATACATATTTAGACAAGTAAATATGCAGAAAAAGAGGAACGAGGGGAGGAAATGTCCTGATCTAACTTCACCCAAGCTAACCTTAAGATGTGATGAAATGTCCTGATCTGACCTCACATTTAACCCAAAGTTACATGTCTCTGGTAAATTGACCTAGCTTCTACATTCTAGGACTCCTATTCAAATCATTTACAATAAATTTAATGAATCTAGATGTGTCGCTTTACTATAAGAAAGTCTAAGGTTGGTCATGATAAGGACGAGGTTAATAGACGAAAGTCATATCAAATGTTGGTGTATTTTGGCGAAATATACATGTGAACCCTGGGACGTCAGCAGGGACATTCCTTATCCGAATAAAGTCGCAGACAGAATAGGAGCAGATTATGAATACAAACGCACAAGGGAAAAAAAAGGGGGAGGGGAACTAGGGAAAAGTGGAAGTCTTGGGTCAATTGTTCAGCGACTTGAGAATAACACTTCGGTCATGGATAATATAATAAAAGAATAGTTCACTAAGTATACCCGTTCGTGAAAACCCCTCCTCAACTTTTTCCTCCCCTTTCACTCCCCACCCTCTCCCTTCCCCTCCCCTCTCCTCCTCTCTCTTCCCAACATTTATGTGAGTTGTATTCTTCTCGAAGGGGGGGGGGATTCATACAGGCACTAGGTACTTTTGTTAAGCTTCCAGTCTCAGTCCCTGTGTGTGTGTGTGTATGTATATATATATATATATATATATATATATATATATATACACACACACACACACACACACACACACACACACATATATATATATATATATATATATATATATATATATGGCCTGACACCCGAGTGCATAGGGCAAAGGTGACTTCAGCCATAGTTAAACGTCTCCTGTCGTAAACTCATCCTCATCCTTGGTATGCAATGATTCCCAGGTAGCACGCCATCTTATGCGCACACACACACACACTCACACACACACACACACACACACACACACACACACACACACCACACCCTCCTTCTCTACTGTGTCTTTCAGTCTTAATTGTCTTCCCGACTCCACTGTCTTTGTTATCTTCCTCTTATCTTCTCGATATATTTTAACTCTCTTCTCCTCTTCTTTATTCTTCATCTCTTCTGGATTCCTTCTTTTCGTGTTCCTGATTACCTCTTCCTCCCCTTTTCTTGAAGCTCCCTTCTTTTCATCTTTTCTTCATATAGATACCGTGAGTCCTCTTTGCCAAGAGAAAGGGACCTTTTATCTCATCCACGTCCGGCCTGGACGATAATACAAGACAGAGAAGTTTGCAAAAGTTGCGTGGCAAGGTTTGACACAGGCGTGGGACTCAAGGGAGTGGTTTGGAGAGCCCTTTGTTCAGCAGTGGACCATGAATGCCTATGGACTTTGTCCTCTTCTCCCTCTCCGATTCACTCTTCCTCATCCTGTCCCTCATCTTATACCTCCTCCTCTGCTGCCCCTTATACCCGCTGTTCTCCAACACCATTCCCGTGTCTGTCCTCTATCTCCACCTCCATTTCTAACTCCCCCGCCCTCTCCCACTTCTCTTCCTGTAATGGGAGTATTGACTACAAAAGTTTTATGTAGGCGCTATTTTAGGGAATTTGTTGAGACCCCTACGGAACAAAGTCACGCAGCCTTCTTTTATGGTTGGAGACTAAACCCTACTCAGATAAGAATGGGGATAATTTTTAAGTCTTATCCTGTCCCTCCTTTCAAATACCTCCTTAAATGTCTCCTTTACAAAAACTATGGCTCCACTTCTCCTTAATATTGTCCCCAAGAATAGAAGCCAATTTCATTCCCACCCCATCTCCTTGTTCTTTGTCCAAAAGATACGTATTGTTATCCTATTGCTTTATGCTCAGTAAGAAAAGAGCGTTATCGAAAGGTCCTAGCCCAAAGCATTTAAAATTTGGAAAAAAAAAACGAAACTGTTCTGTGTAATTAGTGTCAAATTGAAAAGAAATTTTACCAAGTGAAACCTATCACGTAGTGTAACTATTGACACAAAAATCTCATGACTGACTCACAGTCATCCTGTGTTACTATTTTCACCTTGGGGTAAGAAAAAAGTCTACAAGTTCGTAGAAGTGTTTGGGAATGGGTGCAAAGGGGATTTGACGCCCTCTCTCTTGCTGGTAGAGAGTGGAGTACCGCGAGAGTGTTTTGTTTTATCCGAAAAAGAGAAATTTTCACCCCCTTCTCCTTTCCTCTGTTCTCAACGATTGTCTTAGAAAAAAGTTATCTCCAGAATTTTTCTGGAACTGTCTTCTTCTTCCCCCGTGCAGGGTCTTGTATAAACCCCGACTCTTCCAGATGCTAGCCTCGCACCCTCTCTCGTGTCACCTGCTCGGATGTGATAGCCTCGCGCCACTCTTAGATTTTGATGGATTCAGCTTCGCGCTGCTGCCTTCTGCCGAGGTTTTAACCTCGTGTCACCTCCTGGTTTTGAGGTGTTAGCCTCGCGCCACCCCCAAACAGAGTTAGCCTTGCACCATCTCCGTCCCTCTTTTTTTTCTCCTCTTCCTCTTCTTCTTGGGCATCCTCCTCCCTCCCTCCCTCTTCCTTCATTCCTCCTTCCTTCCTTCTTCCCTCCTTCCTTCCTTCTTCCCTCCCTCCCTCCTTCTTCCCTCCTTCCTCCCTCCTACTTTCCCTCCCTTCCTCCCTCCTTCTTCCCTCCTTCCTCCCTCCTTCCTCCCTCCTTCCTTCCCCCTTCTTACCTCTTGCCCTCCTTTTCTCTTCTTCATCCTCATCCTCCCTCCCTCCTCTCCCTCAGCGTCCATATTCCTCCTCCGCTTGTATCTCTTCCTTGTTCTCCTCCTCCTCCTCCTCCTCGTGGTACTATTAATACTCTCCCCCCCCCCTTTTCCTTTCCCTAGTTCCCTCCCCATTCCCCGGTATTCTCGTATCTTCTAAGCAACTCTTCTCCCGTGAGGCTGCCCTTCCTCCCCACCATCCTCAATTGCCAATTCCCCGTCTCTTCCCCCTTCCCCTTCCTGAGCGTTGACGTCTCCTGGAGGACCCTGTGGGGCCTTCGTCCTGTCACGCATTGTCCCGGGTGAGCAGACCTCGGATCCTCACCATGGGGCCTGGCCTTGGCCTCCCGGAGGCTTGGCATTGTTTCGGCCCCCTTAGTTTACTGGGTGGTGCCACTCTTCGTTTTATTGCATCTGCCGGGATCTTGATTTCATCTGATGACGCTTTTACTCTGGCGACCACCTGCCTGGCTGTTTCATCCATCTCCCGTGGCGTCGTATTGGGTGGTGGCACCTTTCCTTTCGCTGTGGAGGCTGTTTTCCTGTGCCGCTCTCCTGGTAACAAAAATGGTTTCAAGAAATCTTTCAGTCTTTGACGAACCGGAAGACAAGTACGAGAGGAAGGGGCTTGAGAAGGAGGAGGAGGAGGAGGTGTAGGAAGAAGAATAAGAAGAAGGATTTATTTTTCGCAAAGACCAGCGCTTCTATCCATGGGGATATATTCCACCGAATAGGTAGGATCATAGAGGCGGTTAAAGGGAGACAAGTGTATATATATATATATATATATATATGTGTGTGTGTGTGTGTGTGTATACATATATGTATATATATATATAATATACATATATGTATATATATATATAATATATATATACATATATATATATATATACAAGCCGCGGGCTTCGCCGGGGGCTTGGCTGCGCAAACAGCGGCCTACGGCCGCAGCTTTCCGTGCTCTAATCCCTCGTTTTCCCCTTCGGCCTCGGGGCGGAACCCCAACACGGGATCCCCAGCACGAAGAAGAACGCGAGGAAGAAGAACACGAAGTAGAATGCGAAGAAGAACGCGAAGAAGAACGCGAGGAAGAAGAAGAAGAAGAACGCGAAGAAGAAGAAGAGGAACGCGAAGAAGAAGAAGAAGAATGCCACCTGACCCCGACTTACCCAAGCGCTTTTTCAAGAATATTTTTAGGACAAAGTATCACCGTAATACCACCTGTCCCCGACTTCCACAGCGTTTTTTAGAAGAATATTTTTATTTAGACTATTATATATATGTATACACATATATATATATATATATATATATATATATATAATATATGTGTGTGTGTGTGTGTGTGTGTGTGTGTGTGTGTGTGTGTGTGTGTGTGTTAGCCTTCAGTCATAAAAAGTGCTGCGAGACCCTGGGCCGTAGAGATGTCACTGAAGTCTCTTGAAAAATTGACTGCATAAAATCTACGCAGTCAACATTCTACGGCAGCGTTTCTCAACCTTTGTACCCTTGAGTAACCTTTAGAATAAAATGCATGTCTCAAGGAACCCATGCGGGAAAAAAAAAAAAAAAAAAATATATATATATATATATATATATATATATGTATATATATATATACACTTATATATATAGATGTGAAATAAAAACTCTAGGAGCGTGTGTTCACAAATGCGTAAATAACCACTAGGAAAAAGTATACTAACGAAGCAGAGCGCGTTCGTGTAATTTAATATTCGTTTTATCTGCACTGAAGATGTAATTATACGAAAGCGCTCTGCTTCGTTAGTTTACTTTTCCTAGTGGTTACTTACGTATATATATATATATATTCATTTTATTTTCATCGTATTGATAGGTTAGATAGAATGATGTCTATATTACATTATTACAATAACCAAGAATATGTCGTGCGTGTTAGATTATATTACGTACATGAAACTAAATAAAAATCAAAAGTGCATTAGCTTATCTCACTTGTTCTCGCGGAACCCTTAGGGACCTTTTGCGGAACCTTAGGGTTCCGGGGAACCCTGGTTGAGAAACGCTGCTCTACGGAGTGGAAAAGGAATGCGGAGAGGGAAGATAAGAAGTCTAAGGACATTTAGATGGAAGGGAAGGCAGAGAAAGTATGAAGAACGAGGATTAGAAGGAAGAGGAATAGGAGAGGAGGAAAAGGAATAAGGATGACTAATGTAAAACAGAAATAGATGAGGAGGAAGTGATGTTGGGGATGGAGGAGAAGAAAGAAAAAGTGGTCATAAAAACGGGGTGAGACTGCAAGAGACTCTAAAGCCTACACTTAGCAGTTTGAGCTCCATTACCACCTAGTTATACCTACCCATAAAATTATCTAATCTCTTACAACATCCAATTGTTTCAGCGCTCACTACATGCCTACTAAGAAGAAGAAGAAGAAAATAATGATTAAGTATTGGGTGAGTGTAAGGGATGTGCCTTGGTGTTTTTGATGAATGTTGGTGTGTTGATATTGACAGTAAGCACTCGCGGCGTTGGGAGGAATCATTATTCATACCTCGAGAAAGTGTCTCCACAAGAAAACTAACCACTTACGTTGTTTGCATGAAGCACATCGGGCCCTTGAATTTCAGAAGAAAATTCAGTCGTAGTCATAACCATTAGTTTACTTTCGTTGACCAGCATTATTAGGTAAAGCTTGCCAACATCTGTAATAGATGTCAACCAGATTACAGTACTTTATTGTTGGTTATAATACATTTATAATGATAATAATACATACATACGTACATATACCAAAGGCTTTTTCCCCCTTACACAGGAGGTAGCCAAAAGATAAAGTATAGAAACCACTCCCATTCATTCCATCCCCTACATACTCCACTCCCCTCTACCCTCTTCCCTCCTTCTTATCTTGGCACCTCCTGGATGACGGGTCATCCCTGCATCTTGTCCACTGCCCTGGGTCAGAAGCAGTGTCGCAAGACACAGCACATCCACAGCAAGGCCGCTTCATTAATTCGGCGACCACCCCTCTCCGTCCCCTCATAATGATAATAATGATAATAATAATAATAATAATAATAATAATTAGATAATAATAATGATTAAATAATAATGATAATTAAATGATAATAATAATATTAATAATTGGGTTAGGGAGTAGTTTCTTGCGACGGAGTTCGAGGTTATGGGAGTTCGAACACTTCCACCGGCGAGTTGAACTAAATTCCACACTACATAGACCTCTGTAAAGGGCACCGTCCTAACCTCCTGACACGGGGAAGTTTGGCGACGTAAAACCGAAATCATCATCATCATCATCATCATCATCATCATCATCATCATCATCATCATCATCATCATCATCATCATCATCATCATCATCATCATCATCATCATCATCATCATCATCATCATCATCATCATCATCATCATCATCATCATCATCATCATCATCATCATCATCATCATCATCATCATCATCATCACATCATCATCATCATCATCATCATCATCATCATCATCATCATCATCATCATCATCATCATCATATCATCATCATCATCATCATCATCATCATCATCATCATCATCATCATCATCATCATCATCATCATCATCATCATCATCATCATCATCATCATCATCATCATCATCATCGGCGGCGGCGGCGGCGGCGGCGGCGGCATTTGTTCGAGCACTTCCCCGCCCTTCTTCTGGGAAGACTTCGGCACAGGAGCTCAACCGTGTCGCGCAGACTCTTGTCGACAAGGGCAACTTTTAATAAACTTTGTTTGGGGCACATGAAGAATTGTCACCCCAGAACGCCCACATGAAGAATCGTCACCCCATGAGATCCCACCTGAAGAACTGTCACCCCATACGCCGAATATCAGCAGTGGAATAAAGATTAGGTTAGGTTTGTTAGATTAGGTTACGTTATGTTAGGTTAGGTTACGTTACGTTAGGTTGTTAGGTTAGGTTGAATGAAGGTTATGATTATTGTCATAAACTTATACAAACGAAGAATCGTAAACCCAGGATGGCCCACATGAAGAATTTTCAACCTAGGAGCCCACATGAAGCATGTCACCCTGTCGAAATCTGGGGTGACGATTCTTCATGTGATCCCCTTGTTTGAAAGAGGACCTCCATTCATGATTATAATTTTTTTTTAATAATAATTATAATATCAACGGTAGCGTTGCCAAGGTAACTAGAAGTACCGTTGGTACCGGCAAGACACCATTCGATGTCTCTCCTGTTCCATCTGATATTCCTGATTCCACACACCATCTTTGAGCATTAGCACCTCCTTCTCGAAACATCCCCGATCTTATTCTACTCTTGTCTCCCTTTTATTCTTTATTACCTCCCATACTTCTCTTATATTTTAGTTTTATTCTTTTCCTTTAAATTTAATTTGTTCTCCTTCAGGACTTCTCTGACTCCCTCTTTTTTCCTCCCCCTCTACTGTACTCCCACTCTCAATTTCCCATCTAGCACATAATATTATGATTTATCACTACTTTCTTCCCTAAATATATTTACGCTCAGAACTCTTCCGATCCTCCCTTTGAGTACCACTACATAGTCCATTAATGTCCTCACAGCCAGCCTAGCACCCACCACCCTCTCTCTTCTTGAACACTGCTCACTAGTGATTCCCCTTTGAAACGTATCTTTCACATCTCTCAACCGTAGAATGAGTTGGTGGCGTAACCAGAAGCGTATTGGTCTCGCATTCCCTTAGTTATGGGTTCGAATCCCAGCATCTCTCTCCAGTTGCCAAGCGCTTAGGGCAAAGGTGTCAGTTTCGGCCCCAGCTACGCACCTCCTAGCATAAGTTCCTCACCTACTTTAGCATTTAGATTCCCCATCGCCACTACACTTAACATTTCTTCCAGAATTCTATACATTCACGTAGATCGGTTCAAAATACCTTTCTTACCTTTGTCACTAACAAGACAGTATCCACTCACGAAAGCCTGTGTCCCCCATTCCAGTAATATCAACTTCGTTCACATTATCCTTGAAGGTACTTGTCTCCACTTAATGTGGTATATTTGAATAGTAAATCCTACATAGCCTAAAACATGTAAAAATGTAAAAGATTTAAGCTCCACGAGCACTTCACTGCCTCGCTGACCTGGGTTTGATCCCCCCTCCCCCCGACCTATAACCCCCCAAACCCTCACAACCCCCGCCTCTTTCTCTTTCTTTTGAGTGGTGGTCCCAAGTCAGTGCCGCTGGAGTCTCCATGTGGCACGTTGTGACTGACACATATTGGCACTCTTGATGTTTTGAGGTCACTTCGGTGTCCATCCCCGCGTCCTGTATTTGCATAACACTCTCTCTCTCTCTCTCTCTCTCTCTCTCTCTCTCTCTCTCTCTCTCTCTCTCTCTTTTCCTTGGGATTCTCCCTCAGTATCTCCCACAATGTGATCTTCCACGGGTAAGAATCACTCTACCCACCGACACTTTTCGTCCTCTCTTCTCCCTCGTTTTCATTTTTTGTTGTTGCTTCCTCCTACTCCACCGCTTCGGTGATGCTTATCCTTCTCTCTTTTTTTTTTTTTCTTTTCTTCCGTTCTTTACACCCTCCAGCTTTTCTCTCCACCTCTCCTTCCATCGCCTCTTACCTCATTCCCTTTCCTTTCATTTTAACCTTCCTCCTTCTTTTTCTACTCCTCCATCCTTCCACCTTCACCTCCTCCACCACCTCCTCCTCCCTCTCCTGGTCCTCTTCCTCCTCTTCAAAATTAATTTCCTCCTCTTGCACCTCCCCCTCCTCCTCCTCCTCCTCCTCCTCCTCCTCCTTCTCCTCCTTCTCGTGGTTCCTCTCCTTTCCTTCCCTCCCATTCCCCCATCCCCTCTCTTCCTTCTTGTCTTTCCATTCCCCTTCTCCATCCCCATCACACTCTTTATCCCATTCCCTGTCCCAGTTCTCCTCCTCCCCTCTTCCCCCTCCTCCTACTCCTACTCCTACTCCTCCTACTACTCCTTCTCTTCGTCGTCCTCCTCAATTTTTTCCGCCCCCCTCCCCCTTCCCTTTTAACCCCGCCCCGCCCATGTTGTCCTCTCCCCATCAACGCCCGCACCAGCCATTACTGCAAGTGCGAGGTTTGAAGCTTAATTCACGGGAGGTAGGAGAGAGGGAGAGAGAGGGGTGGGAGGTCGGTCCTTTGCCTTGATATGCCGACACCACTCCCTTCTGCTGTCTCCGGATAGGGTTTTTGGGATTGGGTCGGGGGGGGGGAGGGCGAGGGGGGTTAGGCCACCGTGCATCTCGTCCAATTTGCCCCAAAAGTTTTTGGTGCTGCGTGGAGGCAGGGATCCTTCTCTCTTTGTTCCTGCTCCTCGGGTACGGCACCCCCCCCCCCCCCCGATCACGCTGCGGTTCCCCGGGCGGGGCCGCTTCCCCCGGGTCGCCGCACACGGTTGGCGGAAGTGACGCGACTTCGCCAAAGCCAAGCGACTCCTGCTGAAGGAAGAGACAGAGGGTATGGTGGTGGTCATGGTGAAGGTGCTGCTGGTGGTGTCGGTAATAATAGTGGAGAATGGTGGTGGAGGAGGAATGGGAGTTCTACCAGCTTCACGGATCCTCCTCCTTCTCCTCCTTCGTCTCCTCCTTCTCCTTCTCCTTCTTCTCCTTCTCTATCTTCTCCTTCTCTTTCTTCTCCATCTTCTTCTCCCCCTCGTCCTCCTCCTCCTCCCCCTCGTCCTCCTCCTCCTCCTCTTCCTCCGTCTCCTCCCTCATCTCCTCCTTTTTCTCCTTCTCTTTCTTCTCCTTCATCTCCATCTTCTTCTCCTCCTCGTCCTCTTCCTCCTCCTCCTCCTTCTCCTCCTCCTCCTCATTCGTCTTCTTCTCCTTTTTCATCTTCTCCTTTTTCATCTTCTCCTTCTCCATCTTCTTCTCTTTCTCCTTCTCTTTCCTCTCCTTCTCCATCTCCTCCTTCTCCCTCCTCCTCTTCCTCCTCCTTCGTCTCTTCCATCTTCTCCTTGTTTATCCTTTTCTTCTTCTTCTTTATCTTCTTCGTCTCCTTCTCTTTCTTCTCCATCTCCTCCTCCTCCTCCTCGTCCTCGTCCTCCTCGTCCTCCTCCTCCGCCCATTCCTTCTTCTCCTTCTTCATCTTCTCCTTCTTCATCTTCTTCTCTTTCTTCTTCTTCTTCTCTATCTTTTCTCCTCCTCCTCCTCGTCCTCGTCTTTCTCGTCCTCCTCCTCCTTCGTCTCCTTCTCCTTCTTCATCTTCATCTCTTTCTTCTTCTTCTTCATCTTCTCTTTCTTCTCCTTCTTCATCTTCTCTTTCTTCTCCTTCTTCTCTATCTCCTCCTCCTCCTCCTTCGTCTCCTTCTTCTTCTTCTCCACCATCTTTTTCTTCTCCTTCTCTTTCCTCACCTTCTTCTCCATCTCCTCGTCCTCCTCCTCCTCCTCCTTCGTCTCCTCCTCCTCCTCCTTCATCTTCTCCTTCTCCATCTTCTCCTCTTTCTTCTCCTTCTTCCCCATCTCCTCCTCCTCCTCCTCGTCGTCTTTCTCCCCCCCCCCCCATGTTTTTCCTCCCGTCGGAGTTTCGGTGACTACTGCTGGCGGTGTTGTCGAAGACCAAAGTTCGCCGCCTGTGCTACGTGTTTGTTGAAAGGTTTTCTCTTTATTTATTCAATTAAAATGGGATGGGAAATGAATGGGTTTTGGGGTGAATGTGTGGTGTGTGGTGTGTGTGTGTGTATTCACCTTGGTCTTTGGATCACGTGTTGGACTCGTGATCGACAGCTATTTCCCTCTCGGAAGAGAGCTCAGAGCTCGTATGACCGATCTATGGGTAATGCTATGACCTTTCACACACACACACAACTCCCCGCCCACGAGAGTCAGAGTAACGACCCGAAGCACAGCGATACCGAAATAATTTCGGCCCTGGGCAGGATTCGAACTGGGTATTGCGAGCACCACCATACTCCCCAGTCCAGTGCTCTACCAATCGCGCCGCCGTGTGTGTGTGTGTGTGTGTGTGTGTTTAATAATGATGATAATTATAATCTGTTTCTTAAGCTAACAGCGATACAGAGATACATTGACAATATACAATTTGTCTAAATTTTTGTACTGGTCTGTGCGGTTGTATGTATATATGTATGCATACATATATGTATATTTATTCATCTATTTACTTGATATATATTTTTAGTCAAAGAATAAACTTGGCGTTAATTTGTTATTTATCATGTATCAAGTTATCCTTGTCACATGTTATGTAGGCCTATGTAATTAATTTTTCGGGGATTTAATTTTTTGTCTGTAGGAACGACCTTGGTATTTCTTTAATTGCTCATTTATTTACCCATTCATTTATTTATATTTTTAAACGAAGCAAATAAGCTTTATTTCAATCAATGCCTCTTGTAGTCCTATTTTTAGTCATGTGGATGAACAACTTAGTTATGGTTGTTTTATCTCATTCCGCCTCTACCTCTTTCTCCTCCTCCTCCTCCTCCTCCTCCTCCTCCTCAGGATATTTTTTTCTGCTGAGGTTGTAAAACCTCTCCCTTAGGCAACTGTTGCATGTGCCGAATAACCTTTTCGCTGCGTTTTGTGATTTGCATTTTTTTTTTTCTTCTTTTCTTTTGCCATCAGGCAATTATGCCTGTTTGGCTGAGGAAATTCCCCATCCACCCCTTCCTTAGCCCTCCCCACCTTACCTCAGCTGATTCACTCTCTTCTGCTACTTTCAAATTTATGCTGCCCGTCGCCAGGTGATTGTTATTTGAGCAGAGAAAGCCTTCCCTGATTTCTCCTCCACCACCTCCTCCTCCTCCTACTCCTCCTCCTCCTTCCTCTTCCTCATCTTCAACTTACCCTTCCTCCTCCTTTTCCTTATTTTGTTACCGCCAGGTGATTTTTATTGGGGCAAAGCAAGCCTTCCCTGATTTCTCACCTTCCATCTCCTCTTCCCTCTCCTCCTCCTCCTCCTCCTCCTCCTCCTCCTCAACCTCCCCGTCCTCCTTCTCCTCCTCCTCCTCCCTCCTTATTCTGTCACCGCCTGGCGATTTGATACTGTTGAGAACCTCCTCATCCAAGCCTTCTATCTCCTCGCCGTGCGTTAGGAACCATAAAGTTCGACAATATTAGTCAAGAATTGGAACGACAAACCCGGGAGTCCTCAGCGGTAAGAAGATATTTTGCTATGTTAAGTGCCTAATATGCATAGAGATAGCAAGGCGAGAGCGGGTCTGAATGATTTTTACATAAGTAGGCCCGGAATCGGGGCCTCGTCCGGCCTGGGCGGTTCTTTCTTTAGTGACAGAAAAGGACCGGGACAGGTACAGGAGCTGTCCGAACATGGACCACGGCTCTGGTCTGGACCTTTTTCGTGCCGCCAGGGGGCCAATGCCTCTTGTTCCAGAGACGTGCCACCTCGTGCACCTTTCCGTGCTAGGTGCTCCCACCTGAAGACTTCTTGTTTGTGGACTTCGTAACACTGAGATGAATAGCGTCGTCTGAGATTTGCCAGAAGGAAATCGGTAAAGGGCGAGAATGTGATGAAGAGGTAGACTGAGGTGGCTTGGACCCTTTCACTGTGGTGACACTCCTTCACTTGAGTGGAATTGTCTGGTGTTAGACTGAATTAAGCTCTCAGGGTGCTGAGTTTGTTGATAGGGTACTTGTTGACAAAGGTAATATGCTGAAACGATCGGCTGGACAACGTCGAAAAGACGACAGATAACTCGATCTTATCTTGGTTCGAATCTTGTGGTAGTCCTATAAAGCTAAAGGTCAATGGTATTTATTTATTTTATCTATTTATTTATTTTTATTCATTTATATATCCATTTTATTTTGTTTTGTTTTCTTTTCACGTTTTTTTTTTTTTTTTTGTCGCCCATATGAGACTTGACCCTAGTCTGTTGACACGTCCATTTTTGTCCCCTTCCTCCCCTTCTATGTCTCTCCCATCACTGGTCCCCCAACCCCGTCGCTCTCTATGTCTACATCCCTAAACAACACTGTAAACAAACAAGTCAAAGCGAAGTTAAAGGAACTCGGTAAACTGATTACATCTCGCAGCGCCATCTGTTGGCCTTGGACGCAACTTTTGCGAGTGACTGTACATAATGGATGCAGAAGTGGGGCTCCATTAGATGTTTGAGTTGAAAACTTGAGAGTCTGGCGTGGCCCAACTCCGCTGTATTACGCGGGATCGGAGCCCTTGTTTTGGTTGATGACATTATGAACCCCTTCGCAAACGGGACGGACCGAAGCGAGGCTAGGGTCGGGGGTGGGAGGACACCACGGAGTAGGGCCTGGGTGCTCCTCTGCTGTGGACGTTACATTTGACACTCTTTACAAAGGATTACAAAAGAAGAGTACACAGACAGGAGACCTTTTGGTCCATAACTAGTTCGGGTACTAAGGATAGATAGTTAAACAAAGATAAACGAATTGGCAAGCAATACAACATATTGCTTAGGTTTGTATCTAAAAGAATCTTAAAACTTCGAACCGTGCTACAGTGCACTGGCTCTGCAGGAAGTTTATTCCATTCATTGACTACACGGTTGGCGAAATTGTTTCTACCCATTTCCTAATTAAGTTTACGTCCTGACAGCTTTGGGCCGTTACTTCTCGTTTCATTGGTATTCAGTGTGAACTTTTGTGGAAATAATAATTGTTCTGAGGCTAAGACTTGGGCCGAAACGGGGTGTCTTGCTAAAAATGAGGATATTGGATATCAAGTAGAGAAAATAGTTCTTGTTGGTGCTGATTGAGTTTACTTTGTGTTTTTGGTCTCTCTCTCTCTCTCTCTCTCTCTCTCTCTCTCTCTCTCTCTCTCTCTCTCTCTCTCTATCTGCACGCCTACGCGAACGAATGCGTGCACACGCACGCACACATACAAACGCACACGGACGCACACATACGAACACACACGCACGCACACATACAAACGCACACGGACGCACACATACACACACACGCACGCACACATACAAACGCACACGGACGCACACATACGAACGCACACGCACGCACACATACGAACGCACACGCACACACACAAACGCACACGCACACACACAAACAAACGCACACACACAAACGCACACGCACACACACATATATGTGTGCGTGCTTTTGTAGATGAGTTTCCTAAAGCTGATTAAATTTTTCTAATTATCAAATCACTTTGTTGAAAAAATCTATATTTATATTTTTTTCTCTTTGGAAACGAGAAATTTCTTAATTTTGAATGAAGCCAATTAGATAATTTCATGATTACGGAAACAATGATTAAACCAATCGTTTGGTTGGAAACTGTTAAACCTTCCACTTGTTTATCATTCCTGCTGTTCCAATTGCTCTTGCGTCTTCTACCGCTGGTACCTCCTCCTTTTCCTCCTTTTCCTCCTCTCCTCTTCCTCCTCCTTCTCCTCTTCCTCCTCCTCCTCCTCCTCCTCCTCTTCCTCCTCCTACTCCTCCCCCCTTCGCTCGCTTCTTAGTTTCCTCCTTCTCGTTACCTGATTCTATACCGTCTTTACGTTATTCATTCCCCATTCAATTCTCTCATCACTTTTCTCCTCCTTTACATCCTATTCCTTACCTCCCCCCTCCCAACCACCCTCCACTCCTATCCCCATCCCACCTGCATAGCGTATGAGGACGGAATCACCACTCTGATGTCATCGACAAAGGAAAAGTGCGTGTTGGCGGGGGGAGGATGTCGCACCAACGGGCGTCCTTTATCCTCCAACTCCTTCAATCCCCCTCTTATTGCAGTGGACGGTCGCTACAAATGTCCCACTGCAACACATATGTGTGTTGGTAATGATGCCTTCTTGAGCTTCATGTAGTCTCTACTTCCCGTCTTTCCCCCCTTTCCCTTTCTCCCCTTTCCCTTTCTCCCTTCCCATATATATATATATATATATATATATATATATATATATATATATATATATATATATATATATATATATATATATATATATATATATATATTTATTCTCTCTTTCTCTCCTCGCTCTCTCTTTCTCTCCTCGCTCTCTCTCTCTCTCTCTCTCTCTCTCTCTCTCTCTCTCTCTCTCTCTCTCTCTCTCTCTCTCTCTCTTACCGGGGGGGGATGGTGCGAGTCTCTATCTCTCTCCTCTCTCTCTCTCTCTATCCTCACTCACTCACCAGGAGGGATGGTGGGAGTCTCTCTCTCTCTCTCTATCTCTCTCGCCTCTCCCTCTTCTCTCTCACTCACTCACCGGGAGGGATGGTGGGAGTCTCTCTTTCTCTCTCTCTCTCCCTTCCTCTCTCGGTGGGAGTCCCTCAAATTCAGAGAAAGTAATTTGGTTCCATATGAGGAGTTTCCTAGACTTATAAAGGAGTAGTTTGATTACTTACTCCCACCAAGTGGGATTTTATTTTTCGGAATTAGTGGGAGTAATTCGACTTCTTGCTCCCGTGGGAAGAGTTCTCGAGACTCAACCGGTTGTAGTTCGACCAGGGAGTTCCCTGAAGACAGTCCTACGCGCTCACTTTTGACAGACACTCCTCCGCCTGAACTTGGGGCCCTGGAGGCCGCCCTATTTGCACACACATTACCCAAATGGAGCCTCAGTTTGAACACTGCCACCGCCGAGGAAATGGATTTTCTTCACTTGCAGGCTGCTGAGCTCTTATATTTGTATGCGCGCGCGCACACACACACACACTCTCACACACACACACTCTCTCTCTCACACACACACACACACACACACACACACACGCGCGCGCGCGCGCGCACAGGACTCGATTGTGCAGTGGTAGGGTTCGAATCCCGCCCAGGGCTGAAATAATTTCAGTATCGCTGCGCTGATAGTCGTTACTCCAACTCTCGTGGACGGGGAGTTGTGTATGTGTGTATATTTACTTAGTTGTGTTATACGGGAAGAGAGCTATGCTCGTGGTGACCCGTCTTTGTATCTCTCAGCATCAAGTTTTTTCTTAAAATCTTGAATAGTGTTTGCATACACTGTTTCGTTGTCTATTTTGTTCCAAGTATCTATCACTGTGTGTGTGTGCGTGCGTGTAAGGTCACAGCAATACCCGTAGATCGGTCATATACTGTATGAGCTCTAAACTTTTTTTCCGGGAGGGAGATAGCTGTCGATCACGAGTCCAACACGTGATCCAAGACCATGAAGAATCACACACGCGCACACACACAGGATATTCTATCAACTGAACCGCATTTCCTCAAGTTTGTTCGCATAAGGAGAGCTGACACCAGCTAACCTCTCCCCTTCCCCCTACTATCACTTTCAGTCGGTGGCAGAGAAGCACCCGCTCTCACACAGCGCAGGTGACAGTCAAAAGTTTCTTCCCAGAGAGATCTGTGGTAGATCACAAGGAACGCTGAGGATTTCCAGTCAGTGAAACTCTTGGCAACAATTAGGTTGAGGTGTTGACAAACGTAATAACGTTATTTGTATGCACCTATTTGATATTTACTGTTTTCCAAAAGGTAATGTACATTTAGATTTAGAGTAAGAGGTGAATATGAATCTGTTTTTCATTGAGCATATAAACACTTATCGCAGATCATTTTGGCATTTCTTGGCCCTACATTTGTTTGTTGTACATCCAATCTGACCCCCGACTCAGTGAATTGATTGGTTTTTTTTTTCTTTCTTCAGAACTCCACATAAATTATTTATTTCCACGCAACTGTATTCCTTGTTGTTGATTCGTGTTTTTCTCTTAAACAGGTGACAAACATGTCACTTGCTTCTACTACTCTGTCTCTGTATGGATGTTCACTAGTCTTAGTTTTCCACAGGCATGAATATTACCTTCTAGGGAAAGGAGGGAATATTCATGCCTGGATGACCCGTCATCCAGGAGGTGCTAAGTTAAGAGGGAGGGAAGAGGGTGGAGGGGCGTGGAGTGTGATAGAGATGGAATGTGTGGGAGTGGTTTTTATGCATTTTTTGCTACCTCCCTTATAAGGGGGAAAAAGCCTTTGGTATATATATGTATGAATATTCTCTATAAATGTCTGCAAACAACGACCGGGAAACGCTGTCCAAGGCGCAATAATCAGGCTCTAAACGTCACGATGGTTGATGTGGAACTGACGCCTTGCCTGCACCATACACATTCAAACCGATCTTCATTTTTTTTTTATTAACAGACTCATCAGTCCCTAGGGCTGGATTTCAATCTAACAACCCCCCCCTCCCCGCCCCGCACACCTCATATACACTCAAAGTAGACTTCATGAAGCGGGTTAAACCTGTTTTCCTAGGCGGATTGTCTGTTGAAACTGAGCGTTTAAAGGAAGTGAGCGGTGGAGTCTTCGGACCTCGGTTACCGTTAGTGAGTCAGTTCCGCACCATTTTCTTCTTCTTCCCGTGGTTTGTGAAACTGGTACCTGCTTGGACCTCAATCTTGTCGGCGATCTGGAACTGTTCATACATGAACACAGGAGTTGGTGTTCACGGTATCCCACTGCAGTGACAATACCTGGAGGAAGATGATGTATCAGTCATGTCCAAGTTAACTCAGGTCCGGGGTGAGCAGTGATCGGGGGCCATTACTGAGATTGGTTGCCTTTTCTAACCTCTGCGCCGCGGCCAGGATTCGAACAAATGCTGAAATCCTTACGAATTACCAGACGCGCGCTCTACCAACCGAGCAAAGGCGGGCCTCCTGCACCAACCATCGTAAAGTTTAAATCAGGTCAGCACTTTCAGACAAGGGTAGTGTTGAAAGAAGGCAATTTTTTTCTGGCCATTGTTTAGAAAATAGACATTTACAAAAATTATGTGAGCAATTAAGACCCGTGAATATTCAAACAAATAAGAGAGCAGCAGCTTACTACACATTTGTCACTAAATCAAAAGAAAAATGCTAGTTAGCAACATCATGACGAATGGAATACGCAGTTTACGCGGAGTTGTGAAGAAAGAATACAAACATGATATTCACGTTGGAGTCTTTCATGTACAAAGGTTTCTCCCGATTTCTTTCGTGGTTCGAACTACTGGAGCCGTATATGCCATGTCACTCCTGTAAAATTCTCTAAGGTAATAAATCATGATAGCAACCATGCGGAACTTTCGGGTCTTGTTACGTTGAAGTTTTCTTGTAGATGTATAAAATCATCGGATGTTAACCATGTTATTCATGAATGTGACAGTACACCTCAGCTATTTAAGCGACATGATATAGCCAATATTTATTCGGAATATTTCGTCTGTAATGTTTTCATCAACAAAGTCACCTATCGATTCCAACATGACCTGGAGAGCATTGTAGAGAGTATTGTCAATATACATTGGTAGGTTCGCTTGATGTGGAGAGATTTTGCACGTGCGGTGTCGGAACTTGTGACAGCAGACTTGTTGGATTGGTATTGTTAACATCAATGGCGCATCGGGTCGCCTGTGAATTTGCAAGTTTTGGACAAGAGGCAAGAACGAAGCCGACTTACCCAAGGTCGAGTGGCAAAGTTTGTACATCAGAGAATCCACACAGCGAACATTTCCCCCCCAACTTGACTTCCACGGCGTTATTAAGCCAGACTTGTAGTAAGTAGGATACTAACAACGTGAACTGTTACGTACAAAATAAGGACGCTCGTATTGATACAACATACGCGTAATAGTATTCTGACAACAGGATATGTTGTTGATGTAAGTAGCTCACGCTAGGTGGTTTTATCAGCGACTAAGAATGTCTACTATTCACTTTATGTTTGGACGTGTTTGGACTTGTGTTTGGACTTCCAGGTCGATTGAGAAATCTCTCTCTCTCTCTCTCTCTCTCTCTCTCTCTCTCTCTTTCACACACATGCGCGCGCACACACACACAGTTATTTTCATGATTACAATAAAACTGAATTAATTAGTAGTTAGTAGCTCCGGTCCTGCTGAATAATAGTAACGTAAGAACGGGTAGGAGAGAGAGAGAGAGAGAGGATGTGATCGGATGGGAAGGACGGAGAAGGATGAGAGAAGATGCGCGGGTCGGGTTGGAGCAAATGTGTTCCGTATCGGAAGCTCAGGGTCGTTCCTCTGCGCCAGTTTGAACACCTCATTTACTAAATTACGGCTGCCGCTCACGGGCCTTTCCGTCGCACTGCCTTTCCGATAAGGTGAGAACCATCATATGGAAATATATTTTATATGAAATTTGTGATGATGTAGTGAGTTTTGTACTCGTGAAACAGACTTTATATGACGACGCCGTTGAAGAATCGGACCTTGAAGAGTGATCCGTGCGACTGAAGACAAAGAAATGGAAACACCAAATCTTCGTCAGACCTTGGTTTTCTTGAATGTCATTGCAAAACGCGTATAAATTTGCTTTCTAATTGTTGATAAGAAGTAGCATAAATCAAGTTAGTAGTTTGGGCAAATATGAATTACACAAGAAAGTTAGATATTGTTATTCTTGTGTACCTTAAGTTTATTTTACGTTAGAACATAATAAAGAGACTGCATAAGGCCTATACTAGGCCGTTCCATGTCTATTACCACCTGTCATCCCATTCCATAATTAGCTAACTTTCTCTTAGAACAACCTATATTTTCAGCTCTTACCACATGGTTACAAAGTCTGTTCCATTCGTTGAAACTCTATTGGTAAGCCAGTTCATGCCTATTTTCTTCTTAAATCTAAATTTGTCCAATTTAAATCCATTACTGTGAGACCTGCCCTGTTGTCTTGATATGATGACCTTGTCAACATCACCCTTGTGATGGTGGTTGGCAGAACACTCGCCACACAGCGGAGTCTTGCATTGTTTACCCAAAGAATGGGTGTCTTTTCGAACACCTTTCTTAAGCGGCCCATACACGATCAATTATATTGCGCAATTTCGTTGTCAATACTCTGAATTGACAATTAAATTGCCCGTGTATGGGCGATATATCGCCCATACACGGTCAATTTAATTGTCAATTCAGAGTATTGACAATGAAATTGCGCAATATAATTGATCGTGTATGGGCCGCTTTAGACTTAGTAACCCTGTAGGTGAGAACTGAAACTATCGGTTGTTTCAAGAAAATGCCAGACAACTTTGTGAATGGGGATGACAGGTGGTTATGGACATGGAACTGCCTAGTGTAGGTCTTATGGTCTCTTGGCGTTTCCGTCATTCTTATGTTCTTGTATACAAAGGATTACAAAGGTGGAGCATGCTGACAGGAGACCTTTTGGTCCACAACTAGGTCGGATGCGGAAACAAATTATAATGATAAATAAAAGAAAAAGAAAAATTATAATAATATAGATAATAATAATATTGCTAACACAGTACTTGTTTCTCTTCTTTAAGCGTATTAAAGTATGATACATAATAGAATTCAACCATTATACTGGAACCACCCTCCTAGGGTATTTACTGTTGGGACGATGAACCCATAGAGAAGTGCAGGAATAACTATTCATACCTGGTACGACGTTTCATTCGTATAAGCTTTATCAACTATATAGACATATACTCGTACACAACAAACTATTCGTTAAAGTATTTTAAATCCCAGAGACAAGGATGTGTGTGTAGGGTAACCTAGTGATGGAGCACAATTGTCCACACTAACGTGGAATTTTTGGGGCATATGAAGAATTGTCACCCCAGAACGCCCACATGAAGAATCGTCACCCCATGAGATCCCACATGAAGAAGTGTCACCCCAGTACGCCCACATGAAGAATCGTCACCCCATGAGATCCCACATGAAGAAGTGTCACCCCAGTACGCCCACATGAAGAATCGTCACCCCATGAGATCCCACATGAAGAAGTGTCACCCCAGTACGCCAACATAAAGAATCGTCACCCCATGAGATCCCACATGAAGAAGTGTCACCCCAGTACGTCCACATGAAGAATCGTCACCCCATGAGATCCCACATGAAGAAGTGTCACCCCAGTACGTCCACATGAGATCCCACATGAAGAAGTGTCACCCCAGTACGCCAACATGAAGAATCGTCACCCCATGAGGTCCCACATGAAAAAGTGTCAACCAGTACGCCGAATGTCAACAGTGGAATAAAGATTAGGTTAGGTTATGTTAGATTAGGTTAGGTTACGTTAGATTAGGTTACGTTAGGTTAGGTTAGGTTAGGTTAGGTTAGGTTGGATGAAAGTTATGATTATTGTGATCAACTTATACAAACGAAGAATCGTAAACCCAGGATGGCCCATATGAATTATTGTCACTAGGATAGCCCACATGAAGAATGGTCACCCTAGGAGGATAGCCCACATGAAGAATTGTCACCCTGTCGAAGTCTGGGGTGACGATTCTTCATGTGATCCGAATTTTCTCCTACTGCTGCAGACGGAAGACACTTGCTCACTTTGTACAGAAAGAAACAGACGATGGGCAAAGAAAGGTATTGAGGGAAACTAAGGGGATGGCTGAACTGAAGACTGCTCACAATGGGCAGTAAGATAATCAACGGAGGTGACTGTGTTACAGCCTTGTATGGTTGTTGTTTCCAAACACATTCATCTTTCGTTGTTCTGTTAGATGATTAGTAATTCTGGTCCATTTGAAGGCCACGGTTATTCGTGTGTGGAAAGCTCCCGTTACAAACGCGACTCAAATGGGTTTGAGTAGAAGCTTGGGTTACAATAATTTATTTTTCGAATCTGCAAATGTCGAATCACCTTTGCGCCATATATTGAGAAGCTGAATGACGAACTAAGAGAGGTTAAACCAATACGAATATTCGTCACATTGTTGAACTGTCTTCACCGGAGTCGTCTTATATCTTTTACAATTCACAGCATTTGATGAGAATCTTGAATGTGTGACCGGGTTAGGCTTAAAGGCGTATATTGGTGGTAATGTCATTTCGGACGTCATAACGACGTTTACGAATTCGTGTCTTCAGGTCTTGTGATGGTTGTGTAACAAAGGTCTTACTTCACCCGACACAAATGGGTTAACAAAACGGGTGTCTGACGGATTCTCTGCTGTGCTGGGCCTCATTGAATAAACAACACGAGACTCGAGAAGACCCAAATTCGTGAACATAGCCTGCAATGTCCGAAATGACATTAGAATAGCTCAGCATGGTCTTGTATATTGATGGTAACGCTCCCATGCGCTCAAGCTATAGGAGTGTGTAAGGATCGACTTTTCGCCTTGTGCCGTCCACGGCACGACGTCGTGCTCTCAAATAACCATAGGTGCCTATTGGACGCTTTCGCATGTGGTCGTGGTTGTGACGTGTGAAAGCGTCCTTGGGCGCCCTTGGTTATTTGAGGACACGACGTCGTGTCGTGGACGGCGCACGGCGAAAAGTCGATACGTGTAACGTGTGTGTAACGTTCAGTTTTCTGTAGAAGTGGGTTGACACTGACGGGAGTGATTAGAGAACGTCATCATCGTCCTTGAAATTATACCAACACTCACCGAATTACTCAAACTGTTTCCCAATAACGGCTTACGCAGTTACAAATCGTACGCCATGAATAGACAGTCATAACTGAACAGGCAGTTATAAATACATCGTCACAGGTGGTTAACAATTACTAGAGGTCCTTCTTGCGAAGAGGAGTGTAATTACTTGATCGTAGGATTTACTATTGCATTATTCTTAATGCAGAAATAGTTTTCGATGCCAATTGAGACGTGCTTTCCACGGGTGTCGTGACATGACGCCTTAGGTTGTACACTGTACAGTAATGTGAATTAGCGAGCCGGAAGTTCATGTTCCTTATCGCCAGATGACATTATTTACCTTCAGATAAAGGAGTAAAAGGCGGACATTTCGTCCTCCTCCTCCACCTTTCCCTCCTCCTCCTCCTCCTCCTCTTCCTCCTCCGTTCTTTCCCATGAAGTGATAATAATCATGATAGACCGGGTGACGATGATAATGAAGACATCGTCATTGATTAACAACTCTATTTGTTGGGAGTGCCTGAGCGAGGGAAGGCTGTCGAGGGGAGGCTCGTACTCGAAAGCTGGGCTTCGAGGAGGAGCTATTCCTCGAAGAGTAGCAAGGCCTCTAGTAGAAGGTAGTCCGCAAGGAAGAGGTGTTTTGACTTTCTCTAGGAAGCGTCTGCAGCCACCGTCTATCTTTACGCCTGTTACTGTATTCCGGAAAGAAAGTATTTTTGCGGTTTCCTCATACGCCTCCGCAGTGGTGACTGCAATGCTTAGGTGGGTAAAGGGGCGTTGCCTGACACTGAGGCGACAGCGATTGCTGTTGAATACTTTCCTTTTCTGTCGCCAGGCGAGGGAGGAACGGGAGAAGTTTTTTCATAATGTGTTAGGGTCGAAACCCTCCACGAATAAGACGCCACGGTAGGAGGCGGTGAGAGGGCGGCTGAGCGGAGCATTATATCATGTCAATGCATGCTGATCTTTCGAGCGAGGGTTCATTTCCTCTCATGTAAATGCTCACTCGTGCGTCTCTCTCTCTTCTCTCTTTCTCCCTCTCTCTCTCTCTCTTTCTCCCTCTCTCTCTCTCCACCTTCAAGGATCAGAGTCATGCGCCATTCTTTTATGATCGGACACTAGTCTTCACTCAAGAATGCAGACATTGTTTAACTTCAGTTACCGCTCTTTTCTACTGCTCGACTTTGATCCTTCACCTCTTTGGCTGACAACCTCTTCGGCTCATATTTTCCCGAAAGGATTGATACCTTTCTTATCGCCGACAAAGTACTAAAATATCTCTTTTTCTCTCTCACCTCTCTCTCTCTCTCTCTCTCTCTCTCTCTCTCTCTCTCTCTCTCTCTCTATCTATCTATCTATCTCTCCTACACACGCGCGCGCGCGAGCTTCCGAGCTGTCAACACCTATCAACTTGAGCTCCGAAGGTTGCCGAATGAGACGAAAATTCTCAATAGTGCAAGGAAAACAGGAGATCTGGTTTGTATTGAATGGGAGGGGGAGCAATTGTGGTTACCCAAAATTATTTCTCTGCAGTGTTAAAGTGATTTAATGAAAGAAAATGCAAGAAAATAAAAACGATGATTTTGAGCCGAATGTCGACTCAAAAGCAGAGCCATCTAGAGGCGTCATGACGAGGTCTATGTAAACAGAGGCTTTGAATCGCCAGGAAGATTCCGACCGTATAACGAAGACCCTTTTTCTGGTTTTGGTAAATACGAAAGAAGAAATTTGAGTCGAATCTTAGACATGGAAAGGGAAATGGACTTTAACATTAAGAAGTGTAGCATAATGGAGTTTGGGAAAAGTAAAAAAAGAATATTAGGACAATATACAATTGAAACAAAGGAAGTAAAGAAAGTGGGATCTGAAAAAGACGTGGGAGTAATTATCTCAAGCGACTTGTCCCCTGATAAACAAATAAACAAAATTGTTGGAGAATCCTACAACTTGCTAAGATCAATAAAAGTGGCGTTTACCTATTTACAGGAAGAAAGGGTCTAAAAAATATTAATCACACTAATAAGGCCTAGACTGGAGTATTCTGCGACATTATGGTCATCCAGTACCAAAAAGAATATAAAAAAATTGAAAGAACCCAGAGAGCAACCGCGAAAATGGCCTCAGCACTTTCAAACTTGTCATATAAAGAGAGACTGGCTAATTGAAGTTACCGACTTTGGAACAGAAGAGAGAGAGGCGACCTAGTGACCATCTACAGAATCATGAAAGGCACGGAAATACTTGATAGAGAGCACTTACTAAATTGAGACAAGAAAAACACAAGAGGACATGGAAAAAAAATAAAAAAGGATAGTTACAGAAATGATCAGAAAAAAGGTTCCACACAGAGTGGTAGACACTTGGAACAAACTGGCCGAAACAATAGTGTGTGCAAAAACCATACACGAATTTAAGAGCAAACTAGACACTGTGAGATACAAAGGCGAGACACCACGAGCGTAGCTCCCCTTCCCGTAAGATACAATTAGGTAAACACACACACACACACACACACACACACACACACACACACACACACACACACACACACACACACACACACACACACACACAAGTACGCACGTACGTACGTTACTCCTCCACTAGCGCCAGCTTCTGTCGAGTCCACACCTGTGCCAGTGGGTGAAGTACTGGCGGCATTGGACTAAACAGAGACGTGAGAAGGGGTTCAATTGAACCTTTGTGAACCGGGTCTTTCGTCTTGCATATTTATCCTGACTGTGGCCTTCCAACTGAGGGGGAACCCTCCCAAAACCCGGAGGGGTGGAGGAGGATTCATCCTTCTCTCCCTTGGGGAGTACCTCGTGGGTGATCACGATAGGCTGGCGCCAAACAGATGAAAAGTGGAGAGAAGGGGTGACGTGAGGGTGAATGAAATGAACTGGCGGCTGCAGAGTAAAGCGAGTACCCATCGGGAGAAGATAGCTGACATAGTTGCTTAACCCCGGAGGTACTCGAAGGACATCTTAGAGATGGACGAAATCACCCTGAGGTATAGAGGCAGGTACATACACTCCGGTATGGAGTGGACTTTATCTTGGCCAATAGGCCTTGCAGAGTGGTCGTCCGCTCTTTTTTTTTTCTTCTTCTTCTTCTTTTAACGGGACACACAAAGGAATTGTTAATTTTTGGAAGATTGATTGTGATGGGCTGTGAACCTCTTGGGCAAGGATGTCGCGGCATTGAGTGAATTTGATAAGAGAATACGTCACTCAGAACGGAGGACTTCATTACCACATCAGTCCAAAAGGGTTTTGTGGTCAGGACCTGTGGTGGTGGTGGTGGCAGAGGTGGTGATGGTAATGGGGGAGAAAGTGGTGATAATGGTGGTGGTACTTGTGATAATGGATGAAAGGGAATAAGATTTGATGAACGGGTAAGAGATGTATATATATATCTTTGAACATGGAAACTACGCGAGTGAAAATTGTGGATAGCTTTTATTTGTATTTATTTTGTTATGATTGATTTATTATTATTATTGTCCTTTTCTTTTTCTTACTATCGTTATTTTGACGCATCCCCAAGGGATTTCACCCCGTCTTTTTCTGCATGAGGGTACGGAGAGGGGGGGGGGTCGCCGATTAAATGAAGCAGCCATGCTGTGGATGTGCCTTGCCCTGCTACATTGCTTCTGACCCAGGGCAGTGGGCGAGATGCAGGGATGGCCCGTCATCCAGGAGGAGCCAAGAAAAGAGGGAGGGATGGTGAAAGGGAATGGAGTGTATGTGGGAATGAAATGGGTGGGAGTGGATTTATGCCTTTTGACTTTACTGCCTCCCATGTATTGGGGGAAAAGCCCTTGGTACCTGTATGTATGTATGTATGTATTACTGTTATTATTATTATTATTTATTGTTATTGTTGCTATTACTGTTGTTAGTATTATCATTATTATTATTACTATTATTATTAATTATTATTTCTATTATTTATGTATTTTTGCTGTTAGCCATTTTTATTTATACTTATTATTTATTATTAATGACCGTAGACTTTTGCTTTGAGTGCGTCCACACTGCAATGCTAGAGTAGGTTGGCTGTTCCTTATTATCAAATAGAAAAGACTAAGTCGGGGTGTTATAGCAGAAATGTAAAGAGGGAGGGTGAGTACCCAAAGAATGGGATAGGTGGACGGAGGTAATATTATATGATTGGATGCCAGGATGGTAAGTGTAATAGGTGGGATGCTCGACAGAAGAGAGAAGGACGAATCAAAGAAGTTTGCAGGAGTTACGTGGCAGTGTTTGGCATAGTCTTGCAATTTGAGGACGAGGTTGGGAGGTCTGTGTTGAGCGGTGGACTTTAGATGGCTGGTTTTAAGAATTCTTATATTAACTTGGACTGCGCTGTAGCCTTGTGGATATCGTGTCGAACTCATGAGCAGGTGGTCTTGAGTTCGATTCCCGGTGCCTGCTGCGTGTTTCTTGCCTTGGTTCCTGAAAGCCTCGGCCAGGCAGGGAGGAAACCCAATCATCGTAAAAAAAAAAAAAAAAAAAAAAAAAGAGGGGAGGGGGGCTTGCAGCAACTGACAGTGCTTGCCCTACCAGGGGTTTCTCACTTCCCACCACTTCGTGGGAGTGGGATGGTGGTGAATTGCGAGTTATTAACTTCTTATCTATATCGTCGGTGTAGGCAGACAAGTGCGAAAGAAGCATGTCCTCTTAAAGAACCCGAATAGTGTCTGTTGAAACGGTCTGAGGTCAGGCACTACATAATATGTGAAGGAGGTCGCTGTATTGATGGTGTTCACCAGCTGTAGGGTCATCATCGGTGGTGGTCGCCTCCCAAAGGGATCACTTCACGTGGAGGAGCTTTCAGTGTCGTTAACCACAGTAAGACCTACCACAGGCTTGCCTACCTTCTGCAGTACCACCTACCACAGTGTCATCTACCACAGTGTCACCTACCACAGTCATGAGGAAGATAGACGTCACGGCCAGATGTGACATCGCATCGTGGAACGACTTGACGTCACGGCTTCCTTGCATCGACCAAGAAGGAAGACAAAGAAACAAAGGCAGATTGCATTACTGTGTAATTACGTTAAGCTTATTATGTGTTCGGAAAGTATAATTACCAATCGATTATGGGAAAGGCTTCTGGAAAGAGCAGGAAATGCAATATGTGCAATTCGTTGCGCTTGTAAATGGATTGGTTTAATAAGATGGGGGATGTGTGGAGGAATTAGAAAAGAAGATTCTTAAGAATAGAAACTCCCTTTTCCGCGTATTTGGAGATACGCGTTCCCTTGGGGCCCCACGGTTGAGGGGTCCCTGCTAGGTCCAGGCGAGACAGGCGACCCCAGGGGAAATCTAGCTGGACCAATCTACCTGAGCGGTGCTCAGATTAATGAGTATTTGTTAAATTATTTGGGTTATGAAAGAGTAGACACGCGGGCACATCTTCGCAACTTCGCTCCTTCGCGCCAAGGAACGTCTCGTGGCGCCCTTCCCAGCGGCTGCGGTGGTGGTGGTTGCTCCCCTTCGCATGAAGGAAATCGTGTAGCAAGGTCATTCCTTGAAGAATTCTTTTTCTGTAGAATACACATATCATAAGTAATTTTTATTAATATTGTCACCCCGCTTGAACTTACATTATTGAAATATAACATTATTAATAATATTACGTCTCTCATATCTATGTTGAATATTTATAAGTATTAGTATTGTTATTCTATAAATTTTAAATAGTATTATATAAACCAAATTAGTCGTGGTGCTATTAAATGTGTATTATATCTTTCTTGCATAAAGAATTATGTCCCGCTGCCAAGACAGCAGCTTTATTCACCTATACTCCCATTTTAATTTCAATAAACAAGTCGCGAGAGAATTGGAATTTACTTAATTCCCTTCCTCCTCTCGGGGAAGTGTACTCTTCACCAACTGTAGTAACCTAACACTACAATCGCTAGTCGGTAATCAGAGTAAATCATATACTCTGGTTTCCCGTAGCAACAGGAGCAGTAATGTGATTAATTGAGGAGGTTCGAACCTTTTGCACCGGATATGGTGTCCATCGGCCGAATGAAATCGGTATACGGCAGCCAGAGTTTAA
>NC_134812.1:41916572-41921572 GCF_046742065.1 Oratosquilla oratoria
TGGGGGTTGGCGTGCAGATTTATCGTGGTTTTTTTTTTCCTTTGCTTTGTTGTTACAAAACTCCGACCCACCGTTTCCCATTTTTTTTTTTTTTTTTTTTTTTTTTTTTGTATCGTGCCTTTGCTCGCCCCCCTACATTCTTTTTTTCCATTGTAGCCCTTTTTTGACGTTACTGCTACCCACCTCCCCCTTTTTCTTGCGCCTTTTACCATTACTTTTGGCGACAGTTCCATTACTTTCATTTTTGTCTTTGCTCGCTTTCGCTACTTGGATACCGAAGGTTATATTTTATAAAATATATACATATATATATATATATATATATATATATATATATATAATTTCATTTTTTTTTTTTTTTTTTTTTTTTTTTTTTTTTTTTGTGACACTTTGTGGCTGCCACACCCTACTTTGAAATTCCCGGCGTCCCATGTCTATGGAGGACTTCTTGTCGTCTGCCTTTATTCTATTTCATGAAGCGAATTTGTTTCCTCAAAACCTGTGCCCTTCGTTCATTTACTTTATTTCTTCGTTTATTTATTCAATCATTTTCATTAATTTGGTTTTTAGTTTAATGTGGTCGTAACTGTTCCAGCATCCCCCAAGTGACCTTTCCGAGGGGTGACTCCTTTCGTCTGTCGTTTCTTTTTCCTTTTGAGAGAGATGGATTATCTCGCCATAGTTAGGCCGAAGTTATGTGATCATTCGTATCTGTTTTCCTATTCACCAAGTATAAACGAATAGATAAATAGGTAAATAAAAAAAAAGTTGTCGAACCTCGATGTTGTTCTTTTTTATATGTGTTTATGTTATGCAACTCATTGACCAAGGGAAGGTCGGATACATTGTCAAGTGAATCCAAGATATCTTTACAATATTTGCTGTCTTCCTAAATCATGTCTGCGCTCGGTCCCTTTAATACTTTTACCTTTCCGAATAGTTTCCTCTATTTCATCCATGTTTCTCTTTTCTTTGATCTCTGCCTTTTGTTGATAAGCTTGTTTAGTTCTACTCTTTCTATTTCGTCTCTCCTGCTTTTAATTTGCATGGTCCTTCTTATTTTAGTTAAGTCATTTGTAGCTTTGGTGTATTTGTTTTCTCGTAATACTTTTTGTACTTCCTTTCTCTTCCAATTTCCTAATGATATTCACTAAATTTAAATTCATATCTTCGGCGATGTCCATGTTAGTTCTTAGAGCTTCGAATTTATTTTTAATTTCTAACTGATTTTTCTTACTATTATCCTTACCCTTTGCAGACTTATTTTCTTGTTTAAAACTAGTTTATTTCTCTCGGCTCTGAAATTGAATTTAGCAATGCAATCTACCATTCTATGATCATTACCTATATTGACTTTTTTATGACCGTAACATTGCTAACGCTCTTGCTCTCATCTCCTAATATAAACTCTCCTTCGTTCTTTGTTGTTCCATTTCGACTTACCCACGTCCATTTACGACCTACACGCTTTTGGAAGAAAGTATTCATTATCCTCATGTAGTTTTCTGCAAAATTGATTAACATCTCGCCTCTGTCATTTCTTTCACCTACTCCAAACTTCACAATGCACGACTCGTCTCCCATCTTCTTCCCCACTTTAGCATGAAAGTACCCTATTACCAAAGTGTACTTACTTTTTTCTTGATCCATTACCTGACTTAAATCATCATAGAACGACTCAATTTCATCGTCTGAACTCTGTGAAGTTGATGCATAAACCTGAACTATTTTTAAAGTGTACCTTTTACACAGCCTAATCACAATCCAAACCACCGTGCCTGACAGACTACTGAACTTGACTACGTTATTAGCAACCTCTCAGTTTATCAGGAATCTACTTCCCTAGATTTTTCTTTGTTCTTACTTCTATAATCAGGTGGTGACCATCTTGTAATCGTATCAACTTTTCTTCTGCCCTTCTGACTTCGCTCAGTCCTACGATGTCTCACTTAATATTGTCTAGTTCTTTCATTAAACTCTCCAGTCTGTGGTCTTCTGAGAGAGTTCTTACGTTGTAAGTGTAGATCTTCATTTTCTTCATGTTGTTTAATGTCCAAGACTTGGATCTGCTTGGATAGTGCTTCCATTCGGTGGCATACTTCCCGTAAGCACACAAGGCAATGTGTTTGGACCTTTAGGAGACAATGATTCAATAGGTGACTTTCGAACTAGGCTGTCGAGAGAGTTGGAAAGTCACTGTCGCACTTGTCATGGGGATGCCGGATTCGATTACAGGGCAGTATCACATTTCAATTTCGGCATGCTGGCCTTTGATGGCTTAGAATTAAAGTGCATTGTGGTTAAAATGTATATATATAAATATATATATAAATATATATATATATATATAAAATATATATATATAAATATATATAAAAATAATATATACTGTATATATATATATATATATATATATATATATATATATATATAAAGGTGGAAAAAATGAGTCACGGGTCTCGTTCCGAGTTTGTTCCTGACCGGTTTCGCTTGTAGCTTCTTCAGAGGAATGTTTTTCCTCTGAAGAAGCTAGAAGCGAAACTGGTCAGGAATAAACTCGGAATGAGACCTGTTACTCTCTTTCTTCCACCTTGTTCAACTTGTCACAATGTCTGAACATATATATATACAGTATATATATATATATATATATATGTATATATATATGTATATATATTATATGTATGTATATATATATGTGTGTATATATATGTATATATATGTATATATATGTATATATATAATATATACATATATATATATATATATATATATATATATATATATACAAGCCGTGGGCTTCGCCGGGGGCTTGGCTGCGTTTTCCCCTTCGGCCTCGGGGCGGAACCCCAACACGGGATCCACAGCACGAAGAAGAACACGAAGTAGAATGCGAAGAAGAACGCGAAGAAAAACGCGAAGAAGGACGCGAGGAAGAAGAAGAACGCGAAGACGAAGAAGAGGAACGTGAAGAAGAAGAAGAAGAAGAACGTGAAGAAGGAGAAGAAGAAGAAGAATAACACCCGACCCCGACTTACCCAAGCGCTTTTTCAAGAATATTTTTAGGACAGTGTCACCGTAATACCACCTGTCCCCGACTTCCACAGCGTTTTTTAGAAGAATATTTTTATTTAGACATATATATATATATATATATATATATATATATATATATATATATATATATATATATATATAATGAAAGAAAGGAACAGATTCTGTCTAATGCAACACTTTTCCTTCAATATTTAAAAAACTCCCAAGTATAATTCTTCCATCTGAATGATATGCAATGCTCGTTCTTCAGAATTATCCAGATATCAGTTCAACGTTTCGTCATTATGGAGACACGGGATCAATATAAACCTATTCTTGATGATGTCTCTTTGAAGTCGAAACGTTAGAAGAATATGAATATATGGATGATTTTCAATTACATTGGCACATTCTCTAGAAGAAAGAATTCTTGTAAGGGAATTAGAAAATGCTGTACAAAGTAGAAAATAATCAACTCTCACGCTGCTCTCGTATTTAATTGTGCTTACACACACACACACACACATACATGTATGTATGTATGTATGTATGTGTTTAAATAAAAGTAGATATCTTTTCCAAATGTCAACAAAACTGATCCTTATATTATGGTATAACATTAAAAAAATATTGTGTTATGCCAAGTCTGGTGACAACAAATTTGATGGAGATCTGCCTCCCTTAATTCGTTTGTTAGTTAAAATACTAAGGAACTCCATATTTATTTGGCCCCCATTATTTATTCATTTATCTGTTATTTTGTTTGATTTATTTCTTCATTTATGCATTTATTCATTCATTATTATTGTTGTTATTATTATATGTTTTTATTATATATATATATATATATATATATATATTTTTTTTACGGCAACACTATTTTGCCCCCCCCCCACCCCACCCCAACCCCCACCCCGTGCCCCATGCCGATGCCTTTCCCTTCACCTGTCCCTCCATTATGTCTTAGAAACTCCATTTTTGGAGGCGCGGGGCATTATGGCCGCCGTCGCCTTGTGGAGGCTGGAGAACCTCCCTTCCGCAATTTTCTTCTTCTTCTTCTTCTTCTTCTCCTCCTCCTCCTCCTCCTCCTCCTCCTCCTCCTCCTAAAAATTTTGTTTAGATGCGTCCATTCCCGGCTTTTAGCACAGGAGACCAGGGAATGGTTCCTCCGAATTTGAAGACTGCAACTGTTTAGTCTGGCGATAGGCAGAAGGAAATGGTTTACCCTTTGGGTATTGAGGGGTACCCTAGCCCCCTCCACCCTCGCCCCCCTTAAAAGCCGAATATAGTCTTCTGAAAACAACCAAACGAAGTTCACAAGGCGACGACGACGATGGAAATAACGAGGACGACTTTTGTGAAAGAGTCCATTGACGTACATTTTAAACCTCCTAAGATGTGAGCCATCGAGTAAAATTTTCAGGCGACAGTCAGAATGAGATGCACAAGATAACGGGACTTCAGAGCGGGTTCAAGAATGTCGAAGGGCGAACTTTATCATCTTTGTTCTTGTGAACTACAAACTATTTTAGTCATTGAGGAGGAATGGGAGAGTTCTTCACTCACCCATGTTGGTCTACCAACAGAATGAATGGAAGGGAGGTGAGCTAAACGCCAAAAACCGTTGGAGTTTTATTACTGACGTTTCGTCCTAGAAGGACTTCTTCAGGTTGTACACAAAGAAATAAAATAAAAGCTTAAATACTCCCAGCTTATCCCGTTCCTCCCCGATCACTGTCGCTCCTCCCACATTTCCTCTCGCCCTACCATCCTCGTGATGGATTTGTCAAGTTAGTGAGGATAGCAAGCCATTGTGTTCTTAGCGAGACCGAGGATCATGATGATAAAGCGTAAACTAAATAAACTGAAACACAAAATTGTAATTAGAAAGGCAACCGGACCAGTAGACAAAACACCACTTGAAGCCCCTCATCATTCAGGATGGAGAGTCTGCCTGTGTGTGT
>NC_134812.1:41924072-41949072 GCF_046742065.1 Oratosquilla oratoria
AATAAAATGAGAAAGATTTTTTTGGTTTGTTTCTTTTTTTCTTTTTTTGCGCAGGGGTTCCCTGAGACATGCAATTTATTTTAAAGGTTCCGCAAGGGTAAAAAAATTGAGAAACGCTGCCTTAGAGGATACCTTTCTATGTCCATCCCCATCACGTGTCCGTACCATCTCAATTGACTTCTTCCCACAAATTTTAATATTTTTTTCCACACCACTCGGTCTAATTAAAACCGCCTGACGACAGCCAGAGGCTGAAGGGGATGGAAGGGCATCAGGAGTGACGTTGGGGCGTGGTTACGCCGCCGCGAAGGGATTCTGGCATTACCATGAATGCAAATTCCTTGTTTGCTTTGGCCACCGCAGCTAGGCCCTGCTGCCTCTGACGTCAGAGTTGTCTCGTGACGTCATACTGGACTTGTGTTGCAGTCGTGCCACCAGCGAGGCGGACGTCGGAGAGAGGCATCTCCTGTCAGATTTTTAGGTCCGTCAGCACACTCGTCTCGCTCCATCTGGAGGTGCAGCCCTGAGGGGCTGGCATTCGTTCACCAGATGAACTTCCAAATGTCTCTCTTGCCTTTTTGACTTGTGCAATTTTTCATATATGGAGAGTTGGCAACGGACGATTACTCCCTCTCTCTCTTCTTCTTCCTCCTCCTCCAGTTCCTACTACTGCTTCTCACAGGAGATGCCTTGAAAACACACCCATACTCGTAGAATACAGAAACTAGTTAGCTATTTTCACCGTATGTCAATATTTAAAAAAAAAAAAAAAAAAATCTTCTTGTAGCGATGATTATTGTTTGTCGGGCACTTTTTTTTTTTTTTTTTTTTTTTTTTTTTTTAATGGAACAACGGCCCTTCCCTGAATGGATCAGGAACAGGCTTGATGGTTGTTTTGAGCGAATGTAGACGATATCGCCATTGCCATGACAGCTGACGAAAGATCGTCTGACATATAACCTGCAGCCGTGACGTTGCCCTCTTGGGCTAATCGCGATGCACCAAGCACAATGACTTGACTCTGCCAACTTTTTTAATTGTCTCGGTCCCAGCTGGACCCTCGTTCCGAGGGAAACGCTGAGGAAGACCAAGGCTAGACGGACCTCTTCCTGTTCCTCTCCGGATACGGCTACTCCCAGCATTGGCATAACGTGGCCATCGCCCCTTGTGTTAACACACGCTTGAACTGCTCCCTAATGCCGTAAGTTTAGATTTCCGCTTGTGTGAATGTCCCGTGTTTCCCTAAAAAGAATATATATATCAGCTCTTCGTGACAAAATTCACAAGACCTGAAGAAGGCTGCTGGCACTGGTGGTGCCGTCTCATGGGCCCCACAGGCACAGTCACTCTTATTTTGCTGCACCAAAACAGAGTATAGATTCCTGAAACCGAATAAAATCATTTGGCTCGGAAAAACCCGGCAGTCTTGGTGCGAGTGGATCGTAAAGGATTCACGAGCTGTTGTCACAAAACAAATCTAAGGTTTCTTGGGTGTGCTGAAGTATTTTAATCCTTGACAGACTACAAGTTCCTTTATTTACCAATTTACCAAGGGCTTCCACCCTTCCCCCTTATAAGGGAGATAGCCAAGTCCAAAGCAGGCACCCACTCCACCCCCATCCACCACCCTTTCCTCTTTCGCATCTTAGCTCCTCGTGGATGAAGGGTCATCCCTGTATCCCGCCCACGGGCCTGGGGTCAGAAGCAATGCAGCAAGACACAGCACATCCACAGCAAGGCCGTTTCACTTAATTGGCGACCACCCGCCCCCTTTTCGTCCTTTAAGGAATTCCTTTAAGCCGAGTTAAATCGCCCAAAGTTAACCACGACAAGTTTAAGTCGTCCTGGATGAGCTCCAGTTATCCAATAAGAGTTTGTTGTAATAGCTAAATCGAGACTTTTCCGGGTATTTCTCTTAAAATGAACTAAACAGTCTAACTTGATATTGTGCGAAAGGTCGATTGAAAAGATATAACATAGTTCCATGATGTCAGCCAGAATAAAATGCCTAAAGTTCTTTTCATATGTATCGACTTTTCGCCGTGCGCCATCCACGGCACAACGTCGTGCTCTCAAATAACCATAGGTGTCAATGGACGCTTTCACACATCACGATCACGACAACGTGCGAAAGCGTCCATAGACACCCACGACGTCGTGTCGTGGACGGCGCACGGCGAAAAGTCGGTACGTGTGAAAGGAGCCAGTGGGCTTCGGTGCTTACGCGGCCCTTTATGGATATTCTTCTGGCTAGCGACTGAAGATTTCATTCAACTCGGGTGGGGGTGGGGGGGCTCGTGATGTACGGTTGGCTGTCAAAGGATTGCAAAGGCGGAGCATGCCGACAGGAGACCTTTTGGTCCATATCTAGGTCAGATGCGGAAAAAATATAATAATAAATAAAATTAAAAAAAATATAATTATATAAGTAATAATAGAATAAATGCATAGGTATAGTTGAATAATAAACAAACAGGTAAATAGTAAATAATAACAAATTGACAGATAACTAATAATAAATGAAAATCGAGGAAATAATAATAAATGATAAACAAATAATATAAAACAAATGGCAGTCATTACAGTAAGTCTTAGTTCATCTACTGTAGTGAATGCTTTTAAAGACTTTTGTTGTGGTTGGCGCCGGACGATTCTGTTAAGGAAGAGGTCGTCAAGAAGGGGTTGATGGTGTGGTCGCAGATGACAGCACGGCGCCAAGAACGCCTTTGACCCGTGGACTCTTACTGGCGCCATCAGGGTATCTCACCCACGCGAAGAAGTTGGATCCAGGAAGTAGTATATATCTGCAGGATCAAATTGCAATTGATAGTTTCTCCAGGACACTGTAAACCAGGACATAGTAGAAATGGGTCTGTCCGATCTCATCGTTGACGTCATTACTGGCACGTGTATAGTTTTCTGGACCCGTATTGCTTCGGGTGTTGTGAATTACAACCTAATGATGACGTCATGGGGGTTGTAGTCCTTACCTGGATCCGACCTGGATTAGGTGAAGTGGGAAAACCCGGAGTGGACGGAGCTTCGAGAAATCGCCTTGGCAAGTTCGCTTCTTCACTCGCGGACTGTTCCTCGCCATCACTTGGGAGCGTACGCCAAAGAGCGAGCTGCTCCGCCAATCCCCACGGTCGCTCCGAGGGGCAAGCTTCCATGCATCCACCCTTCCAAACCACTCTCGATAGGTTCGATCAATTTGCCTCCGCCATGAATATTTCTGTGGGCGTCTCCTCCATTGAGGGTTCTCTCTTGTGGAGACAACGCTGAAGAGGATCAACACCAGGGAAGCGTGCCACAGGATGCCCATATATAGCCCAAGTTGACGTTCGCGAATTATGCTGAAGGTAACTGGCCGAGATTGAATCTCACAGTACAGTCTCTGGCTCGATACCAAGTCGTTTCAGCGATACATCATCATTATTCTCCTCCTCAGCCGAATAAAATCGTGCTTGTTTTACCCATAGTGACACAGCGCGGGTATCAGTGGGTCCACTCGTGGCAGCGTTAGTCCACGCGTGTTTGCAGTTTTCTTTCGTCGGCTCGGATGGAAACACCCCCCCCCCCAACTAAAAAAAAAAAAAAAAAAAAAAAAAAAAACGGGTCACCATCTGGTCAATAGAGGCAACCCAGTCAACCCTGGACAATCTCAGTTGTACAAAAGAAAAGGGAAAAAAAGTCGAGTCGAATGAATTTAAAATAAATACAACACATGCACAAATGTCTGGGTAGACATGTTACTGAAGGGAAGAGAATGCTTCGTTTCTAGGTCCGATTTTTATTATTTTCTATTGTATATTATTTTATTATTATTATTAATATTTGTTTATTTGTATTGAGGCTCTGAATGCTGACATGTGATTTTGTAGGAATTTCATGTTCTAGTAAAATTTGAAAGTGTCTGTCTATGCGTGTATGTATGTATATATATATATATATATATATATATATATATATATATATATATATATATATGTATGTATGTAAAGACAGACAAATATGGAGATGAGGTGGCATAATGAAACGTTAAGGCTAGTGTATGGATCTTTATTCAGAACCAGACGTTTTCGATCTCGGGCCTTCCTCAGTGGACTGAAAACAGAAGAAGAAGAATCTTCTGTTTTCAGTCCACAGAGTAAGGCCCAAGAAGTCGAAACGTCTGGTTCCGAATAAAGCTCCATATACAGCCTTAACGTTTCATTTTGCCACCTCACCTCTATATATATATATATATATATATATATATATATATACACATAAATATATACACATACATATATACACATATACATATATACACATATACATATATATACATATATATATATATATATATATATATATATACATATGCTGGTACATTGTGACAAGTTGATGAAGGTGGAAAAAGAAGTCACGGGTCTAGTTCCGAGTTCCTGAGTTTATTCCTGACCGCTTTCGCTCTATGGAAACATAGCATAGAGCGAAACCGGTCAGGAATAAACTCAGGAACTCGGAACTAGACCCGTGACTTCTTTTTCCACCTTCATCATATATACATATGTATATACATATATATGTATATACATATATATATACACCTGAATAGAATCGCCATTGACGGCGTATGATATATATACGTGTGTGTGTGTGCTCGCTCGCGCGTTTGCATGTATGCGTTCTTCCGTAAGGGAACCAGGACTTAATGCGGGGCGTGTATGGGTACGTGTATGCAAATTTGTATCCAGACTGTGTCGCTGCCTGTAGATACATACATGAACAAGTTAGCCTTGATCAAGCTTGTGCGCGACACACACACACACACACACACACACACATACACATTTACTTACATAGTGTACTCAAAGTTTGCAGTGGTAACCGGTGCACGGCTGTCCGGAAATATAAACACAATGATAATGGCTTCGGATATATACTAGTCCATTATGGTGAAAGCCATTTCTCTCTGTGTGAAAGCTGGATTACTCCCCAGTGTGAAATTTAACGTCCACCATCCAACCCGAGCTAAATCAAACTGAGATTTATCTAATCATTGTTCTACCCTTCTACTGAACTTGGGTTGAAAAGGAAGATGCCTTGTTCTAAGCATTGCTGTAAGAGGAATTAGGTTATTTCCAAAAGGTGATTAGATCCTTGAAAGGTCTGGAGGAAGGTTCGACGTAATTCTTGGGTGGTGAGTTTGGTGGCCACCAGCCAGGGTAGAAATAATACAGCTTATATCTCCGCGAGCGGTTGGGATGAGGCTCTAGAATTAGGTAGTTTTCAGACAGTTCCATGGCGAAGAAAATAGACTGGATCAGTTTATCAATCATATAAGAATATGACTATAGTACATGAACTTGCTCATGAAGTTTTGAGATTTAGATACGTAGGCATTTATAAAAAAAAATCGCAGATGATTTCTGTGACCTGGGTGATTTATTGGCAGCTTGTAGAAATTCTGATACGTGCACGGTAAGTAATCTGTGTATATACATTTTATTTTCCTTTCTGACAATATTGAGGGAAAATAAATGCGTGGGTTAAATCCCATATATTTTCCTAGAACCGGATCCGTTTCAAATTATTATTTTTTTTTTATTTTGAAATATTTTGTGGACAGACCTAACCTTTGACTAGCTTTGTTGACAGGTGATAAAACAAAATATCCGAGGTGATAAAACAAAATATCCATTCAGTTTCGGAGGACACAGCCCAAGTAGATGGGAGCTACACCAGTTCTGTGTGAACAATTGTATCCTTTGCATTGAAGTCGTAAAAATGATAATATCTTAAGGGGCTGTCACACTGGGCAGTTTTTCCCCCAACATTCTACCTCCAACCTTCATTTGAATAACTAGAGATTGACTTCGCTTACATTAATCAAGGCTTCTCTAAGAACTTTGTGACAGAATGTCTAACATTCATATAGGTTTACAACCTCTGATTTCATCATTCAACTTTGCTATATATGACGGGAAGATAATATGATATTTGGAGATTTGAAAAATTAAATATCGTAACCGAAGTCGTTTTTACTCGAACGAACTGTCAACTGTCGACGCTGGAGAGGCCCGTGGAAGCTGCCTAGTCTGATAACTCCTGTAGCGACAGGTCACGTGATCCAAAGTTGTAGGTTTGCCAACGCAGCGAATCAGCTGTGATATATATTTTTTTCCTTGTGTTTGATATTCATTTAATTATACATTTATTGATTTACCTATTTCTTTGTCTATTTATTCGATTAATTTATTAATTTGCATCCATTTATGTATTTATTGGGGGTATGTGTATATGCTTACTTAGGTGTATTTTACATAGTTTTGTTGTTGTTTTTTTTCACTTCGATCTTTTAAAACCAAGTGGTAATTTTAAATGCTTTGTAGTACCAAACGATTCGATAGGAATGGGTAGTGTTCCGGGATGAAGGTCATGAGCTATAGCCATGTAGTGTTAGGCGACTACATACTGGGTGACGATGCTCGTCAGTGAGAGACTAGATGGAATTAAATAAACTCCAATTCTCTCGGAACTTGTTTATACGTAAAATAATGCGAGTGTAGGTGACGTAATCCGCTGTCTCCTCAGCGAGACTTAATTCTATATGCAAGAAGGATATAATGCACATTTAAGAGCATCACGACTAATTTGGTTTATAAATTACATTTCTAACTTTACAGAATAATACCACTAACTTTTATAAATATTTACATATTGATATGTGGGACATAAAATATCAATAAAGTTGTATTTCCATAACGCAAATTCTAACGGGTGACAATATTAATACAGAAAACAAATTCAATGCATGACCTTGCTACAGGTATGGTTAAATTAATATATGGTTTAGAATTACGTGTTTAGTCGGGAGAAGGTAAACACCAGGACGTACAAGTAATTCCATGCATAAATAAATTCTATAATGAAATTCGAAAAGAACAATGGAGAAATAGGTGCAAGTAATAACGCCGGAAAGGAGATAGAAAGCAATTTGACAAGTAAAGGCTAGACGAAACAGATGGTGACGAAAGTCATAGAGACTAAGCGTAGCGGACTGACACCGGAGAGAAAGTTGTCGAACGAAATAGAGAAGTTTGCAGGAATTCTCCGTGGCATAGGTCTGGAGAAATCTTTGTTCACAAAGATTTGAAATGGTTGACTTGCAAATTAGAAATCGATGTTAATAAGTTCGACTCGAGCACACATGTTGGGACACTGCTTCTTCGTAGCAGATGCGTGTCCGTATGAATATTCCATACACGGACGACTGCCCTTGATACGTCAACACCCTCACTACCGAGGATGTGCCCCGCCGCGGAAATTAAGGCTCCTTTCACACGTGTCGACTTTTCGCCGCGCGCTGTCCACGGCACGACGTCGTGCTCACAAATAACCAAAGATATTTATGGACACTTTCACAAATGGTCGTGACATGTAAAATCGTCCATAGGCACCCATGTTTATTTGAAAGCATGACCGCCGCGGAAATTAAGGCTCCTTTCTCACGTGTCGACTTTTCGCCGCGCGCTGTCCACGGCACGACGTCGTGGTCTCAAATAACCAATGATATTTATGGACGCTCTCACACGTGGTCGTGACATATAAAATCGTCCATAGACACCCATGTTTATTTGAAAGCATGACCGCCGCGGAAATTAAGGCTCCTTTCTCACGTGTCGACTTTTCGCCGCGCGCTGTCCACGGCACGACGTCGAGCTCTCAAATAACCAAAGATGTTTATGGACGCTCTCACACGTGGTCGTGATATGTAAAATCGTCCATAGACACCCATGGTTGTTTGAAAGCATGGCGTCGTGTCGTGAACGGCACGCGGCGAAAAGACGAAACGTGTGAAAGGAACCTAATATCCGCGGCGCAGTGTTCATGAGAAGAAGGTAAAGAGCAAACGCCAGGGGGGGGCACTGAGTAGCTGCGCCCGAATACGTCACCTTTGCACTATGCGCTATATAGACTGTTGAGGCAGGTAACAGCTCCTGTTAGGAATCTGAGAGGAGTGCGGGATTCGAACCCACAACTAAACGAGTGCGAGATTACGCCACCAGCGTTAGTGAAATTATGTTGATAGTGCTGAAATATTTAGTGACAAATAATCGCCCTTATTACGGTACGCGGTTATTGATGAATCTGATATTGTGGAAAGGCTGTGTTAAATATGCACATGGAAAACAACATAATTTATTCTAAATTTGCACTTTACATTGTTGCTTATAACCGTTTGACCGGTAAAGGTTTCCTTCTGTAACGATAAAATTGTGTGTTGGCAACCAGAATAAAACTGAGTCGTTTCAGGGAGTTTTTTTTTTTTTTTTTTTTTTTTTTACAAAGGATTACAAAGGCGGAGCATGCCGACAGGAGACCTTTTGATCCATATCTAGGTCGGATGCAAAAAAAAAAATAATAATAATAATATTAAAAATAAATTAAAACTATAATAATGTAAATGACAAATGAAATACATAAATAAATGCATAGGTATAGTTGAATAACAAACAAACTTGAAAAAGAAATTGAGAGCAGACTGGAATTTTATTTGATATCAAATACATCCCATCCACGCCAAAAAGAGAGAAATAAGGCCTACTTTGTGGCCACAAAGCCCAAAGTTTTGATCCGCAAAGGACACTGGTAACTGTCAATTACACTGGCTATCGGAGCACCTAGGGTAAAGGTGACTGCCTCGGTCATAGGAAAGAGCTGTTGGGCGTCAGTTTCTACTTTTATACAAAACGACGAATGTATTCCAGGATAGAGTAAATACTCATGTTGTCCCTTGTATAATAAACTAATGGAACAAACTTCCCGATGAGAATGTTGCGTGCAATACAAGTTCATTAAAAAAAATGTAAAAGATACCTCGGCAACAAGAACCCATCCACCCCCCTCTCTTTCTCTCTCTCTTTCTCTCTCTCCCTGGTGTTAATTAAAATGGCCATAAACGGTGATTAAAAAATAGTGTTCCACTTCTATACGATGATGCCCACGTAGGCGTCATGAGGTGCGAGAAGGTACACGAGGATGTTGGTTTCAGCATCTTGATTATACATATATATATATATATATATATATATATATATATATATATATATATATATATATATATATGTATATTTGCAGTTGTACGTGAGTTACCCCGGATTCTGTAAACTGGCTTGATCACGTTTTCTGTATTTATTATTACTCAAAAGAGAACGAGTAGTACAGCAGTGGCATTATATTTTATAATGCAAGTAGTGTGATGAATCGTACGTTTGGCAGCCGATTGTGCGCGCGAGAATTTGAGTCGTACTGAAGTGATTAAAATAATTTTTTGTTTTCCTTTTTATTGTCTTTTTTATTATTTGTTATTATTTTATTGTTATTTTATTTTGTCATTTAATCAATATATTTATTTTTCATTATTAATATTTTTATCTTAATCTGTTTTATTATTTGGTATCATGTTTTAATTTCTGGTTTTCATATTTTGTTACTTTTTGTTATCTTCATTTTTTATCAACTGAGTAGTAGAGCATGTGTTAGGATTGGAAATGGAGAGAGCGAGTGGTTTGAAGTAAAGGTGGGACTTCGTCAAGGATGCGTTATGTCGCCCTGGCTGTTCAACTTATACATGGATGGGGTGGTGCGAGAGGTGAATGCTAGGGTAGTGAGTCAGGGATTGGAGATGGTTAAAGAAAATGGAGAAAAGTGGGAGGTGAGCCAGCTGTTGTTTGCGGACGACACTGCGCTTGTGGCAGGGTCAGAGGAGGGATTGAGGAAGCTGGTGGCAGAGTTTGGGAGAGTATGTGATAGAAGAAAGCTAAAGATAAATGTGGGTAAAAGTAAGGTGATGAGATGTACAAGGGGTGAAAGTGGCAGTAGACTGGAAGTGAACATTAAGGGAGAGCGACTGGAGGAAGTGGATAGTTTTAGATACTTGGGTGCAAGTGTAGCAGGAAAAGGTGGAGTGAAGGTGGAGGTAGAATGTAGATTGAGAGAAGCGAGTAAATGCCTTGGTGGTTTAAAGAGTGTAATGAGAAATAGACATTTGGGAATGGATGCGAAGAGGAGACTGTATGAAGGAGTGATTGTGCCAACAGCACTGTATGGGGCAGAAACGTGGAACATAAGAGAAGAAGAGAGAAGGAGTTTGAATGTGTTTGAGATGAGGTGTCTGAGAAGTATGGCGGGGGTTACTAGGCTAGATAGAGTGAGAAATGAGGAGGTGAGGAGGAGAACAGGGGTGAAAAAGGATTTGGGAGAGAGGGTTGATGAAAGAAGATTAGGATGGTTTGGACACATGGAAAGAATGAGTGAAGAAAGACTAGTAAAAGAGGTATGGAAGGCAGATGTGGAGGGAGTGAACATGAGGGGACGTCCTAGGATGAGGTGGATGGATGGGGTGAAGGGGGCTTTGGGGAAGAGGGGAATGTCTGTTGAGGAAGGAAGGGAGAGGACGGAAGACAGAGGTGAGTGGAGAATGGTTGTATATGGATGATGTTGTGACTGCATGATGAGGAGAAATGGGCGGGGGGTGGGGGCGGGGTAAGTATGTGTGAGTAAATTTTGACGCAGCCCGAAGGGATTTCTCCCCGTCCTCTCCTTATATGCAAAGGGGGACGGAGAGGGGGGGTCGCCGATTAAATGAAGCGGCCTTGCTGTGGATGTACTGTGTCTTGCGACACTGCTTCTGACCCAGGGCGGTGGGCGGGGTGCAGGGATGACCCGTCATCCAGGAGGTGCTCAGATGAGAGGAAGGGTGGGAGGGGTGTGGAGTGTATTTGGGGATGAAATGGGTGGGAGTGTTTTTATGCCTTTCCCTTTTTGGCTACCTCCCTTGGAAGGGGGAAAAAGCCTTGGTATATGTATGTATGTTAATGTGTACTAGTTGCTTTCATATCAAGGTGTTTAATAGTATGTTAGTATTGATATATAAATATCATATACTTATATACCAATATTGGACTATATTAGTTCCGTTATTTATATGTTTCTGAAATGTCACACTGGCAGTTTGCTGGGAAAGTGATGGATTGGCGCCATTTTTGCATGGTTTAAGCAGGAAGAAATGGAAGGGATGCCCGTGATGGTAGTGACTCGAATAGATTTTGGTTTTCCATGCTTTGACACCTCGTTGAACGACCGGCTTGGTCTGCTGAAAGCCGGAGAAGAGGCGACGATCCGTGGGTTGCCTGCGATGTTGGATTGACTAGAAAAGGGGTCCGATCGTCGTCTTTGTCTGGGAGGGAAAAAGGGGGGCCGGTAGATTTGCAGGAATTAGTACGGTGTTGGTTTGCTCATAGTACCGAAGAAGCTGGACGCCCATCTGTTGTTGGCGGAGGTTCTCCTAGCTGCTAGGGATCCAGTGACCTAAGGAGACTGGGTGCCCGGTAAGCCAACAGTTGGGCAGATCCGAGCGCATCGTGTTCTTGTAGAACGCCAACGAGAGGTTCATGAAGGATTGTTTACGGTCTATGTTGATCTCATGAAGGCGCTTGATTCTGTGCATTTTGAGGTGCTCTAGGATCTATGAATCAATGGGAATCGAGAAAATGGACTGATCTTGCTGAGAGCTGTTTAGAATGGGAAGGGAGACATGGGCATTTGCTCGAAGTCGGCGCGTGAGTGGGGCGACGCGTCTCCGATGTGTAACTCAAGTTTATTGTTATTGATATTATAATCAACATCATTATTATTAGTTGTAGTAGTGGTTGTATTATTATGCAGTATTCCATTGCATATACTTGAAATAAATTGCAATATTTCTTTTTGTCCACATTTATAATATTTTATGGATCCTATTATTTTTATGGTATTTATGTTGTATTTCCGTTTGTATTTGCAGGTAGGCACAGTGCAAGTTTATCTGGCGGTTGTTCGTCATTAAGGTTACTACGTAGTCAAGGTAAGTACAATGGATGCGGAAAGCGAGGATGACGTCAGAGGCTGGCCTTGCCTTTTTTAAGTATTTTTAGTTCCCACCGAGCAGCTGTCGCTCAGATAATTCCGTTAGCAACCCCTTGGCTACTGGGGGGAGGCTTTCGTCCGCTGAATAAAATCGTCTGGCGACAGCTAGATCAAAGATGTATCCCGTAAAATGAAGCTAAAGTGTAAAGATAGGATTAACGTCGGAGCTGCGGAAGAGGGCTGTGCTTTTCTTGGGTAAATAAAATCGGCTTGCGGGTGATAGGTTGAAGGTGTGAGTTGTAGACTCCGTGGAGAGGGCCGAGGTGAGTTTGACCCTCTTGTGTTGGAAGTGGAGACTGGAGGGAGCTTCCGCTTAGTAAGGCCCACCGGGGATGACTAAAATAAAGATAAGAATAAATATAAAAGAAATGAAATGAAACTTACATGCGCCGGGTTCACTTCCTAAGACACCTGAAGCATTAGAAGAGATCGCGACAACCACCAACCGGACCCATGGGCATTACTCGGGACTTGGACCGTGTACCGAGTGCCGGCCCACGGGGTTGCACCTTGAGTGGAAGTGAGGGAAAGTGGAGTAAGGGCGGCTACGCGGACAAGAATTGAACCTCCAGTAATTTATTATTGTGTTCATTTTTCCCAGAATGTTTCGGATAGGACCGGCCATTATTGAATATCTTGAAGAAGAAAAATTGAAAAGTCGTGAAAATGCTTAAATCTTAGTATGTTCCAAAACCCACTTGACTTTGTAATTAATTCTGCAGATGTTGTCTGGTGCTGAACGCCAGAGAATTGTATCCGGTTGAGGGAGTAGACGAGGACCAAAATTCAGCTCCCCATCCCCCCACCTAACTCCCCCACCCATCCATCATATCATCTTCCTTGATCCCCACTTTTTTTTTTTTTTTTTCTCCTCCATGGTAAGCGCTCCGCGAACTCATTCGACCGAGATATCATGTTTTCACCCGAATCAAGTCATCTCATGTTTGTCACAATAAAGCAGGATTCCCCGACACTCCTCTCGCCACGTATCCCATACTTTATGTGTTGCTGTACTTTAGCTTCCTGGGGAAGACCACTTCACCGTTGACTACAATCGTCAAAGATCCACAAACTAAGATTAGTAAGTTCTTGGTATGTGATCCCACTTTGAGATCTACTGTGTGCGTGTGTGTGTGTGTGTTTTCATGCGTGGGTGTGCGTGTAGATTGGAACACGTCAGACCCAGAAACTCTTGATTGAATCCCAGTGTTTCGAATTAGAAATGTGGGGATTATGCCAAGAGTCTGCTGTTTGTTAGTTTCCCCCCTCCACACACACTCTATATATATATGTATATATATATATATATATATATATATATATGTGTGTGTGTGTGTGTGTGTCACGAAGAACCCACAGTCGGAATAAAAGGAAACTTAGAAGAAAGTATAACTTCCATATTTCGGATAAAGCTATAGCCTTCTTAAGGAAAGTAGTTACAAGAATTTACAGCAGAGACATTAGTACAAATGAGATGCGAGTAGAAAGGGAACACGCAGAGCTAGAAACAGGACAATCCGTCGCGCAGGGCAGAGTCAGAGATGAGGAGATGTGTGGGTGGAGGTGTGAGGTCAGAAGGGAAGCGGGGTCAAGATTGATGGGGGAGCTGAGTCAGGAGGGTGAAAATTCTTAACCAAACGGCTCACAGCTAGCCGTGAGATTATGTCCGGGGACCATTGACCTTTGGAGATGTTCAAGTTCGGACATTCTTCGATTAAGGCTGATTCAACATTTTTTTCTTCTAAAGCTCTTAGGATTTGTAGTCCTAGATTCTTGGACCGGGAGATTGACCTCATCAAAAGGGAACTTTTGAAGTTGGCATACCCGTCCTGGTTCCTAGATCAAGCCCTCAGGAAGGCTAGAGCCAGCCACCATAAAATTTCAGTTCCCACCACACAACCCTCTTTCAAAGATGTTTTAAAAATCCCCTATTGTAACTCAATCAGTCCTTCTTTTAAATTAATTCCCAACAAATGTCTCACAGTTGCCTACCATTACCCTAACACCGTACACAAACAAATTGTTAATGTTCATCAAAGGTTAAAAGGAAATGAGGCTCCAGGAATGCATAGCCTTCCTCGTAAAGATTGTGATTTAGTGTACCTTGGTCAGACCGGAAAGGATCTTAATACCAGGTTAACGGAGTACAAAAAATCCATTAGATATGCCCAGCACCAAAAATCACAGTCTTGACTGGAACAAGGCCAAAATTTTGTTTAAGTCCAACAGTAGCTTTAGAAGAAAAATTGTTGAATCAGCCGTAATCGAAGAATGTCCGAACTTGAACATCTCCAAAAGTCAATGGTCCACGGGCCACTACATTTGTGTCTAAGGGAATTGACAACATCAAAAGTGACCAAATTTTCACATTGAATGAGAATCAGACAAGAAACAATGGTCTCAAACTGTCCGGAAATAGATTCAATTTGGAAGTAGGTAGAAACAACTTTGCCAACCGTGTAGTTAATGAATGGAATAAACTTCCTGCACAGGTAGTGCAATGTAGTTCAGTTCGAAGCTTTAAGAATCATTTAGATAAATACCTAAGTAAGATGCTGTAATTATTATAATTTATGTTATATTATTTGTTTTTGTTTTGTTATAATTTGTCTGTCTGATTTTCATTTATTATTAGTTATATGTCAATTTATTATCATTTACTATTTTACCTGTTTGTTTGTTATTCAACTATACCAATGCATTTATTTATGTATTTTAATTGTTATTTACATTGTTATAGTTTTAATTTATTATGAATATGAGTTTCTTTTTTTTTTTTTTTTATTTTTTTATTAATTAAATTTTTTTTTTTTTTTTTTTTTTTTTTGCATCCGACCTAGATATGGATCAAAAGGTCTCCTGTCGGCATGCTTTGCCTTTGTAATCCTTTGTAATATATATATATAATATATATATATGTATATAATATATATATGTATATATTTATATATATTTATATATATTGGAAGGGGCGTCTAGAGTACATCATGTACCTTGGAGAATAGTTCAAGTGGATCAAAGGCTATAACAAGGGTGAAGCAAACAAGGTCATAATAAAACAACAGGGGAGGACTCGCAGTAATGGGTATAAACTGGACAAATTTAGATTTAAGAAGGAAATAGGCAAGAATTGGTTTACTAATTGGGTGGTCGATGAATGGAATAAACTTAGTAACCATGTAGTAAGCGCTGAAACTATCAGTTGTTTTAAAAAAACGATTAGACAACTTTATGGATGGGGATGACAGGTGGTGATGGATACGGAGCTGCCTAGTGTAGGCCTTATGGTCTCTTGTAGTCTCCCTCTATTCTTATGTTCTTATGTTCTCTCATTAGAAATATCGAGAGTACTTCTTACAAGTTGAACAATGCCACTACAGCTGTAGACTTCAACAAAGCTTATATATATATATATGATAGTACGAATAGTTCGCTATATGAAATTACTTTGTCCAAGGCCAGTTTCAGTATGGAGAACGAACAACCATTTTCCCCGAAATACCTCACTTGCTTTCATCTCTTTTAGTGATCACCTCTTCTGCCGCATTCTCCTCTCTCATCACAATCATTTTACCGGATTCTCCCTCTGGCACTTATCCTGCTTTCCCTTCAACAAGTCCCTGAAATACTCTACTCAGCTTCTTACCACATTCGGTTCCATTAGCATCTATCCGTCTGTACCCTCTTTCTCCATTCGATCCGTCTCACATTCATTTTCTTTCTAAAACATCTTTGCTTTCGAAATCACACACACACACGCGCGCGCACATGTGTATATATATATATATATATATATATATATATATATATATATATATATAATATTTATTTATACGCATATTGTGTGTGCGTGTGCGCGTGCTAGTAAGTGGAAATAGAAAACACAGGATTGTTATTATGAATTTATTCATGACTAGTCTCGCAATTAAGCTTTCTCAAAGGAAGTAAGTTAGTAATGAACCCGGGCGGACTCATGTTTCATATTCCCAGTCGCAACAACCTGTCAGAATGTCACACCATACACACACACACACACACACACACACACACACACACACACACATATATATATATATATATATATATATATATATATATATATATATATCTTCCTTGGCCGACCAGAGTGAGACTTGTGGGTAGGAATGGCGTCACCTCCGTCTTGAAATTTCTTGATCCACTTTGGCACTTGCTGCACTCCAATGTCCACACGAGTGGCTATATCTTTACACTTATAACCCTCCTTGTAAAGGGTTACAATATCAACAATTGTGCCTCCTCCCGGCTCTTTACCACTTCCTATTACGGAGATATCGAGGCACAAAACAGGGATCATCGCAAAAAATCGACTAGTCCACGTGAGAGATGTTTACAAGCTGACACCATGTGGTCCCAGGAGCGACTAAACAGAGTTGCCTAGTGGTGCGTATTGGTGCATCAAAATAACGTACATACGCTCGCATTTAAAAAGGAAAGGGGGAAATTTTTGGTCGGAAATTGGTATTTTTTGTGTGTTTTGAGTTTAGGAAAAAGATTAGATGTCTGTAATTTTGCGACCAAACTTTCCGATATATATATATATATATATATATATATATATATATATATATATATATGTGTGTGTGTGTGTGTGTGTGTTTGTGTATGTACATTATATACACACATACAAAAACAAACACGTATCTCCGGTCTTCTATTATTAGTTCTTCTTTGTTCTTTTCTGCAATTTTAAAATCACTCCTTTGTGTGTTTTTTGCCACACAAACATAAACTCACGCACTGAGAGTCAGAGGGAAAGAAGGAAAAATAATGTAATCTAAAGAGCTTAAAAATGGCATATAGTAGTATAGATGAGCGTGGTTATGAAGATATTGATAATTGATTGAAAGAAGAAAACCGGTGGGCATGGAAAGTAACTAAAAAGAGAGTTTTTAAAAGCATATAAGCAAATGCAGTTTCACATAAATGTATTGATTCATGGAACACCGTTAAACAAGAAATAGTTCAGGTGATACTAGTTATTTTGAAGCCAAATGTAGCCCATGGAAGCACAGAGGTACTTCACGAACGTAGGTATCGCCACATGGAAGCTCACGCCTCTCCCCCTTCCCCCCCCCCCACCACACGCTCGCGCGCTCACACAAACTGCAATATCTTTATGCGCTTATTCGCTTGAGCTGGCCCGCGTGCCTGAGCCTGAGAGGGTTTCTTTAATCCCATTCCGGAAGCCGCCACGATTCTTGGAATATGCTGTAGCACTCGTGAGCCGTAAATAGGTTCTTATCGAATTCCCACGCAAATGGTACTTTCCATTTCGAATCTGGGCGAGCAATCAGCGGTGGCCATTATGGAAGGAGCCCCGACACCCCACCCAGCCACCCATCATCTGTTTTCTCCTTGTCTGAACCAAAAACTTTTCATTCCATTTTTTGTAGGGTGAAGCAAGGGCCTCGTTTCGTTACGGGTTCAAAGGTTTTTGGATGTATCGTTTCTGTGGTTTCTTAGAAGTGGTTCTACCTCCAGTATGCAACCACTATATATTCACTTATGAACAAATGCACCTGATACAGTAGCTTGCATTGTCGTACTGGTTGCTGGTGGTGTGTGGCAACGTGAACGATTTTTCATATTTTGCCCCTAAAGTATTGCAAACGTTTGAATCATCATGCTGCTGTACTTTTGATTCAGCCGAGAGGCAGTTCCGAGCACCAAGAAGTCAAGCCAATCTCTGTTTATGCTAGAGCTTCCTTGCGAGGTTCTTGATTCTAGCAAGGTAAGACTATTTTAGTCAGCCAAAGGAGGGGCAACTATAGCATTACTAGTACTGAGATTGTCTCGAATGGTGCCGGTGGTTGTTGCTGTAATTCTAGCAAGGTGAGACTATTTTATTCAGCCAGAGGAGGGGCATCTATAGCATACTAGTACTGAGATTGTCTCGATTGTTGGTGCCGGTGGTTGTTGCTGTAATTCTAGCAAAGTGAGACTATTTTATTCAGCCAAAGGAGGGGCATCTATAGCATACTAGTACTGAGATTGTCTCGATTGTTGGTGCCGGGGATGTTGCTGCACTCGAGCCGTTTTATGCTCGCCAGTGCCAGTGGCGCTATTCCAGTGTGTTACGGTCATGTCGATGAATATGCTCGTGGAAATGGCCGCTTTCCTGGTGCTCAGTGTAGGCCAACTCAGTGCCTTGATCACTTTGGGTACTTGTGTTTGTTCCCCCCACCTTCTCCTCCTCCTCCTCCTCCTCCTCTTCCTCTTCTTCCTCCTCTTCCTCCTCCTGAAAGGCGTGCCACACAGCCGAATGGAATAGTGTGTTGAGAGCCACAGCAAAATAAATAAACAAATAAGTAGATATATAGATATAAGCGTCCATCGTTACGTAATACATATTGTTTTCATGGACAATTTTACATAAGCGTGCCATATGCATGTACTTGGGATTTTTATGATTTGCTGCTTCATGTTACATTTGAGGGGATCTGTGCGTGATGTGATGTGATGTGAGAGTTGGGTGGGTTTGAGTAGAGTCCCTTTATACAGCGATTTGCGACATGACGATACTATAAATGACCCAGCGAGCCATTTTGTGGCCAAATCATTTTCGTTCGCGGTTACTGTTTGTTTATGGTGTTGATTCTTCGAACCTATTGTGTTTTTCCACTGAACATGCCGAGTTGCTGTGCATTCGGATGCACCAACAGTGCCCGTATACAGGGAGTTGAAACAACTCCGGACTTTCCGCCATTTTGTGTCAATTCTACGAAAACTCCGCAGAATGGCCCCAAAATGGCGGCGTTTCCGGGGTTGTCGGAACTCTCGCATACAAGTGTATACCAGTTGTTATCGTATGCTGAAATATTATGATCATTTTGGTTTCTGAGAATAGATGTTCTATTGGTATGTTGCGTAGGGCATTATTCGTAATGTTTCATTTTTGTGTTGTTTGAAAGTCGTCTTTGTTTAATTGTTGTTTAACATGCTGTGTTGTTTGTATCGTGTGACGAATGTTTCGGTCATCAAAATCCTGTGGTTGCGACTGTTATTGTTATTATTTACCTTTACAGTAAGGCTGTTTATGTGAGGGGTTGCTTTGTGTGTGTCGATGTGAAACCAGAAATAAAGCTAACAGAGCATTAGGCTTCATTGCTAGGACGGTAACGAATAGAAGTGCAGAGGTAATTATTAAACTCTATCTAGCGATAGTTAGACCCATCCTTGACTATGCGGTACAGTTTTGGTCTCTGTCCTACAAAATGGACATAAATTCACTAGAATCAGTACAGAGAAGAATGACCAAAATGATACATGGACTCGGAAATTTGCCTTACGAAGAGAGGCTTAGGCACCTAAACTTACACTCTCTGGAAAGACGCAGAGTGCGGGGTGATCTAATAGAAGTGTTCAAGTGGATCAAAGGCTATAACAAGGGTGAAGCAAACAAGGTCATCATAATAAAACAACAGGGCAGGACTCGCAGTAATGGGTATAAACTGGACAAATTTAGATTTAAGAAGGAAATAGGCAAGAATTGGTTTACTAATTGGGTGGTCGATGAATGGAATAAACTTAGTAACCATGTAGTAAGCGCTGAAACTATCAGTTGTTTTAAAAAACGATTAGACAACTTTATGGATGGGGATGACAGGTGGTGATGGATACGGAGCTGCCTAGTGTAGGCCTTATGGTCTCTTGCAGTCTCCTTTATATCTTATGTTCTTATGTAGGGCTTTTGCCCAATGGGAGAAGTTGGCCATTTAATTCGAGCACTGAGGTGTTTCTTTGAGTCATTGTAACCCAAGTCACAGGATTTCTAAGTACTGTAGATGCAGACGTTTCAGTCACAATTGTGTCCCTTTGAAGTAAGTTTGAGTGTACCGAGGTCGGGTTTAGGGTTGCAAGGTCGTTTGTAATTAGGTTACATGGCGTTGGTAATAATATTATCCCTTTGGGTAGTCTGTTGTATATATATATATATATATATATATATTTTTTTTTTTTTTTTTTTTTTTCCGTTAAGTGGTTGTTTGGGATTGTAGCACGGTGAGGTAAACACTGACTTTTCGTCCTTAAGCCTCGTCTACACGGGTCAAGTTGAGAGGAAAGTCAAGTGTGCAAGTAACTTGAACTAGAGAGGAAAGCGAGCAAGTACGTGTTCACACAGGGCAAGTCAGAGACAAGTGGCCTGTGTGAACAGTTTTTCCTTGATTTTCTCTCCACTTCAAGTAACTCGCACACTTGACTTGCCTCTCAACTTGCCCCGAGTAAACGAAGCTTTATGAGGACTTTCCAGCATACTTTGAAGAATTTCTGGTAAGGACGAAATGTTAGGGAATGAAAACTTAAGTCGTTTTCTGTGTTTAATTCACCCTTTTGCCACGCTTCTTCCATATATCAAAACTCAGCATTTTCTGCATGACAGTGTCCGCCATTTTTTTTCACTTGTTTTGCATTTCGCATTGATGATTTTTGAGGAGGCTGAATATATCAGGGGGCTGTGTCAATATTCTTATTTATGACTAGTGCTATCGGTGTGTTAGTGCTATAACCGTTGAGCTACACTCCTCAGGAAAAAAAAAAATCGTAGAATGTAAGTTGGAGTGTTCTGAGAGAATGAATGAAAATATAGGTAAACACCGCAAACAAATCGCCTCATTCTTTCCTTTCTGTCAATGGTGGTAAGTCTGGTGCTTATATTCTCTCGTCGTTTAGTTTAATTTGGGCGCAGGTTTTTGTATTATCCTGATCCTGTTTATATTTTTCGCTTCATGCCGAGCCTATACCGCTGCTGCTTGTTCCAGTCTTAGGAAGATTAGGCTATCTATGATTGTTTTTAATCATCTCCGTGTGTAATGAAGAAATAAATGTTCACCAACAACCCGTATGATTCGCGCATGTGTGATTCACCGTGGTCTTGGATCACGTGTTGGATTCGTGATCGACAGTTATTAACCTCCCGGATGAGAGCTCAGAGCTCGTATGACCGATTCATGGGTAATACACCTTACACGCACACACCCACACCCAACTCCGCCCACGAGAGTTAGAGTAACAACTCGCAGCGCAGCGATACTGAAACTATTTCAGCCCTGGGCGGGAGTCGAACCCGGACCGCCGTACTGGCAGGCGAGAACTCTAACCACCGCGCCACGAGGTTGTGTGTGTGTGTGTGTGTGTGTGTGTGTGTGTGTGTGTACGCGGGCGCGGTACGATTTTACGAACCTTACAGTATACTTTACAAGTTCGAGCAATTCTTACTGATATTCCTGACGGGAAATACTTTTAACTTCCTGCCCACAGCTTTGTAGTCATCTTCCCCCACTCCATTCCATCTGGAACGATGGCAGGATCCTTCTGTATGCCCCTCCTGGGGAGGGCCTCTGCGCGTCAGGTTATCAAAAACATTCTGAAAAGAATTTTGTTTATTGCGGAGCTGCAAGTCATGCCTGACAGATGGGCGTCGGATTGTCAGAACTTGGGGGCCTGACGCTCGCCTCGTCTCGCCTCGCAGGGAGGGCCCGGTAGGCGGGAGCGCTGTGCTCGCTAATGTTTCCCGCAGTATCTCAAGCGGGGTGCCAACTTCCAAAGAAATGCCATTTTCAGCCGTGGAGGGGATTTTTATTATTTTTTTTTTCTTTTCTTTTCTTTTCTATGATCCCATATCGACTAACCTCTTGAGGTGTAGAGGTTCCTCGTAGACTGAGCTGAATCACCTGGCGTATGATAAAAAGAAAAGAAAAGAAAAAGGTAACATGAGTATTTGGGGATGGGGTCACAAAGGAAAACAAAGGAAGAACAAACAACAGCAGGCCTACCGGCCCTAGCGAGGCTGTGTTTACTATACTAAGCTACAGTTAAGAAAACAGGGCAAATAGGCGATAGAAGATGAACTAGCACTACTGCTACCACTATCCTACCCAATTACAATTAAATGCCGGGATGTCAGATCTTTTATCGCAAGGGATAATATTTTATTTGCGGATTAAAGTCTAAGCATTTATCTAGGCGATTTTTAAATGTTGTTATTGCGTTGCTTTCAACGACAGTGGAAGGTAATGAATTCCACACAAGTCAAGACTCGAACTCCCCAGTGTCCAAAGGTCTCCGAGATTATCAAAATCGCAGAGTGCGAGTCAAAAAAAAAAAAAAAAAAATGAAAGATAACACAACCAGGGGTGAAATTCTTCCTTTGTTTTGTGTTGTACATCGACTGACGCAGGGGTCCAGGAAGGGTAGGTCAATTTAGCTATTGTTGAGGGTGGTGGAAGCTCCAGAAACTAGTTTTCCTTTATAGTTTTACTCTATACTTTCCTGTAGTCAAATGACGTATTAGAGGTTCTGTGCGGCTTGTAGGACAATTTATTCTTACTCTTGTTATATCATCATGTGCTTTCTCTTTATTTTATTTATTTTTTCATTTATATATTTATTTTATCATCTTAGATATATAAAAGATCTGGTTCGGTTCTCAACGCCCATCAGTGACTGCCACTTTCTCTGGCTTTCGGTAAGTCCGGATTAAAGACGGTTGCTTCGGTCATAGCTAAACTCTTTGGCGTAAGCTCTTAGTATTTATTAATTATTGTTATTACTTTTTTTTGGGGGGGGGGGGAGAGGGTGCATATCCAACATGGGGGGGATTGCAGGAGGGGGGGGAAATTATATTTATTCCTTCTGTGTAAATACCTTTTGCAAGAGTCAGGCATTAGGCACTAGGAGGCTCTAGAAATCTTTTGTCCCCGATGTTTTTCCATCTAGGAATGGGTCTCTTGTCAAGAAGAAGAAAGAAGAAGAAGACTCCGGTACTTCGAATTAGTGTGTTCCTCATCCATGTCTTTCCAGAGTGGCCCTCGACGGGGATTTTATTATTATTATTATTATTATTATTATTATTATTATATTGATTGTATATGGATGATGTGATGCATGAGGTGGAATGGGTGAGGGATGGGGGGTGAGGGAGTATGTATGAGAAATAATTTGACGCAGCCCGAAGGGATTTCTCCCCGTCTTCTCCTTTTCTGCATGAGGGGACGGAGAGGGGGGGGTCGCCGATTTAATGAAGCGGCCTTGCTGTGGATGCGCTGTGTATTGCGACACTGCTTCAGACCCAGGGCAGTGGGCGAGATGCAGGGATGACCCGTCATCCAGGAGGCGCCAAGATAAGAGGGAGGGAAGAGGGTTGAGGAGAATGGAGTGTGATGGGGATAAAATGGGTGGGAGTGGTTTTTATGCCTTTGTCTTTTGGCTACCTCCCTTATAAGGGTTAAAAATCCTTTGGTATATATATATGTATTATTATATTTATTATTTATTTATTATTTTGTTGTTGTTGATGTGTTTTGGAGCTCTTAAAGTGAGAATCTCACGCCAGGAGGCGCTTAGGTGCGACCCAGGGCGTCACCTTTGCCCTCTGTGCTCAGGTTCCCAGAGCAAGCATAAGTTCCCTGTAGCTGTTACATTATTCAAACATGCGACTGAATCGGACCTGTTAATGGGGGGGGGGGTCACTCATCAACCCTCTTCCAGTCTAATGCCTTGAAATCCGCAACCCCACAGTCGCAGCCAATGGTCCTCTCATAGATCTCTCGTGGTAGATACGTGTGTCATTTAGATTTAGGGAGGAAATGGGTGAGGACTAGTTTACCAACAGAGTAATTAACGAATGAAATAGACTTAGTAACCATGTAGTGAGTGCTGAAACTATCGGTTGTTTTAAGAGAAGATTAGCTAACCTTATGGATAGGGATGACAGGTGGTAAGGGACATGGAACTACCTAGTGTGGGCCTTAGAGTCTCTTGCAGTCTCCACCATTCTTATGTTCTAAGGAGAAATCAGAGGGGAGCAATCACTGATTGCAAACTTTCTTTGATTTAGATGTAGACACATCTACGTTCATCCATTCATTCATTCATTCATTCATACTATGGTACGCCTGTAAGGTCGCGGCCTCCGAGGAGCCAAGCTTGATGAATCATTGAGGGTCAACTTGTGAACCGTCCAACTTGGGTGGCCAGTTTTCCATGTCTGCTATTGTTTACAAAACAAACATTGGCGCCGGAGTGTTGAGGCAAGTGGGCCACAACTCAAACATTTTGTTTGGGAGTTACCCGTGTCGGTTCTTCGTTCTGCAGTAAGCCCCAGCTGCAAGGATTGCCCTCTTGTACAAAAAATAACTCAATAACTAAATAAATTGGTAAATATAATAAAGATAACTATGGCAGGGAGGATAGACATAGATATGATGCGAGATGTGGATGGCACTGTTTTGATGATTAAACTCAAACGCCAACCAGCTGGAGTCGGTTCGAATCCGAAACCAGTAAATGCCCGAGTCCATTTTTATGCCATGAAAAATAAAGTCAAATGTATAGCGTTTATCCTCAGGCTCCCCATCCACAGTACGATCCGGTCTTGAGGCCGCCGGGCAGATCTGGTCGGAATCCGACCAGATTGGGTCGTGTATGTCGGTCGGGCAAACCAAAATCAGCCCATACACGATCCAATCTGATCGGATCCGACCAGATCTGTCCGGCGGTCTCAAGATCAGATCGTATCGTCGATGGGGGCCCTTTAAAGAGCCCGCCAAAAGGTTCCCTATATTTCCAAATTTGTTCAGATATAAACAGTTTTGTAAGACTCGTTTCACACGTATCGACTTTTTGCCGTGCGCCGTCCACGACACGACGTCGTGCTGTCAAATAACCATGGGTGTCTATGGACGCTTTCACACGTGGTCGTGGTCGTGTGAAAGCGTCCACAGACGCCCATGGTTATTTGAGAGCACGACGTCGTGTCGTGGACGGCGCACGGCGAAAAGTCGATACGTGTGAAACGAGCCTAAGTTTCACACAAAGAAAGAAAGAGCTTGTGGTGTTTGGCACACACCGAGGCCTTCCTGTCTTGGACGCTGTCGAGTCCTATTTTAGGTGCCAAGGCAATACTAATTCTTTGTTTCCTTTTCTTTTCTTTTCACATCAGATCGTAAAGACACGCCTCGCCTTGTAACATCCCCAACTCGTAGAGTTAGGTTTCAAGAACTCG
>NC_134812.1:41954072-41981572 GCF_046742065.1 Oratosquilla oratoria
AGTATAATTATTTAGGCCAGATGGTAAAAGTGGCGAAAGGTCATGATAATGAAATAAAAAGACGCATTACAATTGGTTGGAAAGTGTTTGGTAAGTATAATAAAATCCTGAGAGGCTCTTTCCCCTTATGTTTGAAACGTAAAGTTTACAATCGGTTCATTCTACCAGCAATAATCTACGGATGTGAGACTTGGAAACTAACGAATGCAATGGAAACAAAAAGGACAGCACAGAGGAGAATGGAGAGATCAATGATGGGAATAACACCGAGAGACCGAAAGAGAGCAAATTAGGTGAGAGAGCAGACTAGAGTGAAAGATATTGTGGAAGCAGTAAAAGAGAGGAGGAATTGGGCAGGTAAGTTAGTGCGGACGACTGATGAGCGATGGAGCAAGTGTGTTACTGAGTGGACGCCGCGAGATGGGAAGCGTGGAAGAGGGAGTCCAGATAGAAGGTGGAGAGACGAGATTGAGAAGTTTGCAGGAGTGACGTGGCAGAGGATGGCGCGGTCGTGTAAATCATGGAATGCTATGAAGGAGGCCTTTGTTCAGCAGTGGACTCAGGATGGCTGATTATTTTATTGATTGACGTAGTAATGATTATTATTTTTTATTTAATTGTTATCATTTATTTTTTATTTGTTCATTTGTTGTTTATTATAAATCATTATTATTTATCTATTTACTATATATCATTATCTATATATTTACTTGTTATTGATTTTTTATTCGCTTCCGACCCTAAGGTCTCCTGTTCTTAAGCTCTCCCTTTGTAAATTCAGGTTATTAGTATCAACACAATCTTGCATTAAACGAATTTCAGTCATAAGACATCTGATTAGAAGTCACATATTACTGTACCGGTATACCATTTACTGCCATTGTCATTAAAGTCGGGTCTATGGAATACATGTCACCTTCGTGACATAAATAAGGGTACAAATCAGTCTTAACTTACGTTTGAACACTATATTGAAATAGGAAAGGTACGGGGCCTTGCCTCCAAGAAATGTGTTCAAACGTGAAGTAAGGATTTTATCTATGCCGTTATTTATGTAAAGAAGATGAGATTATTGGTGGCAGCGGTGGGATGATGGTTGCTTCGGGCATCATCTGTGGTATTTTGTCACGTATATATAGAAAGCGTGTTCTAGTCATTTAGTGTGAAGGATACAATACTCAATAATAATAAAAACTAAACTAAACTAGCATATTAACACGTAAATTTCCTCCTAGTTTCCATACTAAACTTCTGTCTTGTTACTGTAAACAAGAGCGGATGTTGTTCCACCAACAGCCCTAGTTACGGACCTGAGTTTATCTTTATCATTAGTTTATCTTTATCATTAGTTTGAAAACAAATCTCCGACAGATTATTATAACAGTTCAAGAACAGGATTATTGCAAAAATATATATATATATATTGATGAACTTACAATCTTAATTATTCAATTATTAGATTAAATTAAATTATTGAATTATTGAATGATCAAAAACAGATTATTTTAACACGTGAAAAACATGATTTGCACAAAAAAATAGTTTCTGTTTATGAACATTTAACAAATTAGTATAACACTTCAGGCATAGGCACACGAACTTCTCACACGAAAACTATGGTATGATGTCGACATTAGACTCTTTTGTCACGATCTCATCATTGCCACAATCCGCTGAGCGCCATTTCATGAAACAATTAGCTGAAGGGCGTGCAGTGCTACCTCAGAATAACTGCCTCAATATTTCGTATCAGTCGACGGAGAAATTAACTTTCCAATGAGCCATGATTATAGAATGAGTTTGTTATTTATGATGACGTTGCCGTGCTTGGTGGCTGTGCAGCATATTGAGCTCACTCAGCATATACACCCCTTATATACATATATATATATATATATATATATTGGAACAAATCGCTAGTAGCAGCTCTCTCCTCGCCTTCCTTTGTTCACGCATGAGCCTTTTTTTTTTTTCTCCGAGCACCACGAACCTCATATATTCAGTTTACGAGGTCAGACTCCTTCCTTAGACTTAACTGGACTGCACAAGATGCTTTGGTTCTTCGGACGCCTCTTGCAATAAAAATGGAGATTGGAGGAAGTGTTGGTGGACAGGTGAGAATGATGAAGAGAGAGAGAGGAAGAAGGAGGAGGAGAGGAGGAGAGGGGGGTTGGCGTTACCTGGGTAAGGAATACCTAGAAAGGTAGTTATAGCTATTTAGAATTTTCTAATATCTTACAGAGATTACACTGTGAAAGAAGGGAAGGATCGGGGCTAAGGGAAGGTATAACAAAGTTGATTTGGTTAAAAAATAGTATCAATATTTCCTCATCATCATTGGTTATTGTATCTGATTGGGGAGGTGCTCAGTCAGATCAACATGGGCATTCGTGCGTGCATTACACACACACACAGACACACACACACACACACACACACAAACACATACATACATACATACGTATATATACACACACACAGCGAAAATAGTGTGTAGAACTGACTTACACCTTCGTCTTCTTCACGGACATTCCTTACGTGTGTGTGTATGTATATATATATATATATATATATATATATATATATATATATATATATATATATAACATAATCAAGGAGACTGCAAGAGACCATAAGGCCTACACTAGGCAGTTCCATAACCATTACCTTCCCCTTCCATAAAGATATTTAATCTTCTCTTAAAAACAACCGATAATTTCGGCTATCACCACATGGTTACTAAGTCTATTACATTCGTTGACCACTCGATTGGTAAACCAGTTCCTGCCTTGTTCTTTCTTAAATCTAAATTTGTCAAATTTAAAGCCATTACTGCAAGTCCTGTCCTGTTGCCTTAATATGATGACCCTGTCTCCATCACCCTTGCGCACCTCTATTAGATCACCCCGCACTCTGCGTCTTTCCAGAGAGTGTAACTTGAAGTACCGAAGCCTGCCCTTGCAAAATAAATATCTGAGCCCGTGTATCATTTTGGTTATTCCCTCAATACAGATTCTAGTGAATTGATATCCTTTCTATAGGACAGAGACCAAAAATATACCGTATAGTCAAGGATGGACCTTACTAACGCTAAGTAGAGTTTGATAACTCCCTCTGTACTTTTATTCGTAACCATCCTAGCAATGAAACCTAATGCTCTGTTAGCTCTATACCTAGCGCTAATGCACTGTTTCCTGGCCAGGACTCGCAAGCACTCCCAGGTCTCACGCATTCAGTTTTTTCTCAATAGGTTTTATCTGCTTTCTCCTAAAGGTCCAACCGCATTGCCTCGTGTGCTTACGGGCAGTGTGCCACCGAATGTGAGTAAGCTCTGTCCAAGCAGATCCAAGTCTTGGACATTAAACAACATGAAGAAAATGAAGATTTATACTTACAACGTAAGAAGTCTCTCAGAAGACCACAGACTGGAGAGTTTAATGGAAGAGCTAGACAACATCAATATGTACCTCCTTTCTTCAGACATTCTGCATGGCATCCATCCTACCCAAGTGCCTTACCTGCTCTCATCATCTTAATAGCTGCTTTCACTTCATCTTTCCCTGTTTCTCCTCTATTTTCCTCACTCATCACTCTCATTTTCTTAGCGCTTCCTACTGCAACTACCTTTCCCTCCCTATCCTCCTTCACATTTAGCAACTTCCTTAAATACTCTGCCCACCTTCCTCTCACTGCCTTCTCTTCTATTATCATATCTCCATCTGCACCTTTTACCTTTTCTTCTCTACTTGATTCGCCTCCTTCCTCTTTTAATTTCTTTCCAAAACATCTTTTTGTTACTTTCAAAATTCTAAGCCATCATCACCGGGAGACCCAATGGGGCCACATGCAGAAATTGAAATATGGTACTGCCGAGGACTCGAACTCAGCGATCATATGACAAGTGCCGTAGTAACTAACCAACTACGCCATCCAATTGTGCTATCATATTGGAGATGGATTGAACTAAAAAAATTCATGTAAGTGTATGTGACTCGAGCATGCATATATATAAGAAAGCTTGCGCTCAATTTATATCTCTCTTGATGGCGTAGTTGGTTAGTTACTACGGCACTTGTCATATGATCGCTGAGTTCGAGTCCTCGGCAGTACCATATTTCAATTTCTGCTTGTGGCCCTATTGGGTCTCCCGATGATGATGGCTTTGAATTAAAGTGCGTTGTGGTTGTTAGAATGTATCTCTAGTCACTGGGACCCATTCAGTGTTACTTCCAATTGTGCCATCATAGTGGAGATGGATTGAACGCAAAAATATCATGTAAGTGTATGTGACTCGAGCATACAAATATATATAATATATATATATATATATATATATATATATACATTGGACATACATACTGAAAAGTAAGGCAAGGATGAGCGTGGCGCTGGGTGAAATGGGTGTCCCTGCAAATGGGTTCGTTAAGGTGTGGTATTGGTGGAGATGGAGTGGAAGAGAGAAGCGGTGAGATAAACCTCAGAGAATCCATTGTTCCGCGCACACAGGCGTCAAGGCTTATTCCTGGCCCGGCCCTAGTTTGGTCCGCCGCTCGACGCGCCCCCTCCCCCCGCTCGCGGGCGCCTTCCCCTTTCCCTCTCCTCACTTTACTGCGGTGTCGCTCGAAATAGACTTTGGTGAGCCGACAGCTTGGTCGTTTTATTCAGCGTTCAGTGAGCCCCGGGAGTGTCCGGGGTCTCGATCCGGACTCTGTTGAGGTCGCTGAACCCTGATCTTTTCTCTCTCTCTCCTCCTCTTCCTCCACCTCCTCCTCTTCCTCCTCCTCCTGCATGGTTTGCGGGGCTGGTACCCGCCCTGACCGACCTTGTTGATGGTACGGAACAGTTCATACATGAACACAGGAGAGACGGTGTCTCCACGGTAGGCCACTGTTAGGAGTTGCGGAACACGGAGATCACCTATTGTGAACTTTAAAATGGTCCGTCTTTGGCTTCATTGGTCATCCCGAGCTCCCAGGGCAAATGTGACTTTTTGGCCGCAGCTAATCGCCTCCTGGGATGAGTTGGTGATGAGCAAACGGCAGTAGGCCCGTAGCTGCGACCAAAACCGTCACATTTGCTCCCTGGTGTGACTTTCAATCCGAGAGTCGTACGGGACTCGAACCCGTAACTAGGAAGATGCGAGACCCGCAGGCATCCGACTTCGCCACCTGTGTTGTATTTTTAAGCGATTTTCTTGAGCTCTTGCCCTAAAAATATAATTTGATGAATCTACGTCCAATACTCTTAAGAACCTTATCTTTGACTACTCCGATTCCCAGTAATGAGTATTACCTGCCCCCAACATTGCCTGAAGCGCATAATAGGGCAGAGTTGACGGCTTCGGCCGCAGCTACTCAGCGCCTCCTGGCGTAGGCTCCTCACCTTCACCTTTGTTGTATTCGATCTTATTCCAGACATTACCGCTCAGTTTAAAGAAACCTCAGGATTTCAAAGGCTCACTGAGTCCACGTAGCTTTTTGCGACACAGTCTGTGCATTGCGGCACGGCCCTGAAGTGATGAGTGGACCCTTTCACGGGATTTGAGGCTCGCGCGGCCTCTCGCGATCCGCTGAGGCCGAAATGCAAGGAAGAGGGATCAGGGTGGATCGCTTCAGGTGGAAGGAGCCCGTGGTGAACTGCTTGCTTTTCCGCACGAACATACACACACACACACACACACACACACACACACACACACACACACACACACACACAACACACACATTAACACCCATCCACCACCCTTACACATACATACGTGTGTGTGTATGTATATATATATATATATATATATATATATATATATATATATGTATATTATATATAATGTATATATGTATATTATATATATTGTATATATGTATATTATATATAATGTATATATGTATATTATATATATTGTATATATGTATATTATATATATTGTATATATGTATATTATATATATATATTATATATATGTATATATATATATACTGTATATGTATATATGTATATATATACACTGAGTTGAACAGGACAGCCTGTTCACACTTATTATTCTAACAGATATAGGGCACTCCCCACTTGACTCCGCGCTGTTTGGGGGACCTTCAGCTATTTTGAAATTGTCTGTCGTTGGGTAGACTCAAATATAAAGAGTACGGCTTCGCGGTGTGAACTGGAAGAGGACCTGTGGATGCATTCTAACCAAGTGCAAAAGTTATTATTATTGCCGCTTCCGAAGGCAGGGGCTGGGCTGTTGGGGGCGTGGTTTGGTGAGGGAAAGGCAAAGCTGGAGGCAAGGGTGGAGTCAGTCCCAAAAAGTAGGTCAGAAGTTCATAATGATCATCGTCGTCGTCGTCATTATGAAGCATTATCTGTCATTTGTAATCTACTTTTGAACAAAAGCTTCTTGGTGAGGAAGACTCAAGGGCGGTGCCGAGGGGAGGCCGAGATGAGTGTAAGGACTGCAGGTCAATGGTAGGGCTGGGCCGGGTATGGGCAAGGGGGTGGCGAGTTTAAGGAAAGAACAGGACTATCCCAGGGCAAGGGTGGCATGAAAAGAAATCAGGGGCGAGGCCAGGGACAGAACTAGGGCGGGTCGAGTGCAGGAAAAGGGTGGAACCCACCCTGAACAAAGTTGGGTCGAGGACTGGTCTAGGATTGGTCGAAAAGAGGATGTGGGCTAGATGGGACAAAAGTAGGATAAAGGCGCTGCGAAGACTGGTAGTTGTTTCGATTTTTTGGGAGGTTTGCGGGGACTTGGTAAGGACGGAACGAGGTTAAGTAAAGAGTAGAAAGGAGATGATAATATAATGTCGGAACGTGGCCAAGTCGAAGGCATAGCAAGTAAAAAGAAGAGGGCGGGGTGAAGAAGAGAGGGCAAACACTGTGCAAGAACAGGTCTGGAAGAGGCGTGGCTCGGAGAGGAAAGGGCGATGGAAACTCCCCGACACCAGAGAGGGTGTAATGGGGTTTGTGTAATGGACAGAGAGGATGAAGAGAATGGAGAGCCCGAGTGATGTTGGTAGCGGTGGTGGTGGTGGTGGTGGTGGTGGTGGTGGTGGTGGTGATGTCGACAACGGTAGTGGTTGTGGTAGCATGGGTGGCGATTTTGGTTGTGGTGGAGAGTGCGGAGGCGGCGGCAGCGATGATGGTGGCCGTGTCTGTCGAAACGATGGAATTGGCTGAAAGGACGGAGGCAGAGGGTGTGGAGGAGTTGGAGCTTTAAGGATATATGGAGGCTTATGGAGGTCCTCGGGAAGCAATAAGACACCAAAAGGGAAGAGAGAGAAGTGTGGAGGAGGGAAGAGAAAGGAAAAACTGCGTAGGGGGGGGGAAGCCAAAAAGAAGGGAAGGCGAGGAGAAAGGAAAGAAGCAGCTCAAAGATGGGTATTGGCCAGTGAATGGGGGGGGGGAATGTTTGTTTAAGGTCCCGTTAACTGCGGCCGAAGCCGACGTACTGACGTCTCACCCATGGGCCCCTTGAATAAAAGAGACTGGGCGACATCCAGATGACAGTGGTCGACAGTGGCTACAGTTCATCGCCACCGAAGGAGCTGCCACGGAGATTGAATGAAATCGCCTGACGGCAGCTGGATTAAAGAGAAAAGTGCCACCGACCAACATGGAAGAGGTTAGTCTATAGCAGGGGTTACCTACCAGGGAGTTCGCGAACACCCAGGGGTTCTCGGGACGGTTTCCACGGGGTACTTAGACGACTAGCGATTAATTACTGAAACACTTAAATCTGTAGAGAAAGAACATTTTACATTTCTTTTTTTATCTTATTGGATGACTGATGGTTAAATCATTACAATTTGAACCATTTGATATCCATTGTGGTGCCATTGTATATACAGTTAGTCTTATCTTAATATATTAGCATTCTGTGTCAGGTTTATGGAGGTACGGGTCGATGGTCTGGTGACTCTCGGGGTACGCAGAAAACAGAAAAAAAGGTTGAGAACGCCTGGACTATACGAAACGTAATTCCCATCGCGAGGGAAGGGTTAAAACGGGAACGAGTTAGATAGTCTGGCGTTAGGCAGAATAAAAAGAAAATGAATTCTCACTGCCCTGTATGGAGTTCAGGCGCCACAGAAGTTAATAGCACCTGGCGATAGTCAGAATAAAAGAAAAATGAAGTCTCACCGCTTCGTATGGAATCGAGGCGCCACAGAAGTTAATAGCATCGCCTGGCGACAGCCATAAGGGGAGGTAAAGGGCCACTGGGTACGAAAGGAGTGACAGAGATCAGCTATGATGATTCCACTTCATCCGAGGAAGTGTTTACCAGAGAGATGAGAAGAGTTCCGGACGGTTCTGTACGGAAGGCATTTACAGGTTAAATGATCTTTATTTTTCTCAAAATGAAATGTGGAAAAGCGTCTGTATGTTGAACTGATAAAGGAATACATCACGAATAATTATGGGAACCATAAAGGCTATCTCATACCAAGAGGCTCAAATTGTAACATATACAGCACACACACACGCACACACACACACACATACACACACACGAGTACAACACGTGATCCAAGACCATGGTGAATCACACACACACGCGCGCGCGCATACACGAATGTATATATATATATATATATATATATATATATATATATATATATATATATATATATATATATATATGGTGATCAATGAGTAAATGAAAAAATAAAAGATGTAAAAGAAAAAACAAAATAAAAGGCAGGCACTTGAGATACTTATGACTTCGTTCAGCAACTGTACTCTCCTTGAAAGAAGAGTTTTTCCCAGGAAAGAGATATTGTTAATTAGGGCCATTACGGGAATTCCGTGGGAGATTTGGGATCGAGGCAAATTGATTGAATAAGGACAGAAATGGGCTCGGCAGCCTCCGTCAGATTCCTGGTACAAGAAAATGAGCGGAAGAGTTTTGGGAAGCATTAGGAGGAGCAAATTCATGAGGAAGGCGAACAATTAATTTTTACAAGGTGTCCTCTCTCTCTCTCTCTCTCCTCTCTCTCTCTCTCTCTCTCTCTCTCTCTCTCTCTCTCTCTCTCTCTCTCTCTCTCTCTCTCTCTCTCTCTCTCATACACACACTGGAACAAACTGAATGAAGAAACAGTGAGTGCTAAAACTATACATGACTTTAAGAACAAACTGGATGCGGAAAGATACAAAAGCGGGTCACGGATAGCTTTCCTCCCGTAAAATACAACTGGCTAAATACACACACACACACACACACACACACACACACACACACACACACACACACACACACACACATTCTCTATTACTGTGTCTGTCTCTTTCCTCCTAATCCTCCTCCTATTTCCTTCTTTCCTTCCTTTTCTTACATTTGTTGCCAAGACTAAAATGGACTAGCTCCCTTTCACTGCATGACAGGAATAGAATACCAGTATATGGCAACGGTTTCATAGACTTTTTTCCCCCTCGGTACGCGTACGTGATAGAAAGCTCACGTTAGGCGTAGTCTTGTCCTTCAGCAGAGAGAGAGAGAGAGAAAGAGAAGAGGAGGGGAGGAGGAGGAGGAGGAGCATCATTTAGGGCGTTGGAAAATATTTTATCCCGACGTGAATGTTGGCCATGAAGGTAACAATGTAAAAGAAGCAAACGAGGCACAACACACTCTTTGCGACGAACACGCGCTTTAACATGAAGCTATGCACGCGCCAGCACACACACACAAAAACACAAACACACACACACGCGCGCGCGATCACATACACACGTACATAACCCCCCCCCCTCTCTCTCTCTCTCTCTCGAACGAACGAACGAACGAATGAACGAACGAACGAACGAACGATGGATTATATATTCATTGTAAGAGTGATCTTCATCCAGAGGATTAAGAGAGTTCAAAATAAACAAACTTTCATGAGATTGAAAAAAAAAGAAAAAAAAAAGACGAGAATTTGCGAGACTGATTCAGTTTTATAACATGTAACAATGTTGGTGAATACAACGCGCGCCGTTAACAAAGGCACACTAATTTGCTTGTGAGAGGAACCTCTGCGCCTACTCATCGTCAGGTAAGAAAGGACGATCCTTGAAGCTCGTCCAGGAGGAGGAAGAGGAGGAGGAGGAGGAGGAGGATGCCATGGAGACGAATGAGAGAGCCTGGACATCGCTAGGCTATGTTAGAGATTACGTGGAATAGGCTGTAAGGATTGATTTCACCTTGAGGATTGATTTCACCTTAAGGATTGGATTGTGGATTGATTTCACCTTAAGGATTGATTTCACCTTCACCACGGCTAGCTGGCGTACCTTTTTTTTTTTTTTTTTTCCTGGTCCCAGACGATTCTCTTTAGCTGGGGGACCTGTTATGGAAACAGAGGAGTCTGTTGATCTAGACCTAGATTAAAAATAGATTTTTGAAAGGTTAAATTGATAATTGGAAATATAAAACATGCTATTCTTAAAAACCTCTTCCTCCGCTTCCTCCTTCTTCTTCTCCTCCTTCTCCTACTCCTCTTACCCCTCCTCCTACTCCTCCTCCTCCTCCTACTCCTCCCCCTCCTCCTACTCCTCCCCCTCCTCCTACTCCTCCCCCTCCTCCTACTCCTCTTACCCCTCCTCCCTTCCTCCTCCTCCTCCTCCTCCTCTTCTTCTTCCTCGTCTTCTTTTTCCTCCTCTTCCTCTTCCCTTTCTTTTTCCTCTTCTACCTCCTCCTCTTCTTCTTTCTCCCGCTTTTCCTCCTCTTCCTCTTCCCTTTTTTATTCTCCTCTACCTCCTCCTCTCCCTTCTTTTCCCGCTTTTCCTCCTCCTCCTCCCCTTCCTCTTTCTCTTTCTTTTCTTCCTTTACCTCCTCCTCTTCCTCTTTCTCCGCTTTTCCTCTTCCCCATTTCCACGTTGTTCCCATAACATTTTACTTGAGAGATTTTTGATTGGATATCTCTTGTTTAATCTTTTTATTTTTACAGTCTCGTGCTCCAAACCCTGTGCAATTTGTATTTGAACGTTTCTTTTTCCTTTTTTAGGATTCCGTTTGATTATTTTTTTTATAGAAATTATGTAGTTTTATTTTTCACAACTTAAGGTAGGCATCACGCTTGTTCAATATTAAGAATCTGTACGTTATCATATACCCATTGATTGCGGTTGCGACAATAAAGGTAATTATCTTTATTAACGGCTAAAGGGGTAATGGGACTCAGGCTCTACGAGAGGAAGGTCCTGCTAGCTCTTTTGTTCCGGGATCCAAAAGCTAAGAAGATCCCAACAGTAACCTAACGGCAACATCCATATCCCACTTCGAGGACAAGCCTTTACTACCCCCACCCTAACAACTTACATTCACTTTTTTTATTTTTTTTTTCAGAAACCACCGGGAAATTGAAAAAACGGATACCGAACGTTTTCGTCTATTAAGACATTTTCCTTGCTGTACCTTTGAAAATGTCTTAATAGACGAAAACGTTCGGTATCCGTTTTTTTTTCTTCTTCTTTTTTTAATTTCCCGGTGGTTTCTGCAAAAATAGTTGATCACGTGTGTTTTGTGGTTTCTTTGCATAACATTCACATACACAAAGATCACTATATTTATCACAACATACTTCTTTTATTAGTATTTATTATCAATCATTGTAGATTTATTAGACATTAAATCCTATTTGTTTTAGAAAAATATGCTTGCCTCGAGGCTTCAGTGAGGTCTTGTTACCTTGATTTTTTTTTTTTTTTCTTCTTCTTCTTCCTTGAAGGCCCTGTGGGTCCTTAGCATTACCCACTTGGAACCTAATAGCCACATTGAAGGTATTGTTCTGAATAACAACGGGTGATTTTGGTTCTTCGCTGGGCTCAGAAAGTAAGAAATATGCAGACAGGTTAATTCATTCGAGCCAAGTATTCATTATAATGCTTTTGTTTCCAACAAGGCCGCCAGCCGGTCGTCGTCGTCGTCGTCGTCGTCATCGTCGTCGTCGTCGTCGTCATCACATTCATCATCATCACCGTCATTATATCATCATCATCATTATCATCGTCGTCGTCATATCCATCATTATCTTAAGCATCATCATCACCATCATCGTGTCATTATCATCATCATTATTATGAGCAGCAGCAGCAGCATCCGCTTTGAGGAACCTGCCCGAAAGTCTGCGTAAATGTTTTTGCCTTTGGCTTCTTTTCAATTCTTTTGCTTTCTTTGTTTACTGCGTTTTACGTTATTCCTCTCTACATAGACTGCAGCTTTGAAGGGTCCTTAGAAACTGGAGGAGGAGGAGGAAGAGGAAGAGGAAGATAAAGACCTTAAGCGAAGATGGTGCTTCTTTCTTTAGCCATCCTTTTCTCTTAGTTCTTCAGTCTGCAGTGTTGTGCTCACGCCAGGAGACGCCTAATTGCATCTAGGGATGCACCAATGAAAAAGCAGATTACTGTGTAATAGTATTCGAGTATCTGCTCATTTTTGCCAATTAATCTTTATCTTTTTTCTGCTCGATTAATCTTTATCTTTTTTTTTTCTGCTCGATTAATCGGTTTTGATAATCGGCCAATCTTGTGTTTGTTATCTCTGTTATTATTATCTTTGTTCTTTTTCCTCTCATTATTATTATTGTTTGTATTATTATTGTCACTATTATTGTTATTATTACAATTATTATTATCATTATTATTACTATTGTTATTATTATAATTATCATTACTATCATTATTTTTATTATTATTATTATCATTATTAGTATTATTATTATTATTAATTATTATGAGACGCGTATGCTGGGGCAAGAGAATACGTGGCAGAAATTCGAAGAACATGGGAGTCAACATGTAAAAATACTGTACACCTATGACTGTAATGGAATACGCCCACAAATGAGATCTGACCAGATCCTCAGTGTCCGAACGTGCAGATCTACGCAACTGGTAATTACTTGGCACAGAATGTAGGACGTGTTGTATACAGACAGTTGTCCTTTTGAATGACGATTGGTAACAAACTTTAGTAGACCTAGGAGGTCTCTTAATCCAACACTCGCCAACCACCACTTGTACCTTTGGGCCCAGGAGGACATAAAGCCACTTCGGGAATTGGTGGAAGGGAGGGGGGAGGGCAATTCCCGAAGTGGCTTTATGTCCTCCTGGGCCCAAACGTCCGCACAAGTGGCGGTTGGTGAGTGTCTGATTAAGAGACATCCTAGGTGTAACTACGATAAAGACGGACTACTTTTGTCATCATATGCGATATAACTGATTATATAGGAGGCATCATAATACTTATGATTGGTTACAGTACGCATTTCCCTATTACAGTACATAATTACATGCATGCACAGCATGCATCCATGCATACATACACCAAAGCCTTTCCCCCTTAATAATGGAGATAGCCAACAAAGGCATATGCCCACTATTCACCCACTCAACATCCATTTGTTTTCCCTTTTATCTTAGCTCCAGTAGGTGGTGCAGCCCTGACGGGCTGACACTCGGTCTCCGGACTGTGCCCAGGATTTTTGTAAGTCAACTTCAGCTGTATTTCTTTATTTTTTTTTTCACACATGGAGATCTGACCGGTGACATCCCCCACTCCCCCTGCCAATTTCAACAAGTGACATAAAATCAACCCCACACAGTTACAACACAGACTGCATCCCAGAGAGATGTGTGAGAGTCCACGAGGACCGTTGCCAGAAAGTGTGGGGCTGCGGGTGCTTCGTGAAGCTGGACACAACGATTAATTAATCATTTTCCCCCTGAGCGGTCCATAAGGCAAGGCCGATTAATCTGTCATCGGCAGTCGGCCAGTTTATCATCGATGCATCCGTAGGTGTGACCCTAGTCATCACCTTTGCCCTATGAGCTTGGGCTTCCAGGGCAAGAAAAAGTTACCAGGGGCTGTTGGACTCGAACCTGGGTCCTTCTCTTTCCTACCAGTTCTCTCCTTTCCCTTCCCTTTTCATCCCTTTCTGGAATGAAGACTTTGCTTCTGCCATCTGCCCGGTCTCCTGTTTCTCCTCTTTCATAAGGGGGATGGCATGTGTTATGCAGTCAGTAGTTTAGGGATTTTTTAGACGTCCCCCCTCCAAAAAAAAAAAGGTGGTGGGTGGGGAAGCTAATAATTTTGACTTTAACCTAAATTATTTCCTTTGCCGTATCTATGACTCAATTTCTTCGGTGCTGTGTTGTATCGCTGGAATGACTTGGTATCAAACCAGAGACTGTACTGTGAGACTCAGTCTAAGCTAGTTACCTTCAGCATAATTCGCGAACGTCAACTCGGACAATATATGGGCATCATGTGGCACGGTTCCCTGGTGTTGATCCTCTTCAGCGTTGTCTCCAAAAGAGACAGCCCTCGATGGAAGAGACGCCAAGTTGATCAAACCTGTCGAGAGTTGCTTGGGGTGGGATGGAAGGGTGTCTGCATGGAAGCTTGCCCGGAGTGTGAGTGAAGTAACGCGCTCCCGGGCATATACCCCAAATTGAAGATGTTAATTTGTGCCTTGCCCCCAGGATAGAAGTAATGGTCGGCTCCGACAAAAGACAATCCTGTTCCTCCAGACCTCGGTAAGCCTCATCATTACCTTCTCTTCTCCTCACGAAGGCACAGTACCCTGCGGTCTCCTCTTCAGGGAACATGGAATAGCTTTATCTTAACCCGTCCTGGGCACTAACGAGCTTTCAAGTTTCCGTGGCTGGGGTCTACGTACTCTCCAAATGACGTTCTTGCGGTTTTTTTTTTTTTTTTTTTTTTCTTTCCCGTGCTGAACGCGAAAGCACAGAAGGGTTTCTCTAAGCTGACTGAAGTTACCTGGGCATAACTAGAACGGAATTCTTCAATTGGATTAGAATTTTTAGGGGGTTGATGGAGACTGGTTTTACGCTAAACCCAGAAAGCACGGAGGGGGGGGGGTTCTCCGGATTAAGTAGTCATTTTAATTTTTATTTATTTATTTATTTCATTATTTTTAGGTGGCTTCCATACCAGAGAAGCGACCCAAGCAACGTGTAGCATGCGACCGATTTGCCTGGCTTTAAGTGTGTATTTTGAATGCGACTTTCAACAAGGAGACATGTTGCCCTAAAGGTCTTCATTGTTGCTTCATGTACCATGCGACATGTTAATTTTCATGTAGGAAAAAAATGAAAATAAGGGCCAGTTGGCAACAAATATGAGACCAACCACTCCGAGTGAGCATTCACACACACACACACACACACACACACACACACACACACACACACACACACACACACACACACACACACACACACACACACACACACACACACACACACACAGGAAAGAAGAGAAGGGTTAAAGAAAAATAGAGGAAATAGAGAGACGGGAGATAATAATAATGATGATAATAGTGATGATAATGATAATGATTATGATAATATATTTCTACCAGCGTATATCCTATAGCCCCACAATTTTCTGTATTCTTTTGTAAATTCTATGGTTTTCCCCCTCGAGATCAATTATCCCGTTGCTTTCAACATTGACTGAAGAAGGTAGCAGCGTCGTGTTCAACAGGGAACAGGGGCCCCGCCATGGCTCGGTAGTATCGCGCGTGTCGGGTAACCGCGTGGGGATTTCGAGCGTGTGTTCGAATCCTGGCCACGGGGGAGAAGTTAGGAAGGACATCTGACCTGAATATGGGCCCACAACCGCAACTCACCTGAGGTGACCTCAGGTTCCTCCTCCGGATATCGTCACTGTATGCAGTAGAAGGATACTGTGGAGGACACCGCCCCTTTTGTTCACGTATGAATTGTTCCGGATCACCTGTAAGGTTGAAGTCCGGGCGGGCGGGTGCATGCGGCCCCACAAAACCACAAAAAAAAAAAAAAAAAAAACAGGGAACAGGTTGCAACTAAGCAACATAAAGGATGGCAAAAAATGAGCATGCCGACAGGAGATCTTTTGGTCCATAACTAGGTCGTATGCGAGAAAAAGTTATAATAATGATAAATAAACAAATAAAAAGTAATAGAATAAATAGGTAAAGTTGAATAGTAAATATGTGAATAGTAAATAATGAATGGACAAATAATATGATAACAATAAATAGACAATAACAAACAAATAAACAAATAATATAAAATAAATTGCAGGTATTACAACATCTTGCTTAGGTGTTTATCTAAATGAATCTTAAAGCTTCGAACTGAGCTACATTGCACTACCTCTGCAGAAAGTTTATTCCATTCATTATCTACACGGATAAGTTGTGTCTACCTACTTCCAAATTCAATCTATTTCCTGATAGTTTGGGACCATTATTTCTTGTCTGATTCTCATTCAGTGTAAAAATGTCATTTTTTTATGTCAATTACCTTTTAGAATCTTAAAGACCTGTATCAAGTCACCTCTGAGTCTACGCTTTTTAAGGGAAAACAGGTTTTAGTCGATTTTTATATGATTTATTTTTCATATTTGGAATCAGTTTTGTGGCTCGCCGTTGTACTTTTTTCCAATCTGTCAATGCCTTTAATGAGATTCAGTGACCATACGGAAACAGCATATTCCAAATGTGGACAAACTAACGACTTATATACCTTGTTAATGAGAGATGGATTTTTTAAGTCAAAATATCGAGCAGTCAGTCCTAGAAACTTATTTGCTTTCTCAGAGGCTGAAATACACTGCTTGGATGATTTACTGATAATTTCGCCGAGATCTTTTTCACTATTCACGTTTGTTAACGAATTTTCAAATAACTTGTAATCGTACTTACTGTTGTTTTTACCTATGTGCATTACCTTGCATTTACTTGTGTTAAATTTCATTGGACAAACTAACGATTTATATACCTTGTTAATGAGAGATGGACATTTGAAGTCAAAAGATCGCGCAGTCAGTCATAGAGTCTTATTTGCTTTCTCAGAGGCTGAAATACACTGCTTGGTTGATGAAACAATTCTGCTTAAGTGACTCGAACATCTTTTTGTACATCCTTCATAGTACGGTTGGCGGCGTCCTTGCCTCGTGACTTACAGGCTCAGAGTTCGAATCCCGCAGGCACTGCCGTTTGATCAGACTGGAAATAAAGTATATTGCCATGTGTTGCATTGGTTGGAACACGCTCGACCTGTGCAACGCAGGTTGTCAAGATGCATCGGCGGCGGAAACGAGCCTTCGTTCTAACCAGCGAGGAAGTAACTCCGCATCCAAGAGATTACTGAAAAAAAGAAACAATCAGAAGGATTTTTGCATAATTCCCCATAAGACATTCTGACTTCGTCTTATGTTTCTTTACACTGATTTTCCCAAGATACCTCTTGTCTGAGTCTGTCGGATTCTGTCGGGTGTTGTTAAGTCTCGAAAGGTGCCATAAGGTCATAGAACCCATTTTACTTTAACTCTTATCGCTGTAGTTGTGCAATGGCGATACAGGATTCGGTAACACGAAACACCAAATGTAGCTCAATGTGACAGTTTTGTTTCAATCGACCGCCAGACAAGCTGTGGCGCTGCAACAGCGGCCAATGTTCACGTTTGGCTCATTTCACACGTATCGACTTTTCGCCGTGCGTCATCCACGACACGACGTCGTGCTCTCAGATAACCATGGGTGTCTATAAACGCTTTCACACGTCGCGACCACGTGTGAAAGCGTCCATGGTTGTTTGAGAGCACGACGTCGTGTTACGGACGGCGCACGGCGAAAAGTCGGTACGTGAGTAACGAGCCTTATGGCGTATTATTGTTTTTTGTTCAGAACACCTCATTAAAACGAAACCATCGATATGACGTCAAGCTTTTTAATGACCCACGATTTTCGGTCGATTTTTGCACCAAGTTTGATCGGAAACAAACTTTGTTTCGAATGCTCATTACGCGCATTTACACACACACACACACACACAGCTATAGTATGTTATAAAAATCGCATTAGCACGCATACATTGATGAATTCAAATGAAGATTGAGTGCACGGACCGCTTGGACAAGTGGCCCCAGAGGTTACATGGTTTGTCACTGCAGGTAATGAAAACTGTTCAAGAGGATTAGCGTGCTTGTTGTCGAAGGAGAATCACCGAGATGAATGAAAGAGCCTAGTAGTAGCCATAATAAACGGAAAATGCGATGCGATGGGGTTCAAACGCTTTGCCTGCTGCCGGCGGCGCGCCTTGCTTTGTTTCCTGAATTTACTATTCTTGATGATCTTTTCTTCTTTGTTTATAGACGATTTTTACTGTTTTGATGTCTGATTTTTCCAAAATGCTTCTCGGTAGGGAAGAGGATTTATCGAGATAAGATAGCGCTACTGAGAGGGTAACATGGAGATAAGATAGGGGAGCCAGAAGAACAGGAAAATGACCACCCTGTTCGTAAGAAGTCAGATCAACGCGCGTCAGTATTGTTGCAAGATCTTTGCTCCTGTATTGTCATTCGCGATATGAGAAGTTCCTCCACCTTGCTGGAACCACATATTAGGCCTAAGGTCAATTAAGTATGAAGTTATCATAAATTGCAACCCCTCAGTGCAGCTTTTCTCAACCAGGGTCCCTAAGGGTTCCGCGAGAACAAGTGAGATAAGCTAATGCACTTTTGATTTTTTTTATTTAATTTCAGATACTTAATATAAATAAACACTCACGACATATTCTTGGTTATTGTAATAATGTAATATAGACAACATCCTATCTAACCTATTATTACGATGAAAATAAAATGAGAAAGATTTTTTTTTTTTTTTTTTTCCCGCAGGGGTTCCTCGAGACATGCAAGATATTTTAAAGGTTACGCAAGGGTAAAAAGGTGGAGAAACGCTGCCTCAGTGACTTTTGGGCCACCCTGTAAAAGCGGGTTAACACGACTTGCATGGCGATGGGCGGGCCAAGTCGGCTGTGTCGACATGATATCTGAAGACGCCATAAGGATGTTGTCACAATAGACTTCCCCTCTGTTAACCGCAAGCTACCTTCGTATACGACACCTAAGCTGTTTGTTTCCATCATCAGAGATGAATGAATAACATTCCTCCCTCTCCCTTTTGTTAACATTATTAGATATATTGTCTGATAAAACTCGCATCAAGGTTTATCTGTGTCACGCAATCTTCCGGAGAGATTGGTGATTATAAACAAAGGGCAGGTAGCAAAATAATTAATGTCCGGCAGTGAAGAAGAGAGAACGGAAGGGGGAATTTATTTTATTGGCTTTTCTTTTGTAGGCAATCTTGCTATACCTTGCAGCATTGTGTCATCATATAGTGCATGCCTCTATATATATCTTTGTGTGCATATATTTTCCGTGACGTCACTCAACCAGCCAATCACAGGGCGAGATTACAAAGGAGTGCAAAGGCGGAGCATGCCGACAGGAGACCTTTTGGTCCATAACTAGGTCAGATGCGAAAAAAATAATGATAAACAAACAAAAATATAAGTATAAATAATAGTAAATAAATAAATGCATAGGTATAGTTCAATAATAAACAAATAGGTAAGTAGTAAATAATAATAAATTGACATATAACTAATAATAAATTTGAATCAAGTAAATAGTAATAACCAGACAAATGATAAATAATATAAAATAGATGACAGTCATTACAGCATCAGGGAACAACTCGGTTCTCATCTGAGGTTAGGCTAGGTTAGGTTAGGGATTTGTGTAAGTGTAAGAATAGATTAGATTAGACTAGGTAGGTTAGGTTAGGGTTTAAGGGTTAGATTTCCTCAAGTGTAAGGATAGGTTAGATTGATTTTGTTAGATTTTATTATTTTGTTTTCCGTAATTTACCTTTTTTCTCTACTCGTTTTCCATTGATCTTCATAGACCTCCTTATTATTGGGGGAGAGATCACCTTTGCCATAGTCATATTGGCTTTAGTGTAGAAATGCAGCCCCACCAGACTCAGTCTGTATTCCCACACCTGACACACACACGCGCGCGCGAGCACACACACACACACACACACACACACAAACAAACACACACACAGGCACACACACACAGGCACACACACAGGCACACATACACACACACACACACACACACACACACACACGCACACACACACACACACACACACACACACACACACACGCACACACATACAGGCACATGCACACACGCACACACACACACACACACACACACACACGACTCGTGTCGTGGTTGGTAGAGTTCCCGGCTAGCACTACGGAGGTCCGGGTTCGAATCCCGCCCAGGGCTGAAATAATTTCGGTATCGCTGGGCTGCGAGTCGTTGCTCCAACTCTCGTGGGCGGGGAGTTGGGTGTATGTGTGCATGTAAGATCACAGCATTACCCATAGATCGGTCAAATACGAGCTTTGAGCTCTCTTCCGGGAGGGAAATAGCTGTCGATCACGAGTCCAACACGTGATCCAAGACCATGGTGAATCACACACACGCACATTCGAGAACGCAATATTGAAAGTTACTATATTGCGGTTTTCGTTTATAGAGCAAATGAAGCCTCAAAATACTTAAAAAAAAAAAAAAAAAAGTAGGGAACGGCAATCTACGAAATGCCAAAATTTTGTTGAAAATATTTACTTGTATTATTTCCAGATCATTTGAGGCTCTCCGTGCCAGACCGGCGAAGACGCCAGCGACTCAAGAATACGTTTTCTTTAAGCGCCTCATTTGGTCAAACTTTGGGCAGCGGTAACCCAAAACATGGTTTGGCGTCTTCACCTGTATGGCATGGAGTGCTTCATATATTCATATATAGCCAACTCTTAGTATTTTCTACATGAATACCCTCACAGCCACATGCCCTGTGGTCCCTTGCACAGGATACAAGAAGCTGGCCCCCGCGTGTGAAATAGTTTTTCTTTCCCCTTGTGCTGTTTTGCATCCCATTCCTGGATATATATATATATATATATATATATATATATATATATATATACATTATATATATATATGAAAATAAGCTCACCTACTGGGATTCGAACCGTCGCCTGAGCGGTTGCTTCTTTCATGACGAAGACCGTACCGTCACGCTACCGTGACCCTACAAAACGGAACGACTTAGTTCACGGACTAATGGTTCCGCCGAGGGCATTTACGTGAAGCGTATGTACTGTATTTCGTCAAATCCTTTATGCAGGCTAGTCTTTCGGATGAGGACGGAAGTCTGCATAGGCCGAAGTGTGGCCAACATATAGTTGATTAATCTAATGGCAATATAATGATTTTTTTTTTCCTGGCTGACCATTTTATTCAGCGGAGTGGTGGAGTCGTGAGTATACAATACCTCGATCAACTAAAGGGCCAGTTACACGGTCAAACTGTTTGCCAAACCCGGTTTGTCAAACACGTGTTTGAAGTGATGTTTGACCGTGTGAATGGGATATTTAGTTTGACAAACATGTTTGACAACCCCATTCACGGTCAGACATCACTTCAAACACGTGTTTGACAAACCGTTTGACCGCGTAAATGACCTTTTAGACCTAGTTTTGGACTGATAGCACCAATCACGTGAATAAAATCATCAGCTAATGATCAGGGGAGAGTAGAGAGAACTTTACTATCCTGTATACCACGCCTTGGGTGTAAAAGGGTGTTTGCATGGAAGCTTGCCAATTCTCCTATAAATAGGGTAGATGGAGAACGAAAAGTCTCATATGCATTCTCCTGTAGGATGGATTTAAGGGAGAAATAGGCAAAAACTGGTTCATCAACAGAGTGGTTAACGAATGCAATAGTAGGAGAGAGGCCAAACACAGAGTATGGGATCCAATATATTTAACGTTTCGCCCAGCTGGGCTTCTTCAGAAGAAGCCCTGCTGGGCGAAACGTTAAATACATTAGATCCCATACTCTGCGTTTGGCCTCTCTCCTACAGTGCTGTTGCAGTCGTTGCTGCTTTTACTCACTCGAATGGAATAGACTTACAAGTGGTTGTTTTAAGAGAAGGTTGAGATAACTTGATAAGGATGACAGGTGATAATGGACATGGAACTACCAAGTGTAGGCCTTATGGTCTCTTGCAGCCACCTTCATTCTTATGCTCTTGTGGTCTCTTTCACCCACAGTGTCGGAACCTTGTTAATTGAATGAAATATAAAAAGAGGTGATTGGGCGGTGGGCGTTCAGATATGGGCGTCTGGGTGGATTATGGATAATCGTGAAGGGATTTCGCTCGCTCATATAACAAGGTCAAGTTTGTAATCTAACTTTAAACATAGAGATAACAAGTTCTTTTTTACAGCGTGCCCAGATAGGCGGTTGGCCGGCAGTTCGGCTTTTTGTCTTTTTTTTTATTATTATTAATTTTAGTTCATTCCTTATTTATTTACTTATCTATATATTTATCTGTTATTGTCCTGTTAGCCATTTTCAATCCTTTGCGGAGTGAGTTTTCCATCATCTGAACAAAAGCGTTTGGCGTCATCCATTACTACACGAAAGCAATCGTGAACGAGTTATTGCGTCATCCATTACTACACGAAAGCAATCGTGTACGAATTATTCGAGATCGGTTGTGAGTTCTGAGGAAGTGAGGGGGTGTGTGTGAACTTTGAACAAAGCATTGACGGGTTTCTTCACAGGAGCGCCGTGGTCATTTCCATGGGGAGGGAGGGAAGACGTAGATGGCGCTGTCGACCCCCGAGTGACCCGACATTCCTCGACTCATTCGAGGTCACTAACCGTTGCCGTGGATGGGATCAGGTCACTATGAATACTCCAATTTCTCCATTGGCGCTTGGATCTGAACCAAGTGTCTTAGGTTATATACATGTTTCTAATACGTGTGCGTATTTACCTAGTTGTATCTTACGGGAAAGGGTAGCTAAGATCGTCGTGCCCCGTCTTTGTGTATCTGTCCAGTTTGCTCATAAATTCTTGTGCTTGCTCTTAAATTCTTTGTGTGTGTGTGTGTGTGTGTGTGTGTGCGAGCACGCGTGTGTGTGTGCGCATGCAAGCACACGAGTGTGTGTATGTATATATACAAGCGCGCGCATACGCACACACAAACATTCTGAGACGTTTAGAATAGTTTGTAAACGAAAACGGAATTGATCAAGCATATAAAGAAAATAAAAACAAGAGTGTGTGTGTGTGTGTGTGTGTGTGTGTGATACTTTGTAGTTTCCAACTTTAACATCGACATTATTCTAAGAATAGAATAAACTTCCTACAGAAGCAGTGCAATGTAGTTCAGTTCGAAGCTTTAAGATTCGTTTAAACACCTAAACAAGATGCTGTAATGGCTGCCATTTTTTTTATATTATTTGTTTGTTATTATTTGTTTGATTTCCATTTATTATTAGTTATCTGTCAATTTATGATTATTTACTATTTACCCGTTTGTTTATTATTTAAATATACTTATGCATTTATTTACTTTGCTTATTATTATTTATATTATTATAATTTTTATTTATATATTTCTATTTATTTATCATTATTATATTTTCTTCCGCATCCGACCTAGTAGTTATGGACCAAAAGGTCTCCTATCGGCATGCTCCGCCTTTGTAATCCTTTGTACAGGACTACCGATCATAGGTGACACAGGGGTTAGTATAGGCGAGACAGTGAAACATAGGAAGATCGAGAATGACGGTATTGTGTTATGTAAGAATTGAAACAGCGGCCATGACTGAGCTCCCTATGGAGCAACACATCAGGGATTGGGCGACAGGACAGGCCCGGGGGAAGACGGCACAAATGAAAGATATGCACAAACCAACGAGTCACATTGACGCAAAAGTATTTATACCTCAGTGTGAACAAGTACCACAGTAGTACGAGAAAAAGACCTGTCATAAACACAAAGGAAGGTCGGGGAAACGCCCTACGCGTATATCGACAAATGGAAACATGAACCAGAGAAAGAGTGACATGGAATGGACAAGGACACCAGCGGCGACAGCGGGACAGGCAGGTCAAGGTAGCCAGCGAGGGAGGAACACCGCACGGAACGCCACAACACAAAGCGGCTTGATCCTGTGTTCGTTAGGTTAGAACAACTCTTCACAGCTCAGATGATCCCGTCTATACACACACACACACCTACACCTACCTCGTGGCGCTGTGGTTGGAGTTCTCGCCTGCTTCTACGGCGGTCCGGGTTCGATTCCCGCCCAGGGCTGAAAAAAATTCAGTATCGCTTCGCTACGGGTTGCTACTCCAACTCTCCTAGGCGGGGAGTTGGGTGTATGCGTGTAAGGTCACAGTATCACCCATAGATCGGTCTTACGAGCTCTGAGCTCTCATCCGGGAGGTTAATAACTGTCGGTCATGACTCCAACACGTGATCCAAGACCATGGTGAATCACACTCATTCTCTGTGTTTTCCTTCTCTTTGATTTACTTCCCCTCTTTCCACCTCAGTTCTTTCCTCTCCATCTCCCTCTTTCTATCTCTCTCCCTCCATTCCTCCCCTATTTCCTTCTCCCATCTCTCGTTTTCTTTCTCTTTTCCTTTCCCTTTTCCTCCCTCTCCCTTCCTTCGCACACCTCCCCCTCCTCTCTCTCTCTCTCTCTCTCTCTCTCTCTCTCTCTCTCTCTCTCTCTCTCTCTCGTGTTTTATGTCTTTCTACCTTGCCCACACAAGTACACACACTCCTTGCATCAGCTCTTGTTTGTATGCGGCATTATCAGCGTCTTCGTATACGGGTTGTAGGTTTTTGCCGTCTTTTGATTTCGTCTCGTCCTTTTTCCCTTCAAACTCTTGCTTTCGGTATTTTTTCTGACGAAATTGTCTCTCTCTCTCTCTCTCTCTCTCTCTCTCTCTCTCTTTTCTTCTTTTTTCATCTTCTCCACCTCTTCATCTTTATTCTCATCATTCTCCTTCCTCCTCTTCCCTTTCGTCCTCTCGTTTTTCCTTTTCTTCCTCTACCTTCACCTCTTCTTTTTCTTCTTCCTTCTCTTCTTCCTTTTTCCTTCCCTCTCTTCCTCTTCCTCCTCCTCCGTTTCATCCTGAACATCCTGTTATTCCTCCACTTATTCATTTCCCTCCACCACCTTCTCTTCCTCCTCCTCCTCTTCCTCGTCGTCGTCCTCTAACTCTCCCTCCACCTCCCTATGCTGTTCCTCTTCTCTCTCTCTTGTTTATTTACATTAATTATTATACCTTATAATTACCAGTATATTTTTGTTCACATTCCTTCCTGCTTTCAATTATTTTAGTTTGCCTTTGTGTATCACCTATTGTTTTTCTTTGTCGTCTCCAACTTGTCTCGTGAAATACATCACCTGTCGTCTTTTCCTCCTCTTCTCCTCCTCCTCCTCCTCTTCCTCCTTTTTCTCCCTCGACCTTCCCTCCTCCCCTCTTCCTCTCCTCTCCTCCTCTGTCATATTCTTTGCCACCTCCACATCCTGTTCCTCTACTTCTTCCTCATTTCTATCCCCACCTCATCTCTCAACACATCTTCCATCTCGCCCTCCACCTCACTGTCTGTCGTAACCTCACACTCACTCTTTCTCAACTTTGTGCCCAAGCGTATCCTTCATCTCACTCTCATCCTCATTCTTCCTCTCCACCTACCTGAGGTTCCCCCCCTTTCCTATACCTCTTTCAATTCCTCCCTCCCTCCTCCCTCCTCCCTCCTCTCTTCTCCTCTCCACCTCTCTCCTCCCTCTCTCCTGCTTCCCTCGCATTTGTCTCGCGTGTCCTTTTTTCGTTTCGTTTTCAATTACTTGATCGACATTTCTAGCTCAATCACTCGCACGTGGAATTATTATGCCCTTGTCATATTTCCCCTTCGCTTCACACCCTTGCTCTCCCCCTTCTCCTCTTCCTCCTCCTCCTCCTCCTCCTCCCCTCTTCCCCCTCCTACCCTTCATTATCAACACCATGATAATCAATTGTCCCGTCCCCTCTATACCCCTCCCCTCCCCCTTCCTTTGCCCTTCTTTATATCTTCCCCTAAGTATTAAGAATGTACCGATATATCGGTATCAGAATCGGTATCGGGTAAAATACCGGTATCGGTATGTCTGTAATCAGTATTCTGCTGCTATGCTCTTCTACCTGTGCTGCGCAATATTGCCCAAGGGGGTAGACGTACCGGTTAACCTCAGTTTATTACAACCAAGGTCTCACATCAAGTTCATCAAGTATCGTGTCGCCGCTCGCGAATTTGAAAGACGCGAATATCAATTCCGATGCTGTTCATTGTTCATCTGGTTCGTTCGGTTGATTTCATATACGTTGGGTTTCTCTCCTGCGCCTTCTCGTGTTCATATCAAAGAGACAAGTTCGAAATCAAAATGTGAATTTCAATTCGCAGGGACCTCGGCCTTCGGCCTCTAGCGGCCTCTGGTCGCTAGAGGCACCTTTGGCAAGACGCCACTGGATCTAAACGACTCCACCGGATCTACAGGATTTCATCGGATCTATAGTCTTCCATGGACCTACAAGAATCTACCGCATCTACAGGACTCCAACGGATCTACAGGACTCCAACGGATCTACTGGACTCCACTGGATCTACAGGACTCCACCGGATCTGCAGGACTCCACTGGATCTACAGGACTCCACCGGATTTACAGGACTCCACCGGATCTGCAGGACTCCACCGGATCTATGGGACTCCGCCGGATCTACAGGACTCCAACTCATCTGCGGGACTCCACCGGATCTATGGGATTCCACCGGGTCTATGGGACTCCACCGGATCTACAAGATTCTACCGGAGCTTCAGGACTCCACCGGATCTATAGTACTCCATGGATCTACAAGAATCCACCGCATCTATAGAACTCCACCGGATCTACGGGACCCCACCGGATCTACGGGACCCCACCGGATCTACTGGACTCCACTGGATCTACGGGACCCCACCGGATCTACAGGACTCAACCGGATCTGCAGGACTCCACAGGATCTACAGGACTCCACCGGATCTACAGGACTCCACCGGATGTGCAGGACTTCACCAGATCTACAGGACTAAACTGGATCTACAGGGCTCCACCTGATCTACAGGACTTTACCGGATCTAAAGGACACCACCGCTCTGGCATAGTGTCCCCTATATACTGTCCCTCTTTCTATGACAAAAGCCAACGCTTAAGAAAAAAAAACTCGGTATTTCATATTTTTATTCTTTAGTGGTTTTTGAGGGCCAGAAAGATATAGAGAGAGACAGTGATCGAGAAACGCACCTGAAATTCATGAATAAAAACTGTACTTGTTTAGTTGACTCCTTGCCCACCGAGCGAGTGTCGAGGTAAAACGTCATGGCGACGTCCAGAACAAAAAGGGAGATGTGCCTTGACCAGGTTCCAAAGCGCGGCAGGCAGTAACACTATCGCCACACACACACACACACACACACACACACACACACACACACACACACACACACACACACACACTCACTCACTCACTCACTCACTCACTTGGCGACAGACGGAGTGGGGGTTCATGATGGATAACGGAATGCTCTCGGGTGATGCTTGTTTGTGCCGTGTATGTGCGTGCGTGCGGAGCACCGCGAGCGTCATGATGTCAACCGTTCATGTCCTTAGCACCGTTAGTGTGAACCACGTTTCCTTCGTCAGTTGTGACTTCGCCTCTGTGGGTCACTCGTTCATTCACTCACTCACT
>NC_134812.1:41984072-42006572 GCF_046742065.1 Oratosquilla oratoria
ATCAGCAATAAAAGGTGTTTTTCGTCAAGGTTTAAAAAAAAAAGAGAGAGAGAGAGAGAGAGGAAAAATCTAAAACGAACACATCTGTGCGGAAACTCAATATTTGTTCCAAATTATTTAAAACTATTTCTTAACTTTTCACCTGAAAGCTTGTGTCCATAAACGACTGAAATATTTCTCCGAGGTATTTTTTTTTATTCATTTATTTTCTTTTATTCGTTTATTCATTCCTTTCACGGTCGATCGAGATCCCGTTTGGATTGAAGTCCGCCCTTCGGCCGAATGGAATCGTCTGGGATTGGACAAAGGAAGAGTCTTGAAAAGTGACGAAAAAGCTTAAAGCTGACAGGGCACCACAAAGAAATCTCTCTCCTCTCCCCCTCTCTCTCTCTCTCTCTCTCTCTCTCTCTCTCTCTCTCTCTCTCTCTCTCTCTCTCTCTCTCTCTCTCTCTCTCTCTCTCTCAAAATTGAAGGAGTACCAGAGTTCCGTTCGCCACGGGAGTGGTTGATGCCTTCAGTCTCTCTCTCTATCTCCTTCTCTCTCTCTCTCTCTCTCTCTCTCTCTCTCTCTCTCTCTCTCTCTCTCTCTCTCTCTCAAAATTGAAGGAGTACCACAAAGTTCCGTTCGCTACGGAAGTGGCTGATCCCTGTGGATACCTTGTCGAACTCACGAACAGGTGGTCGTGAGTCCGGTTCCCGGGATCCGCTACGCGCTTTGTTGCATTGGTTCCCGACAGCCCTGGCCAGGCGGGGAGGCGATCCAAACATCGGCGTAGGGAAAAAAAAAGAGCTTTCCGCAACTGAGAGGGCTTTGTTCTGTCTACCAGGGGTTTTTCACTTCCCACTGCGCGGTAGTGGGAGGGTAAGTTTAGCCAGACCAGAATATTTTGATATATGCTATTGTACCGATGGCGATTGGAAGTAGACGACCTTAGGGCCACCTGTTAAACGCAGGCATGCACGAATACTGTAATACAATCGGTTATTGTGCCGTAGGTCTCGTATATGGATGATGTGATGCATGAGGTAGAATGAGTGGGGGATTGGGGGGGTTAAGGGAGTATTTGTGAGAAGTAAATTGACGCTGCCCAAAGGGATTTCTCCCCGTCTTCTCTTGCTGTGGATGTGCTCTGTCTTGTGACACTGCTTCTGACCCAGGGCAGTGGGTGAGATGCAGGGATGACCCGTCATCCAGGAGGTGCCAAGATAAGATGGTGGAGGAGAGTGGAGTGTGATGGGGATGAAATGAGTGGAAGTGGTTTCTATGCCTTTGTCTTTTGGCTACCTCCCTTATAAGGGGGAAAAATCTTTGATAATGGGGATGGAATGGGTGGGAGTGGTTTCTATGCCTTTGTCTTTTGGCTACCTCCCTTATAAGGGGGAAAATCTTTGGTATGGGACTGGAATGGGTGGGAGTGGTTTCTATGCCTTTGTCTTTTGGCTACCTCCCTTATAAGGGGGAAAAATATTTGGTATGGGGCTGGAATGGGTGGGAGTGGTTTCTATGCCTTTGTCTTTTGGCTACCTCCCTTATAAGGAAAAAAAAAACGTTGGCATATGTATGTAGGTATTGTGAGAGTGATCAGCGTGGTCTTCTTCAGTCCTGCGGATTATCCTTGACAAGCTTCCGGGGGTCTTTCCGATCCATCCTCACCGGTTCCAGGTTGATGCGATTGGCCCGACTTAATCTCGCCCCAAAGGGGACGAGGGTTTACAAGTCTGGATTAATCCTGCAGCACGCCACTGGGTCAGTACAACAGAAGTACAGTCACCGACAAACTGATGTGGTTAGTTACCATATCATGGTAAATTATTATCGTCTGTAAGAGAAGGATTAAATTAAACTCCAAATCTCTTTGGGCGTATTATTGAATTTCCCGTCCGCCATGACATAAACTATATACAATCAATATTTTATTACTTTGTACAATTTATACAGCAATGTTACATTCAGATGCTTGTCACACTATAAGGGTTATCCTTGTATGTGTCAGTATTATTTACAATATATAATTTGATTATAATGGGCACGCACAATTGTTCTTACATGACAGTAATTTTATTTTACAAAAATGCTACATGCGTTAAGGGGACACTGCAGTAGTGGCGTGTTGCCACAAAACGACACCCGAGGGTCGCCGTAGCCAGCGCTATGTCGGGGTTGGCGTCTAAACAGAAAGTTGCCGGTTTGTATAAAATTGTTCTCAGAAGATATTTTGTGATAGTAGAAATGAATACATAGTTAATTACATACCTCCTTGCATAATTCCCTGGTTTGTTTGGCTTATAGAAATAGTTAAAGTAAGGTCGTGTTGTGATAATTATCTGCTGTACATTACTCAGCCAAGCTCGGACGCGCAACCCCGATATAGCGCCTGGGGTATTTAGGCCCCTTTCACACTAGGCAACTAGTGACCGTTACTAGTTGCCTACCATTATTTTAAATTGAGCCTTTCACACTACGTCACTGCGGTTGCCCCGTTGCGCAACAGGCTATGGCTGTTGCCCGCTCCGGTAACAAGTGACCGTCGCTGGCAGTTGCCGTCACCGACCGTCTCTTTTTCTTGACCAGCAAAGCCAACAGAAGCACCTCCTCCGTTGATGCCATTCTTTCGAATAATGAGATGATGAGAAAGGATTGCACAACTCGGTAACAGTCACTGGATGCTTGCAGTTGCCCGAGACTTCCATACTAGGCAACTAGTGACGGTCACTAGTTGCCTAGTGTGAAAGGGGCCTTACTTTCTTCGGTGACTGTACATGATGGTGGTGCTACTGGTCTTCGAGAGGAAGAAGGTTCTTCCAACTCCCCCGGGGGGGGGGGAGGCAGCCCTGTGGGTAAACATTCTGTACCACTCTGTACCGGGATTATAAGTTGTTGTTGTTTTTTCCACCGTCTGTCACCGTCTGTAAGGGGAGGCTTGAAGCTACAAACAAGAAAATTGAAATGTGATGATGCGTAGCTTTGGCGCATTGGTTTCGACTTGGTACGGCGTGGACGCAATTCGAGTTGAACGACTGCCATTGATTACTGCCAGTTGTTGCAGACCGGCCTCGTAAAACATTTTTTTCTTTTTTCTCACGAGTAAAAAATCAGTTGGTAGTTGTTGACCGCCTTCTCCTTTTCGCTATTGTTTGTTCTATTTCCACAGTGTACCATACCTTCCCCTCCCGCTCTTTCCTCTCTCTTCTCATTCCTCCTCTCTTCTCTTTCCTCCTCTTTTCCCATTGTTTCCGATTCGGAATCTTCCTTCACCTCCTCCTCCTCCTCCTTCCTCTTCCCTCTTCTGTTCCTCCTCATCCTCGTTCTCCTCCTCCTTCTGATTCTTATCCTCCTCTTCCTTCTTCTCGTCCTCCACCTCTTCCTCCTGTTCTACATTCTCTCCTTTCTCATGCCCTTTCGCCCCTTTCTCCTCTTCTTTTTTCCCCTTTTCTCCTCTTCCTTGTCCTCATTCTCTCTCCCCTCTTTCTCCTCCTCTTCTTCCTGTTGTAGCTCTTTTTTCATCCTCTCCTGTTCCACCTCTAACTGTTCTTCCTCTTCCGTTTTCATCATCCTGTTTCTCCTGTATTTTCTCTTTTTCTCTTCCTCCTCCTCCTCTTCCTCCTCACACTCTTCTACTTCTTCAACTTTCTCTTCTTCCTGCTGTATTTCCTCCACCCCTCCTTTTATCAAACCTGATTTTTTTTTTCAGTCTTTCTAGGAAGCTCGCTGGCTGAGCGGGTTAGGGCGTCGTTACTTTCGGCGAAGGTCGAGGGCATAGCGGTTCGAATCCTGCCACCGGTGAAGTTGAACCACGGGCATGGCTCATTAAATCCCACGCTACAAAGTCCTCTGTGAGGGGCACCGTCCTAGCCATCCGATAGTGGGGAGTTTGTGACGTTAAACCATATCATTTATCAGCAGTAGCAGGGAATGTGCGGCAATGCAATGCACGATCCTTGACCGCAAGACTGCTGTGGGTCACGATCCTGAGTTCCTTCAGCGGTTCCCGTTCGTGTGTATGTATGTGTGTGATTCACCATGGTCTTTGGATCACGTGTTGGACTCGTGATCGACAGCTATTTCCCTCCCGGAAGGGAGCTCAGAGCTCATATGACCGATCTATGGGTAATGTTGTGACCTTACACGCACACACACACTCAACTCCCCGCCCACGAGAGTTGGAGTAACGACTCAAAGCGCAGCGATACTGAAATTATTTCAGCCCTGGGCAGGGTTCGAACCCGGACCGCCGTAGTGACAGTCGGGGACTCTACCAACCGCGCCACCGAGTCGTGTGTGTGTGTGTGTATGTGTGTGTGTATGTGTATGTGTGTTTACAGTATATATGCGCCATCACCCTTTTCATTTTCTGAGCCTGTCCCACATTTTTCTCCTCGTCCCTCTCCTTCATCCTCCATCTTCCTTGTGATGCCCTCCAGGCCTCCAGCCACAGGTTTTAAACGGACCGTCGTCCCCTTGGGAAGAACACCGCGTTTCATGCCTGAGTTATGTATCGCGCCGTCCCTCTCTTCTCCTCCCCTCGCTTCCCCTCTCTCGGATCTTGCCCACTGTGTGCTTCCCCTCTTATTGCTCTCTCTCTCTCTCTCTCTCTCTCTCTCTCTCTCCCCTGGCATTCCTCTCCTCTTTTCCCTGGTTTCCCTCTCTCACTTCTCTTTCCTCTCTTGTTGTTCCCCCTAACACTCCTGGTCATTCCTTTCCTCTGCCCCATTTTTTTCTTCTTTTTCTTCTCTGGTCCATTCCGCCTGTTTCTTCTTCTCCCGCCAACCTGGACGAGAAATGGAAAAGGATGGTACTCCTTCATAGATATGTATATATCTCTTGTATGGGGAGATAAGCGTGTACACACACACACACACACACACACCGTGGCGCAGTGGTTAGAGTTCTTACCTGCCACTACGGCGGTCCGGGTTCGAATCCCGCCCAGGGCTGAAATAATTTCAGTATCGTTGCCCTGCGGGTTGTTACTCTAACCCTCGTGGGCAGGGAGTTGGAGGGTGTTGCGTGTAAGGTCACCACATTATCCATAGATCGGTCATATACGAGCTATGAGCTCTATTCCAGGAAGGAAGTAGCTGTCGATCACAAGTCCAACATGGTGAAACGTACACGCACACACACACACACACACACACACACACACACACACACATTTATATGCATGTACACACATGTAAACACGCAGACACACACACACATACTGTATATATGTGTGTGTGTATATATATATATATATAAATATATATATAAATATATATGTATATATATATATTTATATATATATATGTATATATATATATATATATAATGTGTGTGTGTGTGTGTGTGTGTATAATATATACATACTCGTAAATCATGGGAAACTCCAATAAGAAATTAACGATAGTAATCCCGCTTTGTATCTCAGCTTTGGTTAATACCCTTTGTTTATGCTGAATGCAGACTACTATTGTTTATTTTCCATTACCTGGAAAATGAGGCTAACGGGCGTGTGGCCATTGTCGCAGTCGTTATCACTCCTCTTTGTGCTTGGTTAGCCAGGGGAAATTGACCGTCACTAGTGCCCGTTGGGGATCGATCCCGGATTCCAAGATGAGGATGACTGGAATTTACCCATTATGATATCAGGAATATACTGTATATATATATATATATATATATATATATATATATATATATATATATATTATATCTGTCTCGGCCTGTGATTGGCTGTCCCGTCGCTCTGGCTGATGGATGTAAACCGAGCATCCAATGCCATCCATTCTGCTACCGCCGTGCGGATTGCACGAAATAAAGGTCGGCTGTGCAAACAAAAAAATACTCCCAACAATCAACGCCATCTGTTGATTGGGCGCAAATTGGATTGCGTAAACTCTTTCGTTTTTTCGTGGGCTTATTGTCAAATTCTTACCCCAAAAGACCAGCTAAATGGTTAAAAAAGGAATTGTAAATCTCTCATCGAATCTGTAAAAAAAAAAAAAAAAAAAAAAAAAACGCTTCTGTGAAAGAACCGCAGATATTCTGAGGTCAGGCCTAGTAAAAGGATGAGCCCTATGCTTTCTTTTCCCGTAAGGAATGGAGGTTGATGATATAGTTTAACGTCACAAACTTCTTCCTTTCGGAAGGCTAGGACGGTGCCCCTCACAGAGGACTTTGTAGCGTGGAATTTGATTAACCATGCCCTTGGTTCAACTTCGCCGGTGGCAGGATTCGAACCGCCATCCCCTCGACCTTCGCCGCAAGTAACGATGCCCTAACCCGCTCAGCCAGCGAGCTTCCATGGAGGTAAACAAGACAATTATTCCTTCTTAACCCCGGTCGAGTCGGTCAACGCGAGATGCCAGAAATCCGAGAATTATTTCTTCTTCTTGTCGACAGAGCTGCTGCCGACTCGGGGTCACATCATTCGTTCTTTCAGTCGCGTTCGTTGTTTATCCACTGAGGCTTTGAGGAAATCGTGCTTCGTAATAAAGTTCAAAGCTTTGGTCCCTTCGCTGCTTAGGTGGAGATGAGTAGAATCGCCAATCACTCACCTTCACACGCTCCGGTAGCACGTTTATAATTTGCGGATCAGGCGCGAACACATTAGGTTAGGTTCTGCATGATCCGCGAATTATAGATGCCCGTGCTACTCGGGCCCTCTGACCTCATTCCATACGGCCCAGCCTCTGACAACAATCTCTGCTGTCCAAGAAAGCAAATTCCTCCTCCCAATCATCGCCGCCATCATCATCAGCGTCGTCATCATCATCATCATCATCATCATCATCATCATCATCATCCAGGTCCATCTCGTTCGCTGCTTCCGTGAGCTTCCCCTCCTCTCCCTCGCCCTCTGGGTCCTTCCCCGGGGTTCAGCAGCCATGAAAGGTAAACCGACACGTGATGATGAAGGCTTGATGGAGGTTGGCCACAACCAATTCGCTACTGAAAGTTTGCTACGGAGATAAATGAAGTAGCCTGGCCACTTGCTAAGGAGGGGGCTAATCGGGACGAGCTGTAGCCCCGTCGTACGAGAGGGAGGGCTACAAAGGAACAAAGGAAGAACAAACAACAGCAGGCCTACTGGCCCTAACGAGGCTGTTTGTGTTTACTGTACTAAGCTACAGTTAAGAAAACAGGGTAACTAGGCGATAGAAGATGAACCAACACTACTGCTACCACTACCCTATCCAATTACAATTAAATGCCGGGCTGTCAGATCTTTTATTGCAAGGGATAATATTTTATTTGCGGATTCGAGTCTTAGGTATTTATCTAGGCGATTTTTAAATGTTATTATTGTGTTGCTTTCAACGACATTGGAAGGTAATGAATTCCACGCATTAACAACCCGGTTACAGAAGAAATGCTTACTTTCGTTCGAAGAATTTTTTTTACCAATTACTTTAAAATCGTGACGTCTTCTTGACCACTCGCTACGGAGGAGCTACTTCGGGACGGGCTGTGAACCCCGTCGTCCGAAAGGAAGAGCTACTTACGAAGGTGAAGACAGTAACCTGGTCCTTTCCAGAGGGAAAATACCATCTGTTACGAAGGGAAGACCATCTGTGAATCAATTACGATTGTATGTTTACTATACGCTAATGATGATTTTGTTTTTTACACTCTTGCAGATGATAGAAAAACGTGTCTATGTCCCGTGTTGCATTCCACAAGAAAAAATACAAATCAAAGAGGAAATCTGTAGAACCTTAACCACGCCCACCTTTTTTTTTTAGCGAGAGAACGATCTCTCTCCCTACCTCTCCTCTCTCCCTCTCCCCTCTCTCTCTCTCTCTCTCTCTCTCTCTCTCTCTCTCTCTATCTATCTATCTATCTATCTCTCATACACGTTTGTTTGCTTCCTATCTTCGGATAACTCTCTCTGCCTCTGGTTACAAAAGTTACGCCATATACAGATACTAAAGCAATGCAAAGAAGACAAGACATCTAAACGGAACAAAAGCCACTTATGACACTTTGCTTGATTTGTTCCTCTCTCTCTCTCTCTCTCTCTCTCTCTCTCTCTCTCTCTCTCTCTCTCTCTCTCTCTCTCCCTCTCCACCCCCCCCGGACTGACCTACTAGAGTGAAATTTTACTCAGGGTTTGCTGGTACTCCCTCAAAGACATGGCTATGTGTTTATGTGAGTGCGGTTGTAAATGGTCAACCCATCAATAATATTGGTCGGTTTGGTTTACCCGTTCGCTGGTGGACGCGGAGTTTTACAGGCATTGGCGGAGGTGGGGAGAGAACACGGCTGTAGAGGGAAAAAATAAAGAAAGAAAAGGAAAGATCCAACCTCGGTTAGTCAAATTCCTCTGTCGAACAGACACATCTATCTCAGTTTCTTTAGGGCAGTGTTTTTCAACCTTTTTACCCTTGCGTAACCTTTAAAATAAATTGCATGTCTCAAGGAACTCCTGGGCAAAAAAAAAAAAAAAAAAAACATATACCATATCTTTCTCATTTTATTTTTATCGTAATAATAGGTTAGATAGGATGACGTCTATATTACATTATTACAATAACCAAGAATATGTCGTGCGTGTTTAATTACATTACGTATATGAAATTAGATAAAAAAAAATCAAAAGTGCATTAGCTTATCTCACTTTTCCTTGCGGAACCTTTAGGGACCTTTTGCGGAACCTTAGGGTTCCGGGGAACCCTGGTTGAGAAACGCTGCTCCAGTGGTTCGTGGAACAGAGGCAGCCTTTGCCATCACACTCCTACGGACATAAGTGTAGTTGACCAAGTCCCATCGGGTGTCCACTACTGAACAAATGTCTCTTTCGATCTGTTCCTAAGCTCGTACTTACTTATGTACCACACTATACTTGCAAACTTCTCCACAAGTTGTGAATTTAGGACAGTTTTTTTTTTTTTTTTTTTTTTTTTTTTTAAGTTCCCCCACTGGGACTCGAACCCTTGGCTACGCTGAACATAATCACGAAACAAGGATGCTACCAACTACGCTATGCATGATGGCACAAAAGGAGTTGCCAATCCCCCACGAGGATACTCGCATGGTATAGCGGTACGTAGTCTCATTTTGATCGAGTCTTTATTCAGGCGAGCCATCCGACGAGTCGCCAATTTAGAACAAATGGATTCTTAGAAACTCCGCCACCCACGACATGACCCTTTCTTTCGTGATTATGTTAAGTAAAGCCAAGGGTTCGAACACTGAAACTATTGGTTGTTTTAAGAGAAGGTTAGATAACTATGGATGGGAATGGTGGGTGAGAAGGGACATGGAACTGACTAGTGTAGGCCTTATGGTCTCTTGCAGTCTCCTTCAATCTCGTGTTATATGTTAACACCAGACGATTTTATTATCTCGGAGGAATCAAATGGTTGATGTATGTTTCGATTAATCTGGAAGCGGAGTTGGGGTTAGTTACAAAAGATTACAAAGGCGGAGCATGCCGACAGGAGACCTTTTGGTCCATATCTAGGTCGGATGCGAAAAAAAATACAATAATGATAAATAAATAAACGAATAGATAAAAACTATAATGTAAAAAAAATGAAAATACATAAATGCATAGGTATAGTTAGATAATAAACAGGTAAATAGTAAATAATGATAAATTGACATATAACTAACAATAAACGAGAATCAAGCAAATAATAACAAGCAGACAAATGATAACAAAACAAATAAATGATATAAAATAAATGATAGTCATTACAGCATCTTGCTTAGGTGCTTATCTAAATGATTTTTAAAGCTTCGAACTGAACTACATTGCACTGCCTCTGCAGGAAGTTTATTCCATTCATTAACTACACGGTTGGCGAAGTTGTTTCTACCCATTTCCAAATTAAATCTATTTCCTGGCAGTTTGAGATCATTGTTTCTTGTCTGATTCTCATTCAGTATGAAAATTTTGTCACTTCTGATGTTGCCAATTTCCTTTGACCCACTTGAACACATTGACGAAGGTTAACCCATTCAACTCCGATGACAAGATGTCTTGTCATTTGGTCAAATAAAACAAAAAATCATAAAACACCAAAATGTTTGATCAAACACCAGAAAAATATGACGCCAGTCCTCGCTTCGCTGCGAGCGAAGCGAGGATTGGCGTCATATTTTTCTGGTGTTTGATCAAACATTTTGGTGTTTTATGATTTTTTGTTTTATTTGACCAAATGACAAGACATCTTGTCATCGGAGTTGAATGGGTTAAGGATTTTCTCACGGTCAAGAAGAGACGATTTTTGCGATTGGCAGGAATAATCTGGCCCTGAAGGGGCTTTGATCGATTATTTTATGCTGAAGCTGAAACTGAAGCAGGCATCGTGCCCCTCATCGTATGTACAGAATCTTAAATACTTTCAATAAAGGTGTGAAGTGATTTTGTTTCTCTTAACCCAGAGAGTTGGTTGCCCATAGGACGGTATTCACCATTTTTATTTCAGTGGACGTACAGCACACGTGACTCATGAAACAAACGATTATTCGTTTTTCTTCTTCTTCTTCTCCTCCTTCTTTTCCTCTTCTTCTTCTTCTTCTTCTTTTCTTCTTTTTTCTTCTTCTTTTCTTCTTTTACTTCTACTTCTACTTCTCCTTCTTCTACTTCATCTTTTCTTCTTCTTCCTCTTCTTCTTTTCTTCTTCTTCCTTTCTTTTTAACAAAATGTTTCGCATTGTTTGTGCATTCCTGCGTGAGAGAGTGAGATAAACACACAGACACACACAGAAAGAGAGCGGGAGGGGTCGCGTGTGCGTGTGTGTATGTCTGGGCGAGCATGGCAAAACCAGTTCCATATTGAGGTGTTAACCGCCACGAGGAAATTGACGCACTTGATCCCGGATTGTCGCCGTCAAGGTCAACAGCTGGTCCTCGACATGGAGGAGGAGGAGAACGAGGAGGAGGGGAAGGGTAGGAGGTGTTGAGGTAGAGGCTATTGTAGATTGTATCCCATGGACAAAAATGCGCGCGCACGCACACACACACACACACACACACCCACACACACACACACACATGAGCTCTGAGTTCTCATCTGAAAGGGTAGTAACTGTCGATCACGAGGCCAATACGTGATCCAAGACCATGGTGAATTACACACACACACGAATGCACGCACGCACGAATCCAGCACTTTATCCAAGACCGTGGTGAATCACACACACACACACACACACACACACACACACACACACACACACACACACACACACAGGCATTAATCCGACACTTTATTCAAGACCATGGTGAATCACACAAACACACACACATACACATACATACACATAGGCATGAATCCATAGTCTTTTGTCTTGTCAGTACTTCCTTTTTTACTGATGAAATTCAGCCTTTACTGTATCTTTATCTCTTTCCCTTTCACTGATGTCATGGTCACTGTTCTTGTCTCCGCTGATGAGAGGACTTTATAAAGAGCACTCCCTATATTTTCTGAAATATCACGGTTTTTTTGCGGAATTGACTTTTGCAAATGAGCTGGTAAGCTATATTTTTTTTTTTTCTTCCGTTGGAAGAACTCCGGGTATATGGGCATGTGGAACGGTTCCCGGACGTTGATCCTATTCAGCGTTGTCTCCATAAGAGACAACCCTCGATGGAGGAGACGAAGGAAGGGGAGAGACGCCCACAGAATTCATGGCTTGCGCCAAGTTGATTGAACCTGTCGAGAGCTGTTTGGAGTGGGAAGGAAGGGTGACTGCCTGGGAGCTTGCCCCTCGGAGAGACCGTGGGGACTGCGCGTATGAGTGAAGCATCGCGCTCCCTTGGGTATGACGCCCCCAATTGATGATAATTGGAAGACTCTGGAACTCTCTCCCTCCTTATACCTGTCTACGTGTCAGTCAGTCAAGAGGGAAGGGTGGAATCTGAATACGGTACTTGACTTAGAACTGAATTAATCCGGGATTTCTTTTTCTTTCCGCAGCGGCCCTGTGCATGTATTTTATTTTTGTAGTTATATATATATATATATATATATATATATATATATATATATATATATATATATATATACACGTGTGTGTAAAAATGTGTTTTTTGAAATGTGTTTGTGTGTGTGTGTATATATATATATATATATATATATATATATATATATATATATATATAATATGGAGAAGAAAGAACAAATGAGAGATTGGGTGGTGGGAGTGAAACGAAGATGATCTAGGAATTGATTTACTCTAACGTTTCGACTAACTTGGTCCTCTTTAGAGGATTATCTACAGAATTTTTTTACAGAGGTTACAATTTATATCACTCTTGAAGGGTACTCGATCAGGTCATTATAGCGCCTGGGCGGCGGTGACCAGTTGTCTCGTTTTTTCACCCGTCTTGTCGCGTCTGTCTCGAGGACACTTGCAACCTTTGATAAGCAAATACATCCATCCCTTCCGTAGGTGTTTTCAATAGTATTTATATATGCAGCTTCAATTATTTTTCTTGCCTTCTTCTCCAACCCCTTTTGAAAAACTTTAGACTCATTCCAGTGGGGCAGGTGACCATGTTTGTCCAAATGCTGGACAAGGGAGTTTGAAGTCCTGTGTGCTCTAAGGTCATTTTTTTGTGTTCAGATAGGCGTTTATCTAGACCCCGACTTGACTATCCAAAATATGAAGCTGAACATCCTTTACACGGGATTAAACAGATGATACTCGTTATTAGGACCTTTTTCTTGCCTTTTAACATTTTTCCTATTTTATTGGACGAGACTTTAGCTGTCTTCGTTGCACCTTTTATGAGGAATCTGTCGATGTCTTCGGTGTTTATCGAGTTGGGAACCGTAATATAGATGTTTTTTTCCCATTCTTAGTTCCATGGGTATTTGTCCAATTGTGAATCTCCTTAGTCTTATCCTTCATCCTGCAGATTAGGCCACTAGGGTATTTCAATTCTCCGAAAGACCTTGTAATGTAATTAGTTTCATCTTCTAAGTACAGATTGACACACATTCTGAAGGCGCGAAAGAAAAACCAATCAGAACTCCTCTCCTCACACTCCTGCTATGACCTGGATTTATTTACTTATCAAAGGTAGCAAGTGTCCTCGTACTAGACACGACGAGACGGGTGGAACACGGGACAAATGGTCACCGCCCAGGCGTTATGATAACCTGACCGAGTACCCTTCAAGAGTGACAAATTGTGACCTATGTAGAAAATTTCTGTAGATACTCTCTGAAGAAGACGAAGTTAGAAACGTTACCGTAAATAAATTCCTAGATCATTTTCGTTTTACTTCCACCACCCAATCTCTCATTCATATATATATATATATATATAATGTATATGTATATATATATATATATATATATATATATATATATATATAATATTATTATACCCTCTTGCCGCTGTCATGAATAAATAGATGAAAATGCAGTAATATCTGAGTGAGAGAACGCCAACATCTTCTCCAGGGAAAGTACAAAAATAGGCGAAGTTGCTAGAGGCATACCCCTATATACTTCTCTGTCACGGTGGGGAGGGGGGTTGTGGAGTATAAAAGGAACTCTTCAGTTGGCTATTCCCGTAGGCTGTGCGAGTTCCTACTACATCCCTGCCCCCCTCCCCGATAGTGACAGAAGGTGTATATACTGTATTTGTCCAGCCACTTTGCCCATCTTTTATTTTGCTGAAGAGTGCTGAGGTTGGCAGTCGAAATATAGAAGTTAGCATTCTCCCAAGGTTTTCTTTCACTCCGAGAGTGAGTTCTGTGTGATATCTTTTCTTTTTCATTTTCTTGATCTTTTTCATCTGCCGTATTTGTTGTCCTTCCGTCTTCCGAATGAGGTACATAGTTCTAGCCGCCTCCGCTGTCGGCGCCCAACATTTCCAAGCTGCCGCCGACGCTTCCGCCTCCTTTGTTGTTTTGGAATTCCTTGATATGGCTGCGGTTCCCATTATCGGTTTACCGCTGTTCCGTAATGGACTTTCAAAACAACCCACATTCCCTCACCGCCCCACCCCTCCCTCCCTCCCTCCCTCCCTCGCACCCTCCCTCCCTCGCACCCTCCCTCTCTCCCTCGCACCCTTCCTCTCTGCCTCCCTCCCTCCCTCTGCCCCACCCTTCTCCCCTCCATCTATCCGTCACTCTACCCATTCTTCCCTTTATTTCCTGTCCTTTCCTCATTCCTCTTGCTTCCTCTGTCCCTCATCCTATCTCATCTGTTTTATCCTTCCCCTTACTTATTCCCCTCCCTCCTCCCTTCCTCCCTTCCTCCCTCCCCCCTCCCTTCCTCCCTCCCTTCCCTTCCTCCCTCCCCTCCCTTCCTCCCTCCCCTCCCTTCCTCCCTCCCCTCCCTTCCTCCCTCCCCTCCCTTCCTCCCTCTCCCTCCCCTCCTTCCTCCTTTCCTCCCCTCCTTCCCTTCCCTCCCTCTACTCCGTGCTCCTTCTAATCCTTTCTCCGTTTCCTCTCCTCCGTCCTGTATTTCTCCCCTCTCTCATTCTCCCACCTCTCTCTCTCTCTCACCCCCTCTCTCCTTTCTCTCACCCCCCTCTCTCTCTCCCTCCCTCTCTCCTCTCTCTCTCTCTCACTATTTCTCTTTCTAACCCCCTCTCTCCTTTCACCCCCCTCCTCTCTCTCTCTCTCTCTCTCTCTCTCTCTCTCTCTCTCTCTCTCTCTCTCTCTCTCTCTCTCTCGGCCTCCCCTTCTCTATCGCTTCCCGTGAGCTTAGTAGATCAGTAGCCAAACATATTTTAATTCAAATCGTACATTGGTTAAAGTAATACTATTTAGATTCCGACAAACCCTTTCAAGACGCAAAGACGCAACCTACGTTCGCATCTTACTGCGGTTACAAATGCACGAGGAGAAACGTGCCCCTCAGTCGTAGAAATATGTTAACCAGTTAATAATTGGAGGAGAAACGTGTCCTTTAGTCGTGGAGATATGTTAACCAGTTAATAATTGCCCATTTGGTAACCAAGGCGCTATTTTCACTAAGAACATTGAAGAAAGTGGCCCATGACACGCGTGTCGTACGACAGACACACACACTGGAATGTCGACAAATAGGGACGAGAGATGTTGACACACGACACGAAGTCAGAAACACGCGAGATTGATATACAGGGGGGAATGGGACTACGGTGACCAGATTTCTCAAGTGCTGATATGTTAGACAGCAGCTGAAAATGTGTTAGATACGCAAAAATAATGTTAACTCTTTTTGCTACTCTTAATACGTTACGTTTCTTATATATATATATAACATCCACTCTCGGAGAAAGATAAGCTGAGATACAGAGTAAACCGTATATTTCGACCACTAACTGTGATCCTCTTCAGCAGTTACAATTATAGGGTACATAGACAAGGGGTTATATACAGAGGAGGAAGTTACAGTGGGGAACTCAGTAAGCCTCAGGTCACTTGCCCTGAGTGAGGTCGGACGTTTCGTCCTGTGGAGATGAATTTATTAACTGCCATACTAGTAATCATCTGGTGACCATTGACCTTTAGAAGTATTATAATTTGGAAACTGTTTTATTAATGAGGACTCGATTTTTCTTTTGAAACTACAATGTGAATTGTATACTGTAGCTGCATTCTTCCAATCTATTCTGTGATCTAAGACTAGAATGGAGGAATACAGCTGAGTTTTCATATATATATATAATATATGTGTATATATATATATATATATATATATGTATATATATATAACATATATATATAATATATGTATATATATATAACATATATATATATATATATATCTTTATATATATAAAATATATATATATTATATATATATATATATATATATATATATATATATATATAAGAGGAAGCTCGCAGGCTGAGCGGGTTAGGGCGTCGTTACTTGGGGCGAAAGTAGAGGTGATGGTGGTTCAAATCCTCCCACCAGCAAAGTTGAACCAAGGGCATGGTTTATTAAATTCCACACTACAAAGCCCTCTGTGAGGGGCACCATCCTAGCCTTCCGATATGGGGGAGTTTGTAACGTTAAACCATATCATATATATATATATATATATATATATATATATATATATATATATATATTATTAATATAGTATTATTTTGTGGGGAAATATGCTAAATTGAGCATAATTATGGTAAGTCTGGTTACCCTGAGTGGGACAACACATTCACTTTTCTCGGGCTAATAAAAACAGAAAAATCAGAGAGGCATAATGAGGAAAATGTGTGAAGGGGGAACTTTGCTCACACTAAGACTATATTTTTTTTCCCAAGAAAAATATACATGGCCACAAAAAATGAACAGTTGATAGGTAAATGAGTAAATTGGCAAATAAGATAAAAAGAAACAAAGAAATATTCGACATTAAATGAGATGATAAGCATACCACGGTGTGCATAAAGGAGAAAGGTCCTGATATACAACTTAAGTTGAGCAAATATGTGCAATTTAACACTTCCATCCAAGGAAGCGACAGATATTAAAATGCAGGCAGTGTGTGTGTTTGTGTGTGCGTCTGTTCATTAAAATACGAATATGTGTGTGCTATCAAATTTACGCCGCTATGAACGAATTTACTTAGTGTGCCATTGCTTTAAGACAGATTGAAAAGGTGTAATATTAATGTCTTCCTACGTGGAAGTTCTGGCAGCGTCGTTTCAGAGAAGGGCAAGGCAAGGAACGACACAACACAGGGACGCAGACGCCTTGAGCTTGCACCTCCTCCTCCTCCTCCTCCTCCTCCTCTTCCTCTTCTTCCCCTCCCCCTCTTCCTCTTCCTCCCCTTCCCATCTTCCTCCTCCCTCTCATCCTTTCCCTCCGCCTCTTCCTCCTTTCCTCCCATCCTCTTTCTCCCCTTCCCCTCCCCATCATCCTTTCCCTCGTCCTCTTCCTCCTTTCCTCCACCTCCCCCTCCCCCTTTCCGTCCTCCTCCTCCTCCTCTTTCTCCTCTTCTTCCTGATCCACTTCCTTTTCCTCATCCTCCTATACCGCCTTCTCCCCCTCCTCCTCCACCTCTTCCTCCCATACCGCCTTGTCCCCTTCCTCTTCCTCCTTTCCTCCTCTTCCTCCTTCTTCCCTTATTCCTTCTTCCCTTCCTCCTTTCCTTCTCTCCATCCTCCCCTCCTCCTCCCCTCCTCCTCCTTACCTTCCTCCTCCACTTCCTCCTCCCCTCCTCCTCGTCCTCTTCCTTCTCCTCTCTCCTCGTACTCCTCTTTCTCCTCTTTCTCATCCACCTTCCTACTTCTCCTCCTCCTCCTGTTCATCCTCCACCTCCTACCCTTCCTCCACTTCCCTCTCCCCTCCTCGTCGTCTTCCTTCTCCTCCCTCCTCGTATTCCTCTTTCTCCTTTCTCTCATCCACCTCCCTACTTTTCCTCCTCCTCCCTCTCCTCCTCCTGTTCTCCTTCTGCTCATTCTCCACCCCCTACTCTTCCTCCCCTTCCTCCTCTTCCTTTTCCACATCCTCTTACTCGTCCTCGTCTTCCTCCTCTTTTGCCCCATTCTACTCTTCCTCCCCTTCCTCCTCCTCCTACTCCTCTTCCTCCTCTTCTTCCTCCATTCCTTCCCCGTCTCCTCCTTTTCCTCCTCCTCTTCCTCTTTCTCCTCCACTTCCTCCCCCACCTTTTCCTCTTCTCCCTCCTCCTCCTCTTCCTTTCCTTTTTCCTCCTCCTCCTCCTTTCTCTCCTCCCCTTCTTCCTCCCCTCTTTCTCCTCCTCCTTTCCCTCCTCCCTCTTCCTCCTCCTCTTCCTCCTCCTCCTCTTCCTCTTTCTCCTCCATTTCCTCCCCACCTTTTCCTCTTCTCCCTCCTCCTCTTCCTTTACTTCTCCTCCTCCCCTCCTATTACTCTTCCTCCTCCTCCTCCTTTCCCTCCTCCCTCGTCTCCTCCTCCTCCTCCTTTCCCTCATCCCTCTTCTCCTCCTCCTCCTCCTCCTCCTCTTCCTCTTCCGCCATAATTGTAATCATTAATGCATAGCGTCCGGGACCCCCTTCTTGGAAACCCAACACACACACACACTGACTGGAAGGGCGGCGACGGCCCGCGGCTGGACAACTTGAAGGTCTTTTGCTCGAGATATTTGGCTAATTACGGGGACAGAGCACCTGCCTACAGGGTTGCACCCCATAGTGGTGTGTGGAGAAAAGAGGGGGGGAGGGGGTTGCCTGTGTGAAGCTTTATTGCTATTTATATTTTCCAATATACTTATATATACATATATCCATATACATGTATATATATATATATATATATATATATATATATGTTTCTTTAACGTATATGTATACGAGGGGTCTCCTTGGTTTGTTCAATTATTTATTTATCTATTAATTTATTTAATTTTATTTATTCATTTATTTTTAATTTATTTTTATCATGTATTCAAAGATTACAATCTAACTCATTTATCTATTAATTTTATTTTATTTATTTGTTTATTTTTCATTTATTTTTTATCATGTATTCAAAGATTACAATCTAACTCATGTATCTATTATTTTTAATTTATTTATTTATTTATTTTTAATTTATTTTTATCATGTATTCAAAGATTACAATCTTACGAGTCTAACTCATAGTTTAGATATTGGTGGCAATGATTAGATCATTGAAAGGTAACCTTCATTGGGTTTTGGAAGCTCTCCGCTGTCCAATTTGGCCAAGACTCGTAAGGTCTTTCTCTGGCATTGCTGTCTTTCAGTCTCACATTTATGTATTTGATGAACGTGGACGTTTCTCCTTACATTGGTGTCCCCTTGTTTAAAAAATCAAAGCGTAACTTCTCTCTCTCTCTCTCTCTCTCTCTCTCTCTCTCTCTCGGCTTGCTTCCCTCTCGGCCCACATTTTACCAACTCATCAAATTCTTCCATATCAGTTGCCACTTTCATCTTTACTCTTGCCATTTATCTCACCGGTTCAGTTTCTTGATCTTTCTTCTTATGCAGAATAAGTCGTACCTCCTTGGGTTTCTCCAGACGTTACGTTAGGGTTTTGGCTTCTTTATGTTTGTTTTTCTTTTTTGTTTCTTTTTTTCTTTTTTTGATGGATGACGGATGAGGATATTTATTTACTTATTATTATTATTTTCATGGGTTTGGGGGCTTCTTTTTGTTAGTTTCTTTTTCTTTTTCGTTTCTTTTCTCTCTTTTGATGGATGAGGGCTGATGATATTTATTTGTTAATTTATTTTATTATCATTATTATTATTATTATGGGTTGGGGGCTGAAGATATAGTATTTTCTTGGAACCCAGTGACATAATTGTGTTTCTGCCTTCATCCATGAGTACCCCTTATGTTGAAGGAAGTCGACAGTCGTTAGTCAGAACTGATTCGATAAGCATTCCAATGTTCAATTCCTTTGCTCCAGTCACCCACCCTCCTTTAAGGTTTTATTGTGAATACCGACACGGTGGAGAGCACTCTAGTGACCAGTATAATGGAGATGCTCTACACCAAACATCAATCAATCTTTCAATCAATCAAATCAGCCATCCTGAGTCCACTGCTGAACAAAGGCCTCCTTCATAGCATTCCATGATTCACACGACCGTGTCATCCTCTGCCACGTCACTCCTGCAAACTTCGCAATCTCAATACATTATATATAAATATATATATATATTGTATGTGTGTGTGTGTAATGTATATTATATATATATATATGTGTGTGTGTGTGTGTGTGTGTATATATGTATAGGCCTATAGTATATATATATATATATATATATATATATATATATATGTGTGTGTGTGTGTGTATGTATATATATATATATATATATATATATATATATATATATATATATATGATGGCCCACCATCCTCCATGTATTTAAAATTTCTGTATATGTATAATACTCTGTACTTGTTGGATAATTATGTATGTACTGTAAATTGCTTGTATACGTGTGGTCGTTTCTACTCCTTACTCGTCCGACAGACTTAAACTAGTTCTGTCCGGCTCATCCTTCCCCTTCCTCCCGTCCTCGCCAACACTATATATGATACATTCCGCCGGCTCCTAAGCGGACAATTTTCGTTGGCTATCGAGGCGTAACTTCCCTCCCCATCGCTTTCACTCTAATCCCGTTGTGTACCCACGTAACTGTAATCTCATGACTTGGTTTTCGGTTTAGGTTGAGGAATTAATTGTCTATTGATTAATTTTGTTGTTGTAAAGTTATTATATTTGTTTTGTTGACTTTTTGTTATAAATTGAATTAATTATTTATGTTAACTTCCGTTTGAATTTGCCTTAACCACATCAAGGCCACAAAGTACGAACCCCTCCTAGATATATTTCCTTATATCCTTGCGGAAGGCATAACAATATATATATATAATATATACATATATATATATATATATATATATATATATATATATTCCTGAAAAAAGTAAGGGCATAAGAGGGTTTATGAGTTTTCCAACCAGTACCCTAAGGTTTGGGTCTTTTAATATGTTCGGATGTGATACAGATGAGCGTAAAAGGGAAGAGATAGGCAGTATGTTTGCGAGAAGAAAGATGAATGTATTGGCTTTGAGTGGAAATAAGTTGATAGGGAGAGGCGAGTGTGAGTTTGGGGAATGTAGCTGGGAGGTTCTCAGGAGTGAAGAGTGGACGAGGGAGAGAAGGGATGGCTATACTAATAAATGAAGAGATTAGTAAACGTGTAGAGTAGTAGAAAGAGGTTTCTTAAAGGTTAATGTGGATAAAGGTGAAACTGGGAAGGGAGATGTGGGTTTTTGTAAGTGCGTATAGGCCTGGTAATGAGGAGAGTGTAGAGGAAAGGGATTTTTTTTTTATAGATTTAAAAGAGTGCATAGAGGGTTTAGGTCAATGTGTAGTATTGGGAGACCTTAATGCTAGGGTAGGAAATGAACCAATAGGCGGAGTGGTTGGGAAGTGTGGAGTTCCAGGAAAGAATCGTAGTGGAGAGTTGATGGTGGAGATGTGTTTAGAGAGTTGATGATAGCAAATGCAGTGTTTAGGAAGAAAGTCAAGCACAAGTACACAAGGGAGAGGGTGTTGGATGGAAGGGTGGTACATAAGAGTATTAATGAACTATGTAGTGGTGAATCGCAGTATAGTAGGAAGAGTTAAGGATGTACATGTTCTAAGGGGAAAAGGGTGGTAGATAGAGCGTTAATGGACTATGTAGTGGTAAATAGCAGTATAGTAGGAAGAGTTAAGGATGTACATGTTCTAAGGGGAAAAGAGTGTGGGAATATCAGATTATTTTTTGGTGGAAGTATAGAGTGGAAGATAGATGGAGAAAGAGGAAAAGGACAAGATATAGAGGCGCTTAAAGTAAATTGCTTAAACGAGGAAAAAAAGTAGTACAAGGAGCTGAGAGAAGAGTGGGAGTGAGTGAAGGATAGAATGGAACTAGGAGTGGAGGAGGAATGGGGATGGTTCAAGGAGGGAATCACAAGCTGTGCAAAGATGGTGTGTGGAACAAGAAGGACCAGAAGAAATAGAAGGAAGGGTAGTGAGAGGTGGGATGAGGAACCAGAGATAGTTGTAAAAGAGAAGAAGCGAGCTTTCACGGATTGGTTACAAAATAGAACAAGGGAACCATATGAGAGGTACAAAGAAAAGAGAAGTCAATCATAAGATAAAGGAGGCAAAGAGGAGAGCAGATGTGAAATGGGTGAGAGTTTGACAGGTAATTTTGAAAATAATAAAAAAAAAAATTTGGGACCCATTCAGTGTTGATCATAAATGTGTATGTATATATATATATATATATATATATATATATATATATATATATATATATATAAGATGTGTGTGTGTATGGGTACATATTTGTGTATATATGTACCGTATGTAAACATGTATCACAAAATTTGTGTGAAACTACACGGTCCTGTATCTCAGAATTGTGAATAAATTGTCAAGTCGACTTGTCGCACGTGTGCCTTTAGTGTAACCCCCGTCTTAAAGCACGATGTGGTCTTAGTTCTAGCCTGGTGGTGGGGGTAGGGTTGGAGATGATGTGTAATGGTTGTTGTGGTGGTTATGTGTAGCTGTGGTGGTGGTATAGGAAGGTGGTATACCGTAGATGTGGTAGGTAGTTGACTAAAGTGGGCAAGAATTCGTTGGTGGAAATTTTTGGCTTGAAGATGGGAAATTAATCAGTCACACATACACACACACACACACACACACACACACACACACACACACACACACACACACACACACAACACACAGATACACAAAGACATACCCCATGACATCGGTTCAGACCAGAATCACACATTTATTTATGACTGGAGACAAATATCCTTTAAAAAGATAAATGATAAACAAATAAATGAATAAACAGATGAAATACAAATAAAAGGCTAAACCCTTTTAGCTGCCATTATCCCGTTGCACCCCATTTCTGCTGGCCTCCTACTGTCTCTCCTTTTCCTCTGCAGTCACTTCATATCCATAATTTTGCTGTGATATAACTCCTAAGAACAGAAACGCTGGTTATTGCCCACAAAATTATATATATATATATATATATATATATATATATATATATATATATATATATATATGTATGTAC
>NC_134812.1:42011572-42041572 GCF_046742065.1 Oratosquilla oratoria
GTGCATATGCGTGTGTGTGAGGTTCTTCCTCTGCATCTCCATTTATCAAAGTTTGCCCTTGATTCGTTTATGTCATTAACCTACATTATTTTTTCTAATTTGTTCCGCAAATTGACTTTTATGTCTAGAATGCTGCATTTCCTAACAACATTTAGTCATTATTCTTAGATATTTTGGTGTGACATGTTGTGTCTTGCCATAGTAACAGAGTCACTTTTTTTTCTATTTCTCTGATTTGAAAATCGGGGGTCATATTATCTCTCACCCATCTCTTCTCTGTTGTGGGTTGCCCCATATTTCCCAGTCTCTACTCGTATGTCTTATCAGCCAAGCTCTGGATCAATTTGATTGTCGCACTTCATAAACCATTTCTATTATATATATATATATATATATATATATATATATATATATATATATATATATATATAGTGTGTGTGTGGTGACGACACCGCTATTTTTTTTTCCAATCAAGGTCCGTTTAGCAAGCTGAGTCGGTATTATTACACCAGTAAGTTAGTGTGTGTGTGTGTGCGTGTGTGTATGTGCTTGCTTAATTGAAATATACAGAATAAGAAGTATTGCCCAGGGGTCACGTATCTATGCTTCCATCGGTCAAAATTTACTTTAACTCCGTTCATTTCCACTGATTGTATTTATTCCATGTTTTGCCACGAATCATTACTTCTCTATGGATCTGGATTTCTTAATAATCTTCAACTACCTTGTCTTTATTCAGTGATTATATGTTTCACTCTCTCTCTCTCTCTCTATGTGTGTGTGTAGGTGTGTGTAGGTGCGCGCGCGTGCACGTGTGTGTGTGTGTGTAAATCTTAAGAAAAAAGATGCTTTTGTTTCAGGTGAGGACACCGCGGAAGCCATCTTCCTTGGTTTGAATTATTTCGAGGCTTTTTTCCAAGGAAGGGTTTTGGACCACTTGTTCTCGTATATTGCTGTTCACTCTTTTATTCCCTCTCAGACAAGCCGTCCTCCTCTTCCCCTTTCTCCTCCACGTCTTCATACTCCTCCTTCTCTTCTTCCTCCTCTTGCTCTTCCTCCATCTCCTCCCCCTCAAGTTCCCAGCAATCCTTATTTTCCATACTTATTTTCACGTTCCTTTTACTCCTCGTTCTTTTCTTCCTCCTGCTCCTCTTCCTCATCCGTCTTCACGAGTCCCAGCTCCTCCTCTCTCCTCCTCCTCTTCCTCTTCCTCTTCCTCCAGCTCCTCCTCTTCCTGATCCTCTTATTCATAGTCCCCCATGTACCTCATTCTGCTTCTAAACTTTCTCATACTCTATCTCCTCTTCCTCCTTATCCTCCTCCCCCTCCATCTCTTTCTCCTCCTCCTTATCCTCCTCTTCCTCCCCTCCTTCTCTTTCTCCTCCTCCTCTTCTTCTTCTTCACGGTCTCACCTCCTTTTTCCCTTCTTCTTCCTCCTCCTCTTCCTTATCCTAGTCTTCCTACTACTACTACTATTACTACTTATGCTCTCCCTCCTGCTCCTCTCCTACCTATCTCTCCTACTATCACTACAATTACAACTACTATTAATACTGATACTATTACTACTACAGTACTTTCCCCTCCTGATGCTGTTCCTCTTTCTCTTTTTCTTTTATTTTTTCACCAATTCCTCCTTACCCTCGTCCTTTTCGCCTTTCTCTTCCTCCCAATCGTTATCCTTATCCTTCTCCTCCTCACCCTCTTCCTCCTTTTCATGCTCCTGTTCCTCCTCAGTTTCCTCCTCCTCTTCCTCCACCTCATCCTACTTTTCCCACCCATCTTCCTCTTCCTCCTCTTTCTTCTTCTTTTCTTCCTCTTCCTTTTCCCTATACTTTACTCGTAATATTACCAGGAAATGTCCCCATTGGTTTTGGTTCTCTCTCTCCCTCTTCTCTTCTTTTCTCTCCCTTCCTTTAACTCCCTCCCCTCCTTTTCTCTCACCTTCCCTCCCTCCCCTCCTCTCTTCTCTCCCTTTTTAGTTCCCTCCCTTCCTCTCTTCCCACACTCCCTCCCTTCCCACACTCCCTCCCTTCCCACACTCCCTCCCTTCCCCCACTCCCTCTCTTTGTGCCTCTCCTGCCATTTGGTAGTGTCTGTTCCGCGCGGCGCCTTGGGAATCGAGAAGGCGGCGTCCTGGAAACCCGGTCTTGTCAAAATCTCCCTCGGAAGACTGCGGCGGCGGCGGCGGCCGAGGCCGAATTCTTGTAGAAGAACCGAAATATGTATGCCGGGCAGGCCAGCGCTGTTGTTCGTTCCAATCTGCCACAGATGCTTGTTTTAGGAAGCAGATTTGACTTGGGATATTTACGTGTATGTATATATATATATATATATATATATATATATATATATATATATATGTGTGTGTGTGTGTGTGTGTGTGTGTGTGTGTGTACGAAAAAAGCTGGAGTCCGGGAAACATAATGGTGGAAACGTAGAAAACACCAGACTCAGGAGTAGGTAATTTATTCCTGAGTCTGGTGTTTTCTACGTTTCCACCATATATATATATATATATATATATATATATATATATATATATATACATACACACGTATATTTATATGTATGTATGCATGTATGTATAAAGCTGCTCAGTAGTATGCAGCTGATACTTTAGGGTCTATATGGGGTACCCCTACGGACCACAGCCACACATCATTTTGTCTGAGGTTGGGGAAAATCTCTATTCATAGAAAAAGGATACTGTATTATACTGCGACTGTCCCTCCGTTATGCTGTCCCCCCACTCATGTTATTGTCCTATACCACTTCTCTTAATATTCATTTTTTTATTTCGCCAAACCATGTGGTGGGGGAAAAGAATACTGCCACTTAGTATTCCCACTTGATTCGTAAAAGGCGACAAAAACGGAACGGGGATAGGGCTAGGCATTCTTCTTGTAGCCCCAAAAGGGGAGCTTTCCAACCAGAACCCAAAGGTTTGGGTCTTTTAATGTCCGTGGATGTGGTAAAGATGAGAGTAAAGTGGAAGAGATAGACAGTATGTTTGTGAGAAGAAAGATGGATGTGTTGACATTGAGTGAAACTAAGTTGAAAGGGAGGGGAGTGTTTGAGTTTGGGAGTGTAGTTGGGAGGTTCTCAGGAGTGAAGAGAGGACGAGGGAGAGAAGGGGTGGCTATACTAGAAAGTGAAGAGATAGGTAAACGTGTGGTGTAGTGGAAGGAGGTTTCTTCAAGGTTAATGTGGATGAAGGTGAAATTGGGGAGATGTGGGTTTTTATAAATGCGTATAGACCTGGTAATGAGAAGAGTGAAGAAAGGGAGTTTTTGAGATAGATTTAAAAGAGTGCATAGAGGGTTTCGGGAGAAATGTCAATGTTGTGGTATTGGGAGACCTTAATGCTAGAGTAGGAAATAAACCAATAGGCGGAGTGGTTGGGAAGTGTGGAGAGTTGATGGAAATGTGTCTATAAAGAGAACTGATGATAGCAAATACAGTGTTTAGGAAAAAAGTCAAACATAAGTACACATGGGAGAGATTGGTGGATGGAAGGGTGGTAGATAGGGCGTTAATAGATTATATAGAGGTAATCAGGAGTATAGTAAGAAGAGTTAAGGATGTACATGTTCTAAGTGGAGAGAGTGTGGGAATATCAGATAATTTTTTGGTGGAAGGTAAGTTGAGAGTGAAGGATTGATGGAGAAAGGAAAAGGACAGAGGGTAGGGAGGTGCTTGAAGTGAACTGCTTAAATGAGAAAGAAAGAAGAAGGGGTACAAGAAAAAGCTGAGAAAGGAGTGGGAGGGAGTGAAAGGTAGAGTAGAACTAGGAGCGGAGGAGGAATGGGGATGGTTCAAGGAGGGAGTCACAAGGTGTGCAAAGATGGTGTGTGGAACAAAGAGGACGGGAGGAAATAGAAGAAAGGGTAGTGAATGGTGGGATGAGGAAACAAAGAAGGTAGTAGGAGAGAAGCAAACATTCACAGATTGGTTACAAAATTGGACGAGATAATCATATGAGAGGTACAAAGAAAAGAGAAGTAAAGCATAAGATAAAGGAGGCAAAGAGGAGAGCAGATGTGAAATGGGGTAAGAGTATGACTGAAAATTTTGAAAGTAATAAAAGTATTTTTTGGAAAGAAATTATGAGAGAAGAGGAAGCGAATCAAGTAGAGAAGAAAAGGTAAAAGGTGCAGATGGAGAGATGATTGGAAAAGACGGTAGTAAGAGGAAGATAAGCAGATTATTTTAGGATGTTGCTAGATGTGAAGGAGGATAAGAAGGGAAAGTAGTTGTAGTGGTAAGCGCTAAGAAAATGACAGTGATGAGTGGGGAAAATGGAGGAGAAATAAGGAAAGATGAGGTGAAAGCAGTTATTAAAATGATAAGAGCAGGTAAGGCACCTGGCTTGGGTGGGTGTCATGCAAAATGTCTAAAAAAAAGAAAAGAAAAAAAAAAGGGAGGTGCAGTGATGGAGGTTATTTAATGTTTGTTTGGGGAGGGTAGAGTGCCGGAAGACTGGAGGAGTGCCTGTATAGTTCCACTTTACAAGGGAAAAAGGGACAAATCTAAGTGTAGTAGTTTCAGAGGGATCACTTTATTAAGTGTAGTTGGGAAGGCTTATGGGAGGGTTTTGAGAGGATTAGGAGAGGAACAGAGAGTGACTGGTGAGGAACGGTGTGTGTTTAGGACAGGTAGAGGTTGCGTGGATCAGATTTTTTTGTGGTAAGACCAATATGTAAGAAAGCTATAGGAAAAGGTAAGGATGTTTTTTGAGGCTCTATGGATTCGGAAAAGGCTTATGATAGGGTAGACAGGAGGACACTGTGGGAGGTATTGCAGATATATGGGACAGGAGGAAAGCTGTTAAGAGCAGTCAGATTTTTTTTACGAGAGTAGTAGAGCCTGTGTTAGCCACTTCATTACGAGCCAAATCTCGCGCGCAGTATCAGCTGCCATATGTACGATGCATCACTATTCGCATTATAAAGTATAAAGTCACTGCTGTATTACTCTTTCTCTTTTAATCTGAGTAATAATAAACACAGAAAACCAGTTCACAGAATCCGAGGGTAACTCATGTACAACTTTTCTGCATGAGGGGACGGAGAGGGGGGTCGCCGATTTAACGAAACGGCCTTGACATGGATGTGCTGTGTCTTGCGACACTGCTTCAAACCCAGGGCATTGGGCAAGATGCAGGGATGACCCGTCATCCAGGAGGTACCAAGATAAGAGGGAGGAAAGAGGGTGAAGGGGAGTGGAGTATGTTGGGGATGGAATTGGTGGGAGTGGTTTTTATGCCTTTTTTTTTGGGGGGGGGCTACCTCCCTTATAAGAGGAAATATATATATATAATATATATATATATATAATATATATTACAAAGGATTACAAAGGCGGAGCATGCCGACAGGAGACCTTTTGGTCCATATCTAGGTCGGATGCGAAAAAAATCATAATAGTAATAAAATAATAAATAAAAACTATAATAATGTAAATAACAAATAGAATACATAAATAAATGCATAGGTATAGTTAGATAATAAACAAACAGGTAAATAGTAAATAATAATGAATTGACATATAACTAATAATAAATGAAAATCAGACTGACAAATGATAACAAAACAAAAACAAATAATATAAGATAAATTGTAATCATTACGGCACCTTGCTTAGGTGTTTATCGAAATGATTCTTAAAGCTTCGAACTGAATTACATTGCACTACCTGTGCAGGAAGTTTATTCCATTCATTAACTACACGGTTGGCAAAGTTGTTTCTACCTACTTCCAAATTGAATCTATTTCCGGACAGTTTGAGACCATTGTTTCTTGTCTGATTCTCATTCAATGTGAAAATTTGGTCACTTTTGATGTCAATTCCCTTTAGAATCTTAAAGACGTGTATCAAGTCACCTCTGAGTCTACGCTTTTATGTATATATATATATATATATATATATATATATATATATATATATACATACATATACCAAAGGCTTTTTCCCCCTTACACAGGAGGTAGCCAAAAAGAAAAAGGCATAGAAACCACTCCCACCCATTCCATCCCCTACATACTCCACTCCCCTCCACCCTCTTCCCTTCCCATCTTCTCCTTTTCTGCATGAGGGGACGGAGAGGAGGAGTCGCCGAATTAATGAAACGGCCTTGCTGTGGATGTACTGTGTCTTGCGATACTGCTTTTGACCCAGGGCAGTGGACGGGATGCAAGGATGACCCGTCATCCAGGAGGTGCCAAGATGTAAGGGAGGGAAGGGGGTGGAGGGGAGTGGAGTATGTAGAGGATGGAAATATATATATATATATATATATGATTGACTTTAGCTGGAAGAGAACTATTTCCTGCTTTATTAACTATCATTGTCGCCACATGATAGGAAATTCCGCCTGAAACCAGATTACAAAGGAAACTAAAGAGATTAATCAAGATAGGGTATAACCCCTTTCGAGGGCTGGCAGTAGTTAGAATCATAAGGAAATGTGCCAAATGGCACGGGAGACCTTGAAGGCTGCACAGCCGTTACCCTCTCGATGAGAGTATCTCGCCTCATAGATTTCTCTCCCAGATATTGTCAGACGGTTCTAGCCAGTTGGTGGAAGAGGTATTTGTCGATCGAGACCCTGAGCCCAATGGGAGGGCCCGGAATGGATAAGAAAGAGAGGTTATGAGTTGGAAAGAAAGTCAAAGAGGTGCTTCGCCGGGGTCCCGAGCTCAGGGAGAGCATCAAGAGAAACCGGAGAGGACCCATTTGGGTCCTAAAGCGGAGTCGTGTATGACATCATTACCTAAGAAGCAAGTACCCAACAGAGATTGTGAGGCTGCCTGCTGATGGCCTTTCTTGTAAATGGCAGCCACCTTTCGGATTGTATTAAGAAGAAAATGGTATACAGGATTGGCCGAACACAGAAATTTCCATGGTGAGCTCAGCAGAGGGTGGCCTGACGCAGAATGGGGGGACGAAATGAAGAAGTTTGCTGGAGTGACAAGGCAAAGGCAGGGACTGTACTACAAGACGTGAAAGAGGTTGAAAATTGTACTTGTTAGAAAAGATGGTGAGATATGGAGCATTCACCTGACTGGATGCATAGAAATAGTAAGCGCAGAATGTTGAGTGAGGTCAGACAGAAGGAGTTATGAAAGAGGCCGAGGGAGGTCTTCATATATCAGGGGACTATGTGGATGACTTTCTAGAGGACTCCCCTTCAGTAGACGTGTCGATTCCTGCAGATATAACCCGTGGTTTATTTTTTTTTTTTTTTTTTTTTTTTTTTTTTTTTTTTTTTAAAGGCGGTCCTTTGACAGATGGATTTTTGTGAAACCTTGTTTGTATAGTCTGCGAAGTGGACGATTTGGAATTAGAAAAAAATCTTTTTCGTATCTGTAATGAACTCGTATCCCTCTCTCACTGTACAGTCACTCCTATACTTTCTTCTACCAATTCAGTCTTCACATTTTCCTTAGTCAACACTTTACACATACACCAACCAGTCATTCCTTCACTTTCTGTCTTTGCGTCCACACATTGCACACCCCATTCACTCTTATACATTTGTATTCTTCCACTCGCTTCTTCACACACACATACTCACACAAACACACGCGCGCTCACGCGAGCATACACATACGCACACACACGCACATACCCGCCCACGCGCATACAGATACACGCGCACACACACACGGACACACACATACACACGCACCACACACACGCCCGCGCGCACGCATACACATACATACGCACGCACACATGTATACACACGTACACATACACACGCACATGCGTACACACACACACGCACATGCGTACACACACACACGCACATACACACACACACACACACACACACACACACACACACACACACACACACAACCTACTCGGTTCCCCCAAACTAGCTTCTTTACACCATTCACATATTTTCACACACACACTCGCTCTCTCAGTCCTTTACAATACGGCCATTAGCTCCAGTACATTCTCACACTCCCCTGTACCCTGTTGTGTCCCATAGTTGATTGATGATCGTGTTTTTTCATTTGGCTTTTTTGTGTTTAACTCTTCTCTGTCCTGGCGTCATTTTTGCGTAATCTAAGTTCCCTACTTGCTTTCTTATCTGTGTTGTACTTTTTTTGTATTACAAATTTATTTATTTTTCTATTTTTGTTTTTCATGGAGTATGTGTTTCCTCTCTCGTTCGTTAGAGTTTGGGTATGATATATATATATATATATATATTTATATATATATATATATATATATATATATATATATATATATTTATATAAAATATGTATTTTTTTTTTTTTTTTGCGTAATTTGAGCTTCCCTATTTTCTTTTTCACAATATCTTTTTTCCTCAGTTGTATATATATTTTGTTATATTATTTTATTTCTTTGTAAGTGGATTTTTTGTATTTCCTATCCTTTGTACTTTATGTTTTATATTATTTGTTTGTTGTTTATTTGTTCATTTTTAATTAACCCATTTCCATTTTGATTAGGAGATTAGTTGAAATTTCTTGAGCTTCTGCTTTTCGTGAACGTCCGAGCACACAGATTTAAGTTGGCGCCCTCGGTCGCAGTTAAGCGTCTCCAGCCGTGATCTTGTTAAGATCCCTGAACGGCCTCGCGGTCTCGTTGTGTGACGTCACGCGGGCCAAGCTGTGTGACGTCATGTGCTGAGGTCACTTTTCGGAAACCTGTGTAGAGTTCCGTTTCTCACATGTACACACGCACACACACACACACACACACACACACACACACATGAATACACACACACACACACACATGAATACACACACACATACACATGAATACACACATGTGCACACGCACACACATGCATGTGGAACCGTACATGAATTTGAGTCTAGGTAGGCTAGAAAATTAGAGAATAGGAGACGGGACCCAACGAGCATTCCTCCTTTCCTGTAAACTACATTTAGATGGGGTTTACACGGTCTAACGGTTCGTCGAACGCGGTTCGACAGACACGTCTTTAAAGTGATGTGTGAACGGGGTATTTGGGGTTTAACCAACGTGTTCGACAACCAAATACCCCGTTCACACGTTCAGTTCGTTCGACGAACCGTTAGATCGTGTAAACCCCCTCTTAGGTAAATACACGTACGCACACGCGCGACACACACGAATACATAATACTGTATATATATAAATATATAATATATATATATATATATATGTGTGTGTGTGTGTGTATTCACCTTGATCTTTGGTCTTTTTGGATCACGTGCTGGACTCGTGATCGACAGCTATATTCCTCCCGGAAGAGAGCTCAGAGCTCGTATGACCTATCTATAGGTAATGCTGTGTCCTTACATGCACACACACACCCAACTCCCCTCCCACGAGAGTTGGAGTAACGACTCGAAGCGCAGCGGTACTGAATTTATTCCAGCCCTGGTCATGATTCGAACCCGGACCGCCGTAGTGACACTCAGGGACTCTACCAACCGCGCCACCGAGTCATGTGTGTGTGTGTGTGTGTGTGTGTGTGTGTGTGTGTGTGTGTGTGTGTGAAGATGGATAAAATAAGGATGAGGTGGCAATTGAAACTTTAAGGCAAGAGGATTAATTTTTGTTCAGAACCAAAACGTTTGGTGCTCAATAAACCTCCATATTCTAGCCTTAAAGTTTTATTTTTCACCTCATATCCTTATATATATATGTGTGTGTGTGTGTGTGTGTGTGTGTGCGTGTGCATGTGCGTGTATGTATAATCCACAGAGCGACAAGAAGATACACAGTTGGTATAACCTCAGGTTGATCGTACCGATATTTCTTGATGATTTGGTCAACAGTGTCGTTTATAAAATGTCCATAACTTATATTTGCATTATTTGTACACATGCCAAAGATCAAACATGATTCAATTACCTTCCGCCTAAACAAACATTTTGGTTCAGCTACCTGTACATCCAATTTCTTGCGAAGTTTTGCAAGATCCAGAAAAATCTTATGGGAAGGGAAGAGAGGGACCATAAAGGTTACCATGGTGAGTTTAGCGGTCATGTTAGTTTCTTCTCTGTAGAAACGATTCCTTCTACTACTATACCTTTTTCTTAAGACATGGAGGACTTTATCTTTAGACCAATAACCTCCCCACCCACCCACCCACCCACTTCCCCCTCCCCCCTCTTTTTTCTTCTTGAAACAAAAATTCCTTTGTCATTGGCTTGGGTTGATAGGGGCACAATGATGCTTACGTGCAAATATACCAGATACGTTTCTTTCCTTCCATTAATCATCCTGAGCCCTTGAGTCACATTTCCTCCGCTTGGATGTCGGTTTGGTGGTGCCAAACCTATCCTCGGCGTCTGTGGATAATAATCCAGCGTTTACCAACCAGGGTTACCCGGAACCCCAAGGTTCCGCAAAAGGTCCCTAAGGGTTCCGCGAGAACAAGTGAGATAAGCTAATGCACGTTTGATTTCTTATTTAATTTCATATCAATCAATCAAATTAGCCATCCTGAGTCCACTGCTAAACAAAGGCCTCCTTCATAGCATTCCATGATTCACACGACCGCGCCATCTTCTGCCATGTCACTCCTGCAAACTTCTCAATCTCGTCTCTCCACCTTCTTTCTGGTCTCCCTCTTCCACGCTTCCCATCTCGCGGCGACCACTCGGTAACACACTTGCTCCATCGCTCATCAGTCGTTCGCACCAACTTACCTGCCCAATTCCACTTCCTCTCTTTCACCGCCTCCACAATATATTTCACTAGTCTGCTCTCTCACCCAACTTGCTCTCTTTCGGTCTCTCAGCGTTATTCCCATCATTGATCTACATAAATGTAGAGAGCCTCTCAGGATTTTATTATACTTACCAAACACTTTCCAACCAATTGTAATGCGTCTTTTTATTTCATTATCATGATCTTTCGTCACTTTCACCATCTGGCCTAAATAATTATACTCTTCAACTTCCTGAAGACTCTCATCATCAATTACAATCTCTTTATTTTGAACTTTCGTGTTGAACATTACTTTGGTTTTACTTTTATTCATTTCTAAACATACTTTGACACTTTTCTTGTTTAGATCACTCAGCATATCTTGCAAATCCTCTGCTCTTTCTGAAATAAGAATAATGTCATCCGCAGATCTTAGGTGATTCAAATATTCGCCAATAATCTTTAAACCTTTCTTTTCCCAAGTCAGTTTTCTGAAAATATTTTTCAAGCAAGCTGTAAATAGTTTCGGTGAAATTGTATCGCCTTGCCGTACTCATTTCTCGATCTTGATCTTTTCTGTATCTCTATGTAGTCGAATTATAGCGGTACCTTTCGCATAAATCTTTTCTAAAACTTTTACGATCTGTTCGTTTGTACCCTGCTTGCGTAGCGAGTTTAGTATTGCTATTTGTTCTACCGAGTCGAAGGCTTTCTCATAATCTACAAAAGCTAAACACAGAGGTATATTGTATTCTGTCGTTTTCTCGATTAGTTGGTTTATCGGCTGTAAATGGTCTAGGGTCGAATATCCGCTCCTAAAGCCTGCCTGTTCTCTCGGTTGGTTTCCATCTAAAAGTTTACTTAGTCTATTTGTAAAGATCTTGGAGAATACTTTATATACATTTGATAGCAAGCTAATCGGTCGATAGTTACTAAGGTCCTTCTGGTCTCCTTTTTTATGAAGCAAAATCACTATAGTTGCACCACGCATCAGGAGCGCTTTCTTGACGCAAGCACTGGGTGTTACGTGATATCATTAAACACACACGGCATATTCTTGGTTATTGTAATAATGTAATATAAACATCATCCTATCTAACCTATTATTACGATGAAAATAAAACGAGAAAGATATTGTATGTCTTTTTTTTTTTTTTTTTTTTTGCCCAGGGCTTCCTTGAGACATGCAATTTATTTTAAAGGTTACGCAAGGGTAAAAAGGTTGAGAAACGCTAAATTAACCGCTTGACTGCCATTGTCGACAGACAAAGCCAACTTCTGTTACGATACTTGCGAGACAGTCCAGCAACTTCGTCTCTCAACTTCGTGGTGTGTACAGTTGGCTTCAGTTATAATTACTACATTAGCCAGTGTCCTCCGCGAAAATGCAGCAAATGGACTTCTTAATGTTGAACCTATACAATGAGAGTTCTGTGAGATCATAATGTTATTTGTTTGACATTATTTGTTTGTTTATTATTTGCTTGATTTTCATTTATAATTAGTTATCTGTCAATTTATTATTATTCACTATTTACCTGTTTGTTTATTATTTAACTATACCTATGCATTTATTTATTTTATCATTAATATATTTTTTACTTATTTTTCTTTTATTTATTTATCATACTTTTTTTACGCATTCGACCTACTTATGGATCAAAAGGTCTCCTGTCGGCATGCTCCGCCTTTGTAATCCTTTGTAATTAACTTCCCAAAAGAGAGCGTCTCCCACAGCCCCCTGTGCAATGGCGATAACTCGAGGAGGCGACTGTACGTATAGTACATGCGCCAGACACCACCTGTCTCGCCACGTGCGCGACTGTTGAGAGTCACAATTAGATTTTTCCTAGACGTTTGCGAGGCAGTCCAGACGCCAGGTTCCGTCCGTCAGTTTGTGCTTCGATGGGTACAAGGAGCCTTGCTGAATGATGCCACGAAAATAAAAAGGACTGCGCTCTCTCGCTCTCTCTCTCTCTATCTATCTATCTGTCTCTCTCGGTCTCCATTTATCTTTCCCCTTGTCTCCCTTCGAATGCTGCGACTTGTTTACAAAGCTTCTTCCTCTTCCACCACCGGGACTTCATCCTCTTCCTCGCCCTCGTCCTCCTTTTCTCTCTCTTCCTCTTCCTCCTCCTCCTCCTCCTCATACCGTCACTTCGGCGTCCTCAACAACAGAGGGACCCCCTTGCATCTTGGGACATCATCCTCACCTCCTTCCTCATTGCATGGCTTCTGTCCTGCCTCTCCCTCCCTCTTCCCTCTTCCCTCTTCCCCTTTCCTCCCTTCCGCCCCTTTTTCTTCCATATGTCCTCCACCCCTCCTTAACTTCTTCTAGTTATATCCGGGACGACCAATCGGTGCACCCAGATTTATTTACTGTGACTTTGATATGGAGCTACTGTTTATGTATGACCATCGCCCCTTCCTTCCTTCATTTCTTCCTTCCCACCATCCATCCCTGTCCTCTCTACCTTTCCTACATCGTTCTCTCTCTTTTATTCTCTTTTTCCCTCTTCCTTTTCTTCCTTCCTTCCTTTCCTCCTTTCCTCCTTTGCTCCTTTCTCCCTTTTCCTCTTCCGTTCTTCCTGTTATAATTTTGTCCTTCTTTCCTTCTTCCTTTCCTTCCTTCCTGCCTTCCTGCCTTCCTTCTTTCCTTCCTTACTTCCTCTCTTCTTTTCCTATCTTCCCGTTATATTTTTCCTTCCTTCTTCCTTTCCTTCCGTCCTTAATTTCTTCCTTATTGGGATTAATTCATTATTCCTTTCCACTCGTATGTCCTGTTTTTCTTCATTCTTTCCTTCCATCTTTCATTCATTTTTTCTTCCACTCTTATCTCCTGTCCTTCAATCTTTCCATCTCTTCTCAACATTTCTTTCCTTCCCCTTTATTTTCTTGCTGTCTTTATTATTTCCTTCCTCCCATTCCTTCATTTCCCATTTCCTTTCTTCCTGTCTTCCTTCCTTCCACCCAAATTCTTCCCTTGTTCTACTCTCCCTCTCTTCCCTCCCTTTTCATCTCCTCAAATCGCCACTCTTCTCCCTCGTCTCTACTCTCCTATTCCTCCCCTTCCTTTCCCTTCTCTTTCTTTTCTTCCCTCCTTCGTTGTCTTCCCTTTTCTCGTCCCTTCCCTCCTCTTCCTTTCGGTTCCCATGTCCTTCCTCCCTCCCTATTCCTTCCCTTTCGTTCCTTAACCTTATCTCTCTTCTCCTTGCGTCTCCTCATCCCTTCCTTGACTTCGGATTATCGCCTCTGACGGATTGCACCTCCGGCCTCGCTCCTTCTCTTAGTCCGTCTCCACCTTGTATCAACATAATCGCCTTTCGATTGACATCCCGAGGGACGACGGTGGGAATGGGGAGGGGCGTGTGCGAGAGAGAGTTGTGTGTGGGGGGGGGGGAGGTAAATGGACGAATGTGTTGCGCTTATTTGTTCGCAGTCTGCGTGGTCCTTGTAAATTTGTTGTCGTCGTTTGACCTTTTCCTTTCATGAATCCTCCCCATTCAGCTTGTACCTCCCCCCCTCTCTCTCTCTCTCTCCCTCCCTCCTTCTCCCTTCCCCCTTCCCATTCTCTTACTTTACTTAATGTACTCCTGTTTTCTTCCCCGTTTTCTTTAAACCATTATATTATCCTTTGTTTTGATCCCTTTGTTTAGCTTTCCTCCCTTTGTCGCCATTCTCTTGGTCTATCTTGTCTCTTCCCTCCGCATCCCATCCCTCTTGCTAGTGTGAACTCCTTCACGAGGTGCTAATCAGTCTTTCTTTTTCTCCCTCCCCCGTCCCCCCCCCCTCTCTCTCTCTCTCTCTCTCTCTCTCTCTCCCTCCCATCGATTCCGTAATTGGGCTTTCGGTGATGCGCTTGCCTTGTATTGTTCAGCACTTTTATCCTTCTCACCTTAGATTTTGCTTTATTCTCACTTCTCCATAAATATCTATCTCCCTTCTCCTCCTCCTCCTCCTCCACTTTCTCCTCCATTTTCTCCTCCTTCCTTACCCCTCCCTCCATCATCATCCTGTCTCCTTTCATCATTGCTTCTCCTCCGTCCTCTTTACCTCCTCCTTCCTCCTTCCCCCTTCTTCCTCCGTCCTTTGCTCTCCCCTTCCCCCTCCTTCCTGCCTTACCTTCTGCCCTCCCTCCCTTCCTCCCTCCCTCCCCTGCCTCGCTCCATCCTCCTCCATCTTACCTCCGTATCCCCCGCCTCCATCATTTCCCGGTCTGTCTTGGGCGACGGACGGTTTATCAAAAACTTCGTTTCGAATCTTAATGCTGGACGGAGGCACGAGAGGTTTGTTTGCACAAGATCGGGAAAGGAGTTCGTGTGTATGTGTGTGTGTGTGTGAGAGAGGGAGAGAGAGAGAGAAGTGAATAGGAAAGACAACAAGAGACATGGAAGAGGAGAGACAATAAGGTGTGAGATGATAAATTGTCATCCCGCTTGCTTCAGAGTCTTTCTTCGACGCCACACTTCGACAGCATACTGTGGCGCCGGCGCCAAAGGATTTCATTCACTTGGGGGATCAGACACTCTCCACATGTTGACTTGACCCCTTAACTCGTTATTGAACTCCCCTTACCTCTCCACTCACCCAACCCTGACTCTCCACCTCACCTCTACTCATCTTCCCGTCCTCATTTCCTTCGTCACCGTCCTCCCCACCACCGGTCATTACTCCCAGCCCCCTTTTCCCACTCTTGTCCCCATCCACTCACCTAACTCACCCATTTTCTCAACTCACCATCACCCCATTACTCACTCCTCTCCACCTTACTCCGCTCGCCATCGTCTCCCTTCATTCATCACCTCCTTTCCCATATCGACTCACCTTCCCACCACCTTTCTCAGATTCACCCTTCTTTCACTTCTCTCAGTCCATCTCCTCCTTTCACTCAGTCCACCTCACCACTTCACTCACCATCTCCACTTCCCTTTACTCACCCCAGCTCGCCCCTTGACTCACTTCATTTCATTCACCCCACCTTACCTTTTCCAAGACCCACCGTGCGCCCACGAAGCTGAATAAAGTCTGCTGACTCATCATCCCACGCAGTGGGAAGTGAGAAACCCATGGTTAGGCAAAGCCCTGTCAGTTGCGGCAAACCTTTTTCTTCTTCTTCTTCTTCTTCTTCTTCTTCTTCTTTGCCGACGTTTGGTCGCCTCCCCGCCTGACCAGGGCTTTCGAGGGTCTTGAGTTCGACACGGGGATACCGCGCGGCCCTCGGTTGATAGAAGCTAGAATCAAGTTTGAAAAACTAGGCGTTTATCGAGATAGATCTTAGTTACCGAAGCAGTGCAATGTCGCTGAATGAAATTGCCTTCACTTTGACAGAACTGAGCCAATACGCGAATTATCACTTACGTGCACTCTTTAGCTCGTTGATTCAGTTTCTTCCAATTATTATGATTTATATTATTGTCATTATTATTATTAGTAGTAGTAGTATGATAAGTATTATTATTATAACTATTATTATTGTATGTAGTACTATTATTATTACTATTGTTAATATTGTATAGCATGCCCTACTTATTTTAAATCTCAATTTTCTCCCCTTCCTCACCCTCTTTCCACTCCGTCACCCTCCTCCTCCTCTTTCTTCTCCTACTCCTCCGGCTCTTCCGTCCACCTCTATTGGACACGCCAGTTAAAATTCGCCTGTGCCACCCCCTATTACTTATTTCCTTCCCTCTCATCTTGTTCTCGGGCTGCAGGTCGGGTCAGGTCGGGTCGGATCGTGTCGTTCCAACTTCCTGATTTCAATGATAACACGGTTCCTCTCTCTCTCTCTCTCTCTCTCTCCCCCTTTATCTCCTTTCCCTCTTCCTCTCTCTCCCCCTCTCTCTCACTCTCCCGCTTTCCCTTCCCCATCTCGCTGTCTCTCCCTCTCTCTCTCACAGACAGACATGCGCACACATACACACACGCTACACAGATATGCGCGCACACACACACACACACACTCACACACACACACACACACACACACACACACACACACACACACACACACACACACACACACACACACACACACACTCTTCCTCCCCGTTTCTCTCCTCTTTCCATCACCCTCCCTCATCCCTCTCCCCCTCGGTCCTCCCTCTCCCTCCTCATCCCTCCACTCCCTTCTCATTTACCAACAATTCTCTGTCTTCTCACCGCCCCATCCCATCGGTTCGTACCACTCCCACGTTATTACGGTTAGCTTCCTCAAATAGTTTCCGCTTTCGTTTGTAGATTTCTTTTTATCATATATCCCGCCGCGGCCGAGATATTTCGGGCTTCGGGTTTTTTTTTTTTTCGTTCTCTCTATAGCCACTGCCGACGAGTAAAGGAGAGCCCGTGGCAGCTTCAGCACCTGAAGTAGACATTGGCTGATTCTGTCTCACGCTACATGGCCGTGTCTCTTGAAGAGCGGTCGGGAAACCCTCGTGGGGCCTCGTCGTATTCCCTGGCGAGTTCCCCGGACTGCTCTGGGTACAAACTTTGCAGGACCATTAAGTAATACCATTTACAAGTCTCGGTTCTGCTTTCTTTCACGTGTAATGGATTTTATACTTGTGGGACACTGATGAATGATACTGGCAATTCTGAAGGGACACGCGCACCCACATACACGTAAACACATACACACACACACACACACACACACACACACACACACACACACACACACACAATTACACACACACACACACACACACACACACACACACACACACACAGTTACACACACACACAATTACATACACGCACACACAGTTACATACACACGCACACACATGCACACACACACAATTACACACACACACACACACGCAGTTACACACACACACGATTTGATGGGGCAGTGGTAGAATTCCCGGCCGCTACGGCAGTCCGGGTTCGAATCCCGCCCATGGCTGAAATAATTTCAGTATCACTGCGTAGCGAGTCGTTACTCCAACTCTAGTGGGCGGGGAATTGGGTGTGCGTGGAAGGTCACAGCTTTACCCATAGATCGGTCATATATGAGGTCTGAGCTCTCTTCCGGGAGGGAAATAATTGTCGATCACGAGTCCAACACGAAAATTTCACCATCAAAGATATCACCAGCGAAATCAGACGTCTCCGAATTTAATTTAGAGTTTGCTGCTATTAGGTGTTTCATATCTTATAGATTAAAATTAAAGGTGTGTTGCACTGTCGTTAGTATTATATTGTACATGTTAGTATAATGTTACATGATGTCTCCGTGACCAGGAAATCGTAAAAAATCAAAGTTTGTAAGGTCATAAAGTAATTGAAAACACACACACACACACATACACATACGAATATATATATATATATATATAAAACACTGAATGTGTCCCAGTGCACATATTTACATTTATCAACCACAATTCACTTTAATTCTAAGCCATCGACATCGAGAAACTCGAGGAGGCATACATGCAGAAATTGAAACGTAGTACAGCCAAGGACTGGAACCTCCGCTAGCACGTGACAAGTGATAAGAGACTTCACCGATTGCGCCATCGGTTCAGATACTATCACACACACACACACACACACACACACACACATATATATATATATATATATATATATATATATATATATATATGGCTTTGAAAGATAAACATGGAGAAATCTTTAACTGCAGAGATAGAATGGTACAAAGAGTAGTAAATTCGTGTGTAGACATTAGTAGTGTACCAGAGATTACAAAAGAAGAAGTAGAATTTGCTCTAAAAGCTATGAAACGAGGAAAAGCACCTGGGGAAGATGGTATATCGATAGATCTGTTGAAAGACGTAGGGAAAGAAGTTCATATTAGGTTAGCTCAGTTGTACACCCAGTGCTTACGTCAAGAAAACGTTCCTGAATCGTGGTGCAATGCTATAGTGATTTTGCTTCATAAAAAAGGAGACCAGAAGGACCTTAGTAACTATCGACCGATTAGCTTGCTATCAAATGTATATAAAGTATTCTCCATGATCCTTACAAATAGACTAAGTAAATTTTTAGATGGAAACCAATCGAGAGAACTAGCAGGCTTTAGGAGTGGATATTCGTCTCGAGACCATTTGCAGGCGTGGAACCAACTAATCGAGAAAACGACAGAATACAATATACCTTTGTGTCTAGCTTTTGTAGATTACGAGAAGGCCTTTGACTCGGTAGAACAAATAACAATACTAAACTCGTTACGCAAGCAGGGTACAAACGAACAGATCGAAAGTGTTTTAGAAAAAAAAAATACGCGAAAGATACCGCAATAATTCGATTACATAAAGATACAGAAAAGATCAAGATCGAGGAGTACGACCCAAATAATATACAGCTTGTTTGGAAGAGATTTTCAGAAGGTTGAGTTGGGAAGAGGAAGGTTTGAAGATTAATGGCGAATATTTGAACAACCTAAGATTTGCAGATGACATTATTCTTATTTCAGAAAAAGCAGAGGATTCTCAAGATATGCTGAGTGATCTGAACAATGAGAGACTCAAAGTAGGTTTAAAAATGAATAAGAGTAAAACCAAAGTAATGTTCAACACGAAAATTTAAAGTCAATGGTGAGGGTCTTGAAGAAGTTGAAGAGTATAATTATTTAGGCCAGATGGTGAAAGTGACGAGAGATCATGATAATGAAATAAAAAGACGTATTTTAATTGGGTGGAAAGTGTTTGTTAAGTATAATAAAATCCTGAGAGGCTCTCTACCTTTATGTTTGAAACGTAAAGTTTACAATCAATCCATTCTGCCAGCAATAATCTACGGGTGTGAGACTTGGAAACTAACGAAGGCGATGGAAACAAAGCTAAGAACTGCACAGAGGAGAATGAAAAGATCCATGATGGGAATAACGCTGAGAGACCGAAAGAGAGCAAGTTGGGTGAGAGAGCAGACTAGAGTGAAAGATATTGTGGAAGCAGTAAAAGAGAGGAAGTGGAATTGGGCAGGTAAGTTAGTGCGAACGACTGATGAGCGATGGAGCAAGTGTGTTACTGAGTGGACACCGCAAGATGGGAAGCGTGGAAGAGGACCAGACAGGTGGAGAGACAAGATTGAGAAGTTTGTAGGAGTGACGTGGCAGAGGTTGGCGCGGTTGTGTGAATCATGGAATGCTATGAAGGAGGCCTTTGTTCAGCAGTGGACTGGGGATGGCTGATTTGATTGATTGAGCGAGCCTCCTCAGATCCAAAAGAGAATTCCTGTTGGCAAGGAATTATCTCCAGACAACGCATCTTTTTCGGGGCCCAGTAGGGTCCCAATCAGTGGGATCCTTCACAGGTCTTGCTAGCCTCCATGGGCCCAACCTGAAGTACCTAGCTACCAGGTGCTCATTGCGAGGCTAGACATCATCCTTGGACCCATTCTTGAGGGTCCAGCCAAAGGGGCCTCGCTTAAGGTTAGCCTTTGCTGCTCTCGAAGGGGTCCTACGCGAGGCTATTTTCCACTACTCTGGAAGCCCCAGTCGCCGTAGAATCACGTGAGACTAAACTTTGGAGGTCAAGACTCTTTCCACGGGGTCTATGCGAGACTATATTTTGCTGCTCGCGATGCCACAGTCACTGGAGGCTCTCAGAACTTTCGTGCCCCCCAGCTACTAGGTGACCTCGCGGATCTAGTCTTTGATATTCTCCCAGTTATCGAAGGCCCACGCATGGCAAAGGTTCGTTGACCTCGAGCCACAGAGGACCTGTCTAAGCAAAGTTTCCCTGCTACTTTGGTTCCAACCATGGGGTCCCGCGCGAGGCTATTTTTTCGCTACTTGAAAGCTCTAGCCATCGCTCTTGTTAGATGTCACATCTTTTCCTTTAATTCAGACTGCCTCAGTAGGACCTTGGGAACGAAAAGGTAATTATGGGAAAAACGAATTTAAGCTCGACCGTACCTAGATGAACTTTATTCTGGCTGCCACTATTCTATTTTATTAAATTCTGGGGGATCACCACCCACTACCCCCGGTAGGAAATAGTTTATAGATGACAGCACATCTTCAGATGTTCAGCCTCGTTTTGGAAGATCAAAACGTACGGACATGGAGGTGGGGCAGATAATCAAAGTAAATATTCTTGAGAGCGTGGTGGGAGGACACCTCTCGAAGTTGAAAAACTCGAAATGGAGAGGTTCTTTTTCAGCCGAATAAAACCATGTGGCATTAATCAGAATGAAATGAGGGCTTCAGATATGAAACCAAATGAGTTTGAGTAGACACCTCCCCCTGCGCGCACGCACACACACACACACACACACACACACACACACACACACTTTTATGCCGTGTTGTGCTCAACCCTCGTATTATTGTTGAATAGTCTGTTGCAGAGAACAACAGAACCCACAGAAGTTGTTGAGCCAAATACAAAGTTACACTATGAGCTTCGCAGTTCCCTCCCCAGGGCTTGAACCACGACTTTTAGAAACTCGTTCGTTATCGAGGGAAGGGGTGCCGCGGACATGAATGAAGTAACCTGTGGGCAGACAATGAAGGGAAGAGCGTCACACGTAACTGAAGGGGTTAATCGAAGTAGGTTGTAACTCTCTTGTAACCCTAAAGCAGTTGTTCCCAACGTGGGGCGATTTGATTTTTTAGGGGAGCAATTTGATTTTTAGGTATTGTGGTAATCAAAGTCTATGTTCTTGTGATCTATTAGCCGTAGCATTCCAATAAATAGAAATGTAGCAATCACACATTATTTCATTCATCATTGTCTTCGATTTTCAAATTACCCCCGATTGCACAGCCAAGTTGTTGCTCAGAACTTTAATTGTCTTTTATTTATTTAATTTTTCTTTTCCATGGATGCCATGTTGTTTTGAAGTTTGTTTATGCCTATGATTTAACAAACTTATACATTAAATTTTAAGTAGAGGATAAAAGTTTAGAAATCAAAGTATTGGTGTTTTAAGCTTCTTCACCTGAAACGGAATTCAGTTTTTAGATAAGAATTATATATCACCACACGAGGGGGGGTTGGCATCAGGATTTTAGAGGTGATTAGGTGGGGCATGGCCGAAAAAAGGTTGGGAAATACTGCCCTATAGGCTGTAGATTGGCGGAAGCCCCCCCCCCCTAAAAACAAAAAAACACCCGCACGAAAAGTGGAGGCCGGGAGGAGGGGGGAGGACTATGCCAGGAGACGTGTACCTGCGGCCGAAGCCGTCACCTTAACCTTATGACTTTGGACTTATGGGGCCGGTAAAAGTCACTGCTGGGATTGGGAGAGAAATGCAGGATTCGAACCCATGACTAAGCGAATGCGAGACCAGCACGCTTCCGATGACGCCTCCAGCATCCTGAGTAATCAGTCTCTTTCTCTTTCCCACTTTCCCTCGTGGTTATTTTATTCGTTTATGTGGAATCGACTTGGTTAACTAAGGGTCTGTGGCCGACTTCGGTTGCTGTTGCAGGACTGGTAATGTTCAAAGAAAGGTTCCTTCAGAGATTTGTTATATGATAGTGTAGTTGTTCACTAATTCGGGTCTTCGTTTGTTTGTTGGTGCGCAGCGGGTTTCTCTCGACCGACGAGCAACGATTCTCAACCTTAGGGTTCCCCGGAACCCTAAGGTTCCGCAAAAGGTTCCAAAGGGTTCTGCGAGAACAAGTGAGATAAGCCAAGCACTTTTGATTTGTTATTTAATTTCATATACGTAATATAATTAAACACGCACGACATATTCTTGGTTATTGTAATAATGTAATATAGACATCATCCTATCTAACCTATTATTACGATGAAATAAAATGAGAAAGATATGGTATATGTGTTTTTTGGCGCAGAGGTTCCTTGAGACATGCAATTTATTTCAAAGGTTACGCAAGGGTAAAAAGGTTGAGAAACGCTGCCCACGAGAATCAACTGACGACACCTGCCAGGTCGTTAATGGCATTGAAAGGGTCAATCGGGACGTTTCAAGTTTCCCTGCAGTGGCGCTTGTTTCCCACCGTTGAGAAAAAATGTCTTGCGAACGACCTGAATGAATGTATGAGTTGTAACCCACGTTGTCGGGGTATTGTCTATACCAGTGGTTCTCAAAAAGTTCCACCTAACGGAACCCTTTCACATTTGCTGGTGCTCGGCGGAAGAACCCCCAACAACCATCTCACCAAATATAGATGGACCCACCCCCCATATTGATGGAACTCTCCCCAACACACACACACACACACACACACACACACACACACACACACACACACACACACACACACGACTAAATAAAAGTGCAAAGTTTAGTACAGTACTCAGCATCACAATTCTGACCTATTTTAACAGACTTTCTTTGACAGACTTAAAAAGATTTAAGACGAACCGTCATCAACACGCACAGTATATAGTAGTACAAACGTACAGTCACTCTCCTAAAATGCAAAAGATTTCATCACTTTTATATTTCATTTTATTCATTCCTGTTCAAATAAATGAATAATTATAATTTTTTGCCAAGGAACCCTTGAAAGGTCTTCACTGAACCCTGGGGTTCCGCGGAACCCATTTTGAGAACCATTGGTCTATACAATTTGTATGCAGCCAATACGATAGGAATTTTAGGAACTCCTCTACGGACCAGAGTCACGTAGCATGTTTTTTTAAAGAATGCTGATCACTTTTAACTTCTGTTTCTCCTCTCCGATACCCCGCTTTGGTGGCGTAATCGGAAATATGCTCTTGTCGCGTCCGTTTAGTTTGGGTTCGAATCCCGCACTTCTCTCCGATTACCAGCAGTGACTGGCCCAGCAGTCCCCAAAGCGCGTAAGGCAAAGGTGACGGGTTCAGCCGGAACTGCTCAGTGCCTCCTGGCGTAGGCTCCTCGCCTTAAAACTATCTTCTTAACTGTGATTCCACCTCGTCAGTGTGTTATTATTCCCACAGGAAAAAAGCGTTAGTTATTGACAAGGTGCAATGATCAAATTATTAATAAAAGTGAAAATGTTAATCGAAATAGATCCTCGTTATTAACCGAAAGTTCTTTTGTTGTGCTCCTTTTTCATTGCGAAGTACAAGTGAGAATATTTTTCTTAGCCTCATTGTGGAGTTCCTGCGCTTCGAGTACGTGGCGAGGAACATACTTTATGTTTGTGTAAAGTTTCGTTTGTGTGTGTGTGTGTGTGTGTGTGTGTGTGTGTCTGTATCTTCGTGGTTTAGCTTCTGTGTTTGTGTTTCAATAGTAAAGTGATAGGCTTTCAGAACTCCTTGAAAACAAAAACCCAAGTTGGAGAGGAAAACTCTGTCTATATACCAGGATCTTTTTCCCCTTATAAGGGAAGTAGCAGGAGAGGAAAACTAAGCTTGATTAAGGTTGAATCGAAAATAAACAAAAGGCTAAGGATATTAAAGCCAAGTCAATTAAAAAGAATATCATTGTTGATGGAGAAACGAAGGAGATGGAAGAGAGATTGTATGGTAACAGAGTAAGAACAAGTGGCGAGAAAGAAGTAGAAAAGATATCAAAAGATAAGGTAATGAGTGGTGAAGTAAAAAACAGGGAACTGTTTGAGATTTATTGTTGACGTTTCGTCCTCTCCAGAACTTCCTCAGAGTACTCTGAAGAAGTTCTAGAGAAGACGAAACGTCAGTAATAAATCTCAACCAGTTCCCTGATTTTTCCTCACCACCATACCTCACATCAGTCTTACATCAAATAAGGAAATGTTTGTTAGGATTGTAGACAAAAGCCTGAAATATTCTGATGATGGAAAAAGAATATTATAATAACAAGATAGAACGAATTGAGTAATGCCAGAGGAACTGTATCATCAATTGTGCTGTCTTCAGTGCACAAGATGAAATAAATTTGCTTGGGTTAGGTGGACGGCCACTGAAAGTTATTAAGTCCAGGTCGCAAGTCGCTCCACTTTCCCAAAAATCTCACTCTTCAACCCCTTAACCCTTAAAACAGTCTCTCTTAGCCTTTTTTGGCAGCGACCCAAAATCCTGTCTAGATCGACCATGGAGACCCATTCCCTCTTAAACATTTAATACCATTTAAATTTTAAAGTAATTATATTCAATTAAATCGTCTCTATAATATTGTGCTTAGATGTTAATGGTTTAGGTATTCGAATACAGTATTATTACTTTTGATAATGTTTTCATCAGGAACATTGGGAAAATAAATCCACAAATCCTTGAAGAACCATGGCTTGGCAACCCAATTTTGGGTCGCGACCCAGGGGTTAAGAACCATTCCCATAAAGGTTTCAACAAATCTGCACACTGTACCTCTTATGAGCAGATAAGTGGCGCCATGGAGGATATCAAGTGGAGAAACTGTCTCACTGACTGGACGCCAAAAGAGGGTCAGCGTAGCAGAAGGAGGTCGGGCATGAAGTATCGGAAAGTCACAGAGAAGTTTGCAGGGGTAACGTGGCTAAATCTGTGTAATGTGCTGTGATGCTAATGGTCTCGATTTGGACCTGTGGCATTTAACAGCTTCCTTGCCCAAGGGGTGCTTCTTCAAAGTTTAACGAAATCGTGTGGCGGCTACCGGAATAGTTACGAATAGACCTCAGTAAGGAAGTTTTTTTTTTTTTTTTTTTTTTTTTTAAGTAGGTGGCACTGATGTACCATTGTTGCTACCACTGAGTATTTACCAATAGGAAGCACCGGTAAGAAGAGATCAAGAATACTCATGTTACTCAATTCTCAGAACCATAAATGACATAATGAGGTGTCTTTCCCGTTGCTATATTGATTATGCTATTAATGCAGGCACTGGCATGGGGTAGCCAGTCTTGCCAAGTTTCCTACAGATCACTAGCAATGTGCCATAGGAGGTCAAGTATTTTCTTATTCGTCCTCTCCACCAAACCGTTAGAGGAGGGGTGGTACGTAGTCACAAAAGCTTGGGTGATATATTGTTTACAAATGTTGGCCATGACCTCATTCTTAAACTCAGTCCCATTGTTGCGAAACAACACTGAAGGAGTAGTGTGAGGACAGAAAACATGGGAGACTAGAGCATGACCAAATACTGGAGCAGATTGATTTCGCAAGGGAGCCTGTATCACAAAACAGCTAAAGTGATCAACACATACAAGAACGTACACTGAGCCTTGAATGCTACGGGGCAATTGCAAGAGATCAGTGGCGATAGTGTCGAAGGAGCGAGGAGTAGGATATTCTAGAATAGGAGCAGTGTGAGTAGAATCTTTGTTCTGAGCACAATACTTGCACTGGGCTACAGGAGTGGCAATGTCTAAACACATTCTAGGCCAATAATATTTCTTGCGAGCCATAGCCAGAGTTTTGTCACGACCTGGCTGACCATCTTGAGGGGAATAATTAGCAAGAGATAAAACAACAGGGACTAAAGACTCAGGGATTACCAACTGTGCCACGCCTTGATCAATCACTTTCACGTTACGAGTAAGAACACTGTCTTGCAAGGAGAACTGAGACCGAGGTACGGGCAATTTTGATAAGGTAGCATCATCGCCAGATTCTAAGACGTAAATGAGAGCAGCAGAGACCAAACAGGGGTCCTCACGTTGAGCTTTGGCTAAATCTCGCAGGGAGAAGTTGTGAATCACAGCAACAGCAGCTATGTGTAAATTGCGTGAAAGTGCATCAGCTACCTTGTTCACAGGCCCCGGGACTGGATTAAATTCCTCAATAGTAAGAAACCATCTAGCTAGGCGGCCTGAAAGATTTTTGCCTTTGAAAAGTGGTGTGACAGTACTGTAGTGTTTGTAAACTGTGATGGGATATCCAAAGATGATGTCACGAAAATTCTTTAAAGCCCACACCACTGCTGAAGCTTCCAAATGTGTAACAGAGTAACGAGACTCAGCATGATTGAGTTTGCGGCTAGCATATGCAGTATTATGTGAACGACGATCATCACTTGCTGCATTAGGACAGCTCCAGTACCGAGACCAGAAGCATCAATGTAAATGGTAAAAGGAAAAGTATAATCCGGGAATGCCAACACAGGCGCCTGAGTAAGTGCCTATTTCCTGGTGTCAAAACTTTTCTGATGAGGACCATGCCACAAGAAGGAAACATCCTTTAGGAGGAGACAACTAAGAGGTGATGTTATGGAAGCAAAGTCTTTTACAAAAGCACGATATTATCCTGCCAACCCAAGGAAAGAACGTACTTGGTCAACTGTCTTAGGTGTGGGAAAGATTCTAACAGCTTTGATCTTGTCATCTATAGTATGAATGCCATCTTTGTCTATTATGAAAATTTGATTTAATAAGGTGACATATTAAAGAAGCATTCCGTAATCCTGTGGGGCATCGAAGTCATTCATAACGACCTGACGGAATCGAGAAAACCGTGATCTTACAAGACTTTTCCTCTAAAAGAATATGGGGGGAAAAATATGTAAGTCCAAGGTGGTGAACACTGTTTCCTGACCTTATGGACTGGAGAAGATCACTCAACATAGGCAAAGGCTAATAATCTGGAACTGTGACATTGACACGCCACAACAGGGCGGAACGATCCATTCTTCTTGGGCACAAGAAGGTGTGGGGAGCTCACTCGGAATGAGACTCTTGGATGACACCTTCACTCAGCAACTCATCAACCAAAGACTGAGGCAACCTGTAAGAAGGTTGATGAAATTCGCATGTGAATCCATGTGATATCACTTGGTGTTACATGATACGGTGCGTTATGTTGCGTGATGCAGGTGTTACGTAGTTACTCAAGTCGCATGCAGCAGTGGCTTGTATCCCAGGCGCATGCGGCAGTCGCTTGTATTTGCCACATTCGGCAGTCACCCCAATTGCAGTCGAACGCGGTAGTCACGTGTATCCCAGCCGCGTGCGGCAATCCCATGCCTCCCAGTGACAATCACGAATGTCTCAGCCACATGCGGCAGTCACTTGCGTCTTAGCCGCAAGCGGCAGTCATGTATCTTCCAGCTGCGTGCGAAAGTTCGGTGCGTCTGAGCCGCATGCCGCATGTATGTCCAGGTAGTCTGCGGCGATTAGTAACTCAGCCGCATGTGGCATTGTTTTCCCACCTGAGGCGCTGAATTCAGTTTTAAGTATTTATTTGTGTGTGCATTTACCTTTTATTTTTCACTCGACATCGGTATTCTTGCTGGTTGTATTCCCTTCCCATAGTCAATGGAGAAAAAAAAAAAAAAAAAAAAAAAAAAAACCACCTCCGGAAGACGACATGACGTCATGTAGACTTCAGGTTTACCCTGACTTCGGACATCGGGGCTGGCTGGTGTGATATCACTCTTGAACCACATTTACTAAGTTATTTATATATATATATATATATATATATATATATATAATATATATAATTATATAATTATATATATGTGTGTGTGTGTGTGTTTATTCGTTAAAAACCAAAGTGAAAACGTCCCTCATTTCCTATTTGGTTATTTATTTATTTATTTATTTGATGATTTGTATTTATATATATATATACTTTTTCTTCTTCAGGTGGACCACGGGAGAGTACTCGGGGAGGTCGTGACTTCTTGCGGTCGACTGCTTCGCCGTGGCCTGCGCAGGTCATTACTGCAGTCCGAAGCGAACGTCGGAACAGCAACACCCTCTGTCCTGTTGCAGGCATGGTGGGATCTAAAGTCTGCACGACAGCATCAGGGTGAGTTGGCTCTGGCTTGGGATGGAGCCACGGAGGCGGAACTTTGAAACCCAAATTTGCTATCCTGTTCTAAATTTGATAGAAGTAACTTATAACATCTTCATTATCGGGGGGATGGGGGTGGTGCACGTTACGGAAGGGGTTACTCGAGATGAGGTATAGTGTAGCCTTTGATGGCTACACTTTAGGGTGGAGCTGGGAAAGATAAAGCCTCTTCGGGCTTTCTTGATTTAATGAAGCGAACTGGTTATGGTATCTACAGAGCGGGGATGTGATCCCCAAGCGCTCCCCATAGGGGAGAGTCCCCTGGTGCCTACTTTTGCATATACTGTATGTGTAGGGTTTACGGTTAGATTATAGGTTTGGCATTTATACAATACTATTTGTGTTAATTGTAGTATAATGTATGGTTAGTATTAGTGAATGTGTCTTGACGTGGTATATGGTTTATAGTTATGATTATGTAGTTTGGTAGGTATAAGGAAATGGTTAATGATCTGTCTGGCGAGAAACTTGCGTCATTAATTGGAAGGGTCGCGCGTTCGTGGCGTCACGCTTTCCTGTGGTTTGTGATTTGGGGAATGTGTTTGTGTCAGGAAGGGGTTGGCAGTAATGTTTGGTCTAAGTGAGTTGACCGGCGCCAATGTCGAACGACATCCTGTTGTATGTTTGTGGATCACGTGTTGTGCATGTGGCATATCGTATATATGGTTATAGTGCTATTATATGGATACAATAGCCTCTTGGCTACCGAAGGTATCTCCGAGAGATGACAGAATAGCCAGAGTTAAATAAGAAACTGGCACTGTGAGCAAAAAGTGCTTATACATCAGATTCACGTAATTATGCGTGGAGGCTTCATCCCAAATGACACATGCTTGGTTAGTGTGTTGGATAGAGTGGTTGGGGAGGGAGCCAGACTATAATGACATCGTATGACAATAGTAATATCATAGTTGACACGTGCACTTTCGAACTGAGAACTGACGACGATGGTGGTTAGGGGCCTTTGTGCTTTGGAGGTGTCTGTGACAAGGGTGGAGATAAGAAAGTCTACGCCAGGAGGCCCTGAGTAGCTGTGGCCGAAGCCGTCACCTTTCCCCCTGTGCGCTTCGGGGACAGTTTGAGGGCTGGTGACAGTCATTGCTAGGAAATGGAGAAAAGTGCGGGATTCGAACCTACAAGTAAGCTAATATGAGACCAGCACACTTCCTATTATGCCAATAGTGCACATGTGGGTTGTAGGGAATCATAGTAATTTTCAACCTCCTTTTCTCTTCCATCTTTCACCACTGTCTTTGTTTCCACTTTTTTTTTTTTTTTTTTTTTTCCATTACAATTTTAGTCGATAGACCCCGTTGCCTCCAATCATCCACTGGTAAAGTTATTTTCCTTCTGATATAGTCTTCAATCGAGGGTAAATTAAATTTGTGACGATTTTTCTTAATTTTCTTCTTGAAAATATAGTACAACTTGCCTTTCTGAGTTACACTCAAGGAATCCCAGGAGAACACGCATGTTAGGTCCTAGGTGAGCTTTGCAGTGACGTTGTGATTTCTTTAGTCCAATGATCTTTAACTCTATATTTAAGATCCTCCCCAAAGGACGTGATCTTACAATCGTGAACCAGTTGATTTTTCTCCACCCTTTCCCAGATTCGTTGTTACAAGTCTGTAAGCAATATTGTTTACTCAAGCAACCTCGAATCTCTACATATCTCACTTAGGTC
>NC_134812.1:42051572-42059072 GCF_046742065.1 Oratosquilla oratoria
TTTTTTTTTTTTTTTTTTTTTTTTCGTTTCCACAGCGACTCGCTTGTAGGATTTGTCCACGAGTCACTTGTAGGCTTAATGCGATCACCCGTGTGTGTGTGTGTGTGTGTGTGTGTGTGTGTGTGTGTGTGTGTGTGTGTGTGTAAGTATAAATGGGTCAGAGGAAGGAAGGAAGGGAAGGGAGAGGAGTAGGGAAGGTCTCGCTGGGACTTATCAAAGAACCGATACCATATCAAAAATAGTTTCCTCGTATAATCCTTTCTCTTTCCTCCCACAGGCGCTGACGACGTCTTCCGCCGAGTTCGATGAGGATAAGCCCCGGAAGACCCCAAAGAAGGAAAGACCCGGCGAAGAGAAGTTGGAGAAGGAGGAGGAAGAGGCGGAGGCGCAGGATCTGAAGAAGACGGACACGAAGAGGAAGAAGAAGAGGAAGAAAAAGATGAGCCTAGATGAGTCAGAAGGACTATCGCCCTTGCCAAAGAATCGTAGCGATTCCCGCGATCCTGGAGAAGTGGGACGCGAAGAGGAGGAGGACAAGGAGGAACAGGCTGATGGAGAACAGGACGAATTCAAAGAGCTGAGGCGAAAGGTGAAGGAGGTGGAAGGACGCGTGAAGAGGAGCGGGTTGGTTACCGGAGGAGGAACCTTCGTGTGGGTGGACAGCATCCTCGTCAAAGTAAGTTTCCTCAGAAGAGCTTTGCACATGTTGTTTAGGTCTTCGTTAAGGTGCCCCCTTCTGTTCTGGCTAATACTTGACGTTAGTTTTCAGTAGAGGTGAGGCTCGATCTGTCGAGGCCTCGTTCGAATAACCCCCTTAGCTGAATAATAGAACTGTTTGGCTTTAACTAGGACAAGAATGTATGAAAGTACTTTTTTTTTTTTGGGGGGGGGGAGTGAAGTGTCACTCCCACGGGCTTTGTTTGAGCCCGTCAACCTGTTGAAGGAGTTATGCTGTCATTTTTTACACACACACACACACACACACACACACACGACTCATGGCGCAGTTAGTAGAGTTGTCGGACGCTACTACGGAGTTCCGGGTTCGAATCCCGCCCAGGGCTGAAATAATTTCAGTATCGCTGCACTCCGGGGTGTTACTCCAACTCTCGTGGGCGGGGGAGTTGGGTGTGTGTGTGCGTGTAAGATGACAGCATTACCTATAGATCGGTCATGTACGAACTCTGAGCTCTCTTTTCCGGGAGGGAAATAGCTGTCGATCACGAGTCCAACACATGATCCAAAGACCATGGTGAATCACACAAACACACTTACACACATTTTTCTCGTGATCACAATGGATCTGCTTCTGTCCCCAAAGTTTGCCACCCTTGGTCCGCATATTATTTTCTCCTTACTTAAGTTCCTCGCCCTTTGTCACCTTAAATATGTATTTATCTACCGCTCAATGATATCGTGCGATACTGACGAGGTTTTTGCCTGCGTGATTCCAGTCTATCCAGGAAGGCTGCTGGCTCCTGCTGGACGGTGTCAACGCCTGCTCGGCCTCGGTCCTGGACCGCCTCAACGGGCTTCTGGAGCCCGGGGGTGCCCTGACCATGCAAGAGCGGGGAGCCGTCGGAGGTGAGGTCCCCACGATCCGGCCCCACCCTGACTTCCGCCTCATACTCGCCCTCGACCCCCGCCACGGGGAGATCTCCAGGTGAGTCAAGGTCCAGGTTCACTCAGGTTCTTGCAGACTGAAATAGTGCCCGTTCCAGTTCCAGAGATTCTTTCAAGATGGCCAAAACTGCATGGGGATTAAAATCCAGTTTTGAAGTTCTTATTACAGTGTCCCCAAAAATCATTGCGAAACTGTTCTGAAAGAGTTGCCGTGGTAGTTTTATCTTTATTTCAGTTCCAGAGATTATTCTGGACTGGCTAAGTGAGGGCAATTCTTAAACCGTCCTAATGGTTGTGAGGGGAATATTAAGTAAATATGACCAGGCTACTTGTGTGTTATTTATGTGTCAACATCAAACATATTTTCCTCCGCTTCTCCTTAAAATTAATTGGATAAGTGATATATATTCTCCTTAAAGTTAACTGGATAAGTGCTATATATTTGTGTCGAAATTCTGAATGCAGGTTGTCTTACTTCCACATTAAGACAGTTTACGGTAAGTGGAGATTTTGTGTGTGTGTGTGTGTATGTGTGAAATGATTTCAAGTACAGTCTGATCCACATCCACACGGAGATTGTCATGTGGTCGTTTGGGAGACTGGTTCCACGTGGAAGTAGAGTAGTATGTACATGTACAAGTACGCGCGCGCGCGTGTGTGTGTGTGTGTGTGTGTGTGTGTGTGTGTGTGTGTCTGTGTGTGTGTGTATTTCACCAAGTTGTATTTACCTAGTTGTATTTTACGGGAGGAGAGCTATGTTCGTAGTGACCCGCTTTTGTATCTCTCCGCATCCAGTTTCTTCTTAAAATCTGTTTCCCCGTTTAGTTTGTTCCAGACATCAATCACTCTGTGTGGGAAGCTATTCTTTTTCAAATCTCCTCTGTAACTGTCCTTCTGTGTGTGTGAGAGAGAGAGAGGGAGAGAAGCATAAGAGTGAGTGGGATTACTGAAATATTGCTCCAGTTCTTGAGTTACCTGCAATAACATTGCCACCTCACCCCTAGTTCTCCCCCTCCCCCTCCCCCCTCCTCCGTCTAAGCCCCCCCTTCCTCACTCCTTCCCCCATTCACCCGCCCCCCATACCTGGCTTACCCCCAAAAAGTCACCTTTTCCCCATTCCACCCCTTCCTTTCTTTCATCACTTTCTTCCTCTTCCCTTCCTTTCTTCATCCCTACTTCTTTTCTCCCGTCCTCCCCCTTTCTCCTTCCTCCTCCTTCCTTCTTTCCTTCCTCCCTTCCTTCCTTCTCTCCTTCCTTCCTTCCTTCTCTCCTTCCTTCCTTCCTTCCCTCCTTCTTTCTTCCTCTTTCTTGTTTTTTCTCCCTTCTTCCCTACACTCTCATTCCTTCCTTCTTCCTTCCGACTTCTTTCTTCCTTCCTTCTTCCCTTTCTTTTTTCTTCCTTTACACCTTAATTCCTTCCTTCCCTCCCTCCTTCCCACTTTTCTTCTTACTTTCCTTCCTTCCCTCTCACACCTTTCCTCTCATACATACTTCCTTCCTTCATCCCATCTTTTCTTCCTACCTCCCTCAAATCTCCACGCAAAAGGGGTAATACTGATCACTTAGTCTTCTACCGTCTGTCTGCTCTACTGTCCTTAAATCTCCTCTTTTACATATGACTCCACCTTTTCGATGCATATTGTTCGAAAGGACAGAAGCGCTGGTTATTGCGACGAAATGCTAATCCTACTTCCTCTCTCCTTTCCTTCCTTTCCCTTCCTTACCTCCTTTCCTCCCTCCCTCCATCCTTCCTTCCTTCCTTACATTGTATCCTTGCACAACCCTATGTTTGACGCTAGCATCCAGGGTGACAACCTGTAAGAGTTGCCAACACAGGCACTTCCTGTTTATTGGCAACTCCAGTATTGAATCTCCTACGATCGCACGTCGGACAGTCTGTACACCTGCGTGGCTCCAAAACGGAGCTCTCGCAGGTCGTTGTTAATACAGATATATTTTATATCCAAAGGGTTTTATTACCCTCTCTGTGTATAGGCAAGTATACACGATCCCTCCTCCTTATCCTTTCATTCTTCCTTCCTTCTTTCCATCATCTTCCCCCCTCCCCTCCTGTCTTTATTTTCTTCATTCATCGTTCATTTCTTCCCGCCCTATACGACGGCCCTTCTCTTACTCTTCCTCGCCTCCGCTCTTTCCTCAGGGCCATGAGGAACCGCGGCCTCGAGATCTTCATGCCGGGGGGCCGGTGGGAATCCCCGCAGGACCTGCGCAATGTCATGCTCCTCAGGGGCGCTGTGGGGGCGAACGGAGGCCTCGGCGGGGGCGCAGGTGGACCTCTGGCTCAACACGCCCTCTTGGGGGCGCACAACGCCGTCGCACAACTCCTGCCAAGTAAGTGGTCGGTGTGTTAGTATTGTAAAAAATATGTACGTATTTGCATGCGTTTGCGTGCACACGCAAAACACACACATACACACACACTCACGCACACACACACACACACACATACACACCCATACACACACACTCACGCACACACACACACTCACGCACACACACACACACACACACACACACACACACACACACACACACCCTCGTGGCGCTGTGCTTAGAGTTCTCGCCTGCCACTACGGCGGTCCGGGTTCGACTCCCCCCCCCCCAGGGCTGAAATAATTTCAGTATCGCTACGCTGCGGGGTGTTACTCCAACTCTCGTGGGCGGGGAGTTGTGTGTATGTGTTTGCCTAAGGTGACAGTATTACACATAGATCGGTCATACGAGCTCAGAGCTCTCTTCCGGGAGGTCAATAGCTGTCGATCAACCAACACGTGATCCAAGACCATGTTGAATCACACACACGCGCAAACAATATTCAATTATTTCTAGTCTGTTTAGCACCAGTGCCACATTATATTCCTAACCAGTCATGACTTCCTAAACACCTTCACGTCACCAAGACCCGCTCGCAGCGCCCTAATCTAAACGCCCCCTGCCCGGTGGCTTCCGCTCTTCGCAGGTTACCAACAGCCAGGCATCGGTGACCTCACCCTGGCCGCTTCCGTCAGTGCTCAGCTCTTGAGCGCCGGGAAGGACCTGCAGCACGCCCTCAGCGACGCCCTTCACCTCGTCTACGTCAGGTAGGTATTGAAGATGGCGCGGCATTTCAGGTTAGGTTAGACGTGGGGGACTTTGACTTGTTCATCTTCTTCGTCACCGAAATGGGTTTCGTGTGTAATGGCATGGCTGCAGTCAGGATAAAAGAGATTACCATCCTGTGTGGATGGGCTAGTCGAGGTAGGTTGTTGTCGCTGCGTATGCAAGTGGCTTCCAAGGACGTGAATCGATGAAGCTAACGGCAACAATCAGAGGAAAAGGAGGAGTCTTGCCCAGCACGAAAGGGTGTTTTTTACTTGTGGGATCGGCCCCCGTGGTACGAATTTGCCAGCACCTAGAGTGCCGGAAACAGCCAACGGTCGAACTCGCACCACTCTGAGAGACCATGTCCATCTGGTCTCAAGGCTGCCTAAGAGGTTTGGTCAGATCCGACCAGATTGAGTCGTTTACGTCTTGATGTTGATGTGTTGGATCCGACCAGGCATGAAAACCAAATTGTACTGTGGATGGGCTACCGTGGTTGAGATCCAGGACTCCGAGTGCCAGCCCTGGGCAGCACCAGCATCCCCTTCAGGAGACTGGGCCGGTTTCACCATTCAGACAACAGTGTGTGTGCGTGTGTGTGTGTGTGTGTGTGTGTGTTTGTTTTAGGGGTGAAGATGTAGATGTAGAGGGAGTGAGGAATAGAAATATCGTCAGGTGATACAGCACCGGGAATGACTGCGTCTTCGGTTGGGCCCGTACCCTGTTTCTCCCTTCCATGCTCATTTCTCTCTCTCTCTCTCGCTCTCTCCTCTCTCTCGCTCTCTCCTCTCTCTCGCTCTCTCCTCTCTCTCTCTCCCTCCCTCCCTCCCTCCCTCCCTCCTTCCTATCTCTTCTATCTCTCTCTCCCCTCTCTCTCCTCTCTCTCCTCTTTCTCTCTCCTCTTTCTCTCTCCTCTCTCCCTCCCTCCCTCCCTCCCTCCCTCCCTCCTATCTCTCTTCTATCTCTCTCCTCTCTCTCTCCTCTCTCTCTCTCTCTCTCTCTCTCTCTCTCTCTCTCTCTTTCCCTCCCTCGCTCCCTCTCTCTCTCTCTCTCTCTCTCTCTCTCTCTCTCTCTCTCCTCTCTCTCTCTCTCCTTCCCTCCCTCCTTCCTTCCTATCTCTCCTCTATCTCTCTCTCCCCTCTCTCTCTCTCTCTCTCCTCTCTCTCTCTCTCCTCTTTCTCTCTCTCCTCCTCTCCTCTCCTCTCTCTTCTCTCTCTCTCTCTCTCTCTCCTCTCTCTCTCTCTCTCTCTCTCTCTCTCTCTCTCTCTCTCTCTCTCTCTTTCTCTCCCTCTCTCCCTCCCTCTCTCTCTCTCTCTCTCTCTCTCTCTCTCTCTCTCTCTCTCTCTCTCTCTGTTAACCTCTGTCGTATCTCTCCTACTCAACGGTTGTCACATCATGGGAGGCAGGCAGGCAGGCATGCGTGCGTCCGTGAGTAATGCCACTCAGGGGAGAACGTAATAATCGTGAAATGTAATTGTTATGTAATATCATTTGCATAATGTAGTTATGTGGTTTAATTGTACAGATGTAATCATGCCATCGTCGCACGAAATGGAATTGTTTAATGTTTTAGTGCGGAGTATTTTTATGTAAACACTTATATTGAAATTGATAGTTTGAAATAACAATTTTCTTCAGTGGAATACATGAAATCATGTACAGTGTGGGCCATGTTAATCATTAGGTCCTTCGGAGGACTTGCAGTTAACAATGGACTTTTTTAAGAGGTTTAAAGAATTTTAGGGGAGAACGTATCTGTGCTTTGGTCATTTCGTTAGTGTATTACTTCGAAGTAAAAGAGATGACATTTTGCTATGCATATAATTTTGCCGAATACTTGTACATTTATGTTAAGGGCGTTTAATTGTTATAGTGAATACCCCACGTTATTAAGGAGTAAGGGTTTGGTATATTATATATATATGTATATATATATGTATATGTATGTATATATTTATATATATATATACTGTTCAACTTATACATGGATGGGGTGGTGCGAGAGGTGAATCCTAGGGTAGTGAGTCAGGGATTGGAGATGGTTAAAGAAAATGGAGAAAAGTGGGAGGTGAGCCAGCTGTTGTTTGCGGACGACACTGCGCTTGTGGCAGGGTCAGAGGAGGGATTGAGGAAGCTGGTGGCAGAGTTTGGGAGAGTATGTGATAGAAGAAAGCTAAAGATAAATGTGGGTAAAAGTAAGGTGATGAGATGTACAAGGGGTGAAAGTGGCAGTAGACTGGAAGTGAACATTAAGGGAGAGCGACTGGAGGAAGTGGATAGTTTTAGATACTTGGGTGCAAGTGTAGCAGGAAAAGGTGGAGTGAAGGTGGAGGTAGAATGTAGATTGAGAGAAGCGAGTAAATGCCTTGGTGGTTTAAAGAGTGTTATGAGGAATAGACATTTGGTAATGGATGCGAAGAGGAGACTGTATGAAGGAGTGATTGTGCCAACAGCACTGTATGGGGCAGAAACGTGGAACATAAGAGAAGAAGAGAGAAGGAGTTTGAATGTGTTTGAGATGAGGTGTCTGAGAAGTATGGTGGGGGTTACTAGGCTAGATAGGGTGAGAAATGAGGAGGTGAGGAGGAGAACAGGGGTGAAAAAGGATTTGGGAGATAGGGTTGATGAAAGAATATTAGGATGGTTTGGACACATGGAAAGAATGAGTGAAGAAAGACTAGTAAAAGAGGTATGGAAGGCAGATGTGGAGGGAGTGAACATGAGGGGACGTCCTAGGATGAGGTGGATGGATGGGGTGAAGGGGGCTTTGGGGAA
>NC_134812.1:42061572-42094072 GCF_046742065.1 Oratosquilla oratoria
TTTTCCGACCAGCACCCTAAGGTTTGGGTCTTTTAATGTGCATGGATGTGGTACAGATGAGAGTAAAAGGGAAGAGATAGGTAGTATGTTTGTGAGAAGAAAGATGGATGTGTTGGCTTTGAGTGAAACTAAGTTGAAAGGGAAGGGTGAGTGTAAGTTTGGGAGAGCAAGTGGGAGGTTATCAGGAGTGAAGAGAGGGCGAGGGATGGAAGGGGTGGCTATTCTAGTAAGTGAAGAGATAGGTAAACGTGTAGTGGAGTGGAAGGAGGTTTCCTCAAGGATAATGTGGATGAAGGTGAAACTGGGAAAGGAGATGTGGGTCTTTGTAAGTGCATATGGGCCTGGTAGTGAGAAGAGTGTAGAAGAAAGGGAGGCCTTTTGGATAGATTTAAATGAGTACATAGAGGATTTAGGGAGAAATGTCAATGTAATAGTACTGGGAGACCTTAATGCTAGGGTAGGAAATGGTCCAATTGATGGAGTGGTTGGGAAATGTGGAGTTCCAGGAAAGAATCGTAGTGGAGAGTTGATGGTGGAAATGTGTCTAGAGAGTTGATGATAGCAAATACAGTGTTTCGGAAGAAAGTCAAACATAAGTACACATGGGAGAGGGTGGTGGAGGGAAGGGTGGTAGATAGAGCGTTGATGGATTATGTAGTGGTAAATAGGACTATAATAGGAAGAGTTAAGAATGTACATGTGCTAAGGGGAGAGGGTGGGGGAATATCAGATAATTTTTTGGTAGAAGGTAAGTTGAGAGTGGAGGATAGATGGAGAAAGAGGAAAGGGACAAAAGGTAGGGAGGTGCTTAGAGTGAACTCTTTAAAGGAAAAGGAGTACAAGAAGAAGCTGAGGGAGGAGTGGGAGGGAGTGAAGGATAGAGTAGGGCTAGGTGTGGAGGAGGAATGGGGATGGTTCAAGGAGGGAGTCACAAGGTGTGCAAGGATGGTGTGTGGAACAAGAAGGACAGGAAGAAATAGAAGGAAGGGTAGTGAATGGTGGGATGAGGAAACAAAGAAGGTTGTAGAAGAGAAGAAGCGAGCTTTCACAGAGTGATTACAAAATAGGACGAGGGAGTCATATGAGAGGTACAAAGAAAAGAAAAGAGAAGTAAAGCAAAAGGTAAAGGAGGCAAAGAGGAGAGCAGATGTGAAGTGGGGTAAGAGTATGACAGAAAATTTTGAAAGTAATAAAAAGATGTTTTGGAGAGAAATTAAGAGAGGAAGAGGAGGCGAATCAAGTAGAGAAGAAAAGGTAAAAGGTGCAGATGGAGATATGATAATGGAAGAGAAGGCAGTAAGGGGAAGATGGGCAGAGTATTTTAGGGAGTTGCTAAATGTGAAGGAGGATAGGGAGGGAAACATAGTTGCAGTGGGAAGTGCTAAGAAAATGAGAGTGATGAGTGAGGAAAATGGAGGAGAAATAAGGAAGGATGAAGTGAAGGCAGTTGTTAAGATGATGAAAGCAGGTAAGGCACCTGGTCTGGATGGATGCCATGCAGAATGTCTAAAAAAAGGAGGTACAGTGATGGTGGACTGGCTGGTGAGGTTATTTAATGTTTGCTGGAGAGAGGACTGGAGGAGTGCCTGTATAGTTCTAATTTACAAGTGAAAAAGGGACAAGTGTGAATGTATTAGTTTCAGAGGGATTAGCTTGTTAAGTGTAGTTGGGAAGGCTTATGGGAGGATCTTGATTGAGAGGATTAGGAGAGGAACAGAGGGAGTAATTGGTGAGGAATAGTGTGGATTTAGGACGGGTAGAGGTTGTGTAGATCAGATCTTTGTGGTAAGACAGATATGTGAGAAAGCTATAGGAAAGGGGAAGGATGTTTTTTGGGCTTTTATGGCTCTGGAAAAGGTTTACGATAGGGTAGACAGAAAGGCACTGTGGGAGGTTATGCAGATATATGGGATAGGAGGAAAGCTTCTAGGAGCTGTCAAGAGTTTTTATGAGAGTAGTAGAGCTTGTGTCAGGATTAGAAATGGAGAGAGTGAGTGGTTCGATGTAAAGGTGGGACTTCGTCAAGGATGCGTTATGTCGCCCTGGCTGTTCAACTTATACATGGATGGGGTAGTGCGAGAGGTAAATGCAAGGGTAGTGGGTCAGGGATTGGAGATGGTTAAAGAAAATGGAGAAAACTGGGAGGTGAGGCAGCTGTTGTTTGCTGACGACACTGCGCTTGTGGCAGGATCGGAGGAGGGACTGAGGAAGTTGGTGACAGAGTTTGGGAGAGTATGTGATAGAAGAAAGCTAAAGATAAATGTGGGTAAAAGTAAGGTGATGAGATGTACAAGGGGTGAAAGTGGCAGTAGACTGGAAGTGAGCATTAAGGGAAAGCGACTGGAGGAAGTGGATAGTTTTAGATACTTGGGTGCAAATGTGGCAGGAAAAGGTGGAGGTAGAATGTAGATTGAGAGTAGCGAGTAAATGCCTTGGTGGATTGAAGAGTATAATGAGGAATAGACATTTGGGAATGGATGCTAAGAAGAGACTGTATGACGGAGTGATTGTGCCAACAGCACTGTATGGGGCAGAAAGATGGAACATAAGAGAGGAAGAGAGGAGTTTGAATGTGTTTGAGATGAGGTGTCTGAGAAGTATGATGGGGGTTACTAGGCTAGATAGAGTGAGAAATGAGGAGGTGAGGAGAAGAACAGGGATGGAAAGGGAGTTGGGAGATAGGGTTGATGAAAGAGTATTAGGATGGTTTGGACACATGGAAAGAATGAGTGAAGAAAGACTAGTAAAAGAGGTATGGAAGGCAGATGTGGAGGGAGTGAACATGAAGGGACGTCCTAGGATGAGGTGGATGGATGGGGTGAAGGGGGCTTTGGGGAAGAGGGGAATGTCTGTTGAGGAAGGACGGGAGAGGACAGAAGACAGAGGTGAATGGAGAATGGTTGTATATGGATGATGATGTGATGAATGAGGTGGAATGGGCGGGAGGATGGGGTTGAGTTAGTATGTGTGGGCAAAATTTGACGCAGCGCGAAGGGATTTCTCCCCGTCTTCTCTTTTTATGCATGGGGGGACGGAGAGGGGGGGTCGCCGATTTAATGAAGCGGCCTTGCTGTGGATGTGCTGTGTCTTGCGACACTGCATCTGACCTAGGGCAGTGGACAAGGTGCAGGGATGACCCGTCATCCAGGAGGTGCTAAGATAAGAGGGAGGGTGGAGGGGTGTGGAGTGTATTCAGGGATGGAATGGTGGGAATGATTTTATGCCTTTTCCTTTTTGGCTACCCCCCTTGTAAGGGGGAAAAAGCCTTGGTATATGTATGTATATATATATATATATATATACATTATATATATATATATATATTTCTAATCAGAAATGTAGTAGCACATTTGTAAATGACACACAGGAACCCACAGTCGGAGAAAATAAACTTCGAATAAAGAAGAACTTTCCTGAAGAGGGCTACAGTTGATAGCCGAAATATAGGATTCTTCTTTATTCGAAGTTTATTTTCTCCGACTGATGGTTCCTGTGTGTCATATATATATATATATATATATATATATATATATATATATATATATATATATATATATATATATATATATATATATATATATATGACTCTCTCGTCCTATTTTGTAACCAGTTTGTGAATGCTCCCTTCTCTTCTACAACCTTCTTTGCTTCCTCAACTCACCACTCACTACCCTTCCTACTACATGTATTTTCTCCCGTCTTCCTTGTTCCACACACCATCTTTGCACGCCTTGTTATTCCCTCTTTGAACTATCGCTATTCCTCCTCCACTCCTATTTCTACTCTATCCTTCACTCCTTCCCACTCTCTCAGCTTCTTCTTGCCCTCCTTTTTTTTTCTCATTTAAGCAGTTTATTTTAAGCACCTCTCTACGTTCTGTCCTTTTCCTCCTTTTCCATCTATCCTCCACTCTCAACTTACCTTCCACCAAAAAATTGTCTGATATCCCTCCACTCTCTCCCCTTAGAACATGTACATTCTTAACTCTTCCTACCATTCTCCTGATTACCACTATGTAGTTCATTAACGCCCTGTCTTCCACCCTTCCGTCCACCACCCTCTCCCATGTATACTTATGCTTAACTTTTTTTTTTCTAAACACTGTATTTGCTATCAACAGCTATCTTTCTAGACACATCTCCACCATCAATTTTCCACTACGATTTTTTCATGGAACTCCACACTTCCCAATCACTCCATCAATTGGTTCATTTCCTACTCTTGCATTAAGGTCTCCCAATAACACTGCATTGACATTTCTCCCTAAACTTTCTCTATACACTCATTTAAATCTATGCAAAATGTCTCCTTTACCTTTACACTCTTCTACCAGGCCCATATGTACTTACAAAAATCCACATCTCCCCAGCTTCACTTTCATCCACATTAACCTTAAAGAACCTCCTTTCACTCCACTATACGTTTACTCGTGCATATCTCTTGACTTACTAGTATAGTCACCCCTTCTCTCCCTCGTCCTCTCTTCACTCCTGAGACCCGACTACACTCTCATACTCAAACTCGCCCTTCCCTTTCAACTTAGTTTCACTCAATGCCAACACACCCATATTTCTTCTCACATACATACTGCCTACCGCTTCCCTTTTACTCTCATCTGTACCACATCCACCCACATTAAGACCCAAATCTTAAGGTTGTGGTTGAAAAACTCCTCCCAGCCCCTCTTATGCCTTTGGTTTTTAGAAATGCTCCCTTTGGGGCTACAGGGAGAAGGGTGTCTAGTTCTATCCCCGTCTCGTTTTTTGTCGCCTTTTACGATTCTAGTAAACACTTGGTGGCAGGGTTCGGCGAAATAAGAAAATGAATATTTAGAGAAGTGGTACAGGACAGTAACAAGAGTTGGGGGACAAAATAACGGAGGGACTGTCGCAGTACAATAAAGTATCATAATTTCTCTATGAATAGAGATTTTCTCTACCACAGACAAAATTATTTATGACTGTGGTCCGTAGGAGCGCCCCCTATAGACCCTAAAGTATCAACTGCATGCTACTGAGCAGCTTTTAACCCAACAATAATATGCAGCCAATACCTTAGACCGGGAGAACTCGTAGTAATGGATTTAAACAGCGCAAACTTAAATTCAAGAATAGAGTGGTTAATGAATGGGATAGACTTAGTAACCATGTAGAGAGCTTTGAAACTATTGGTTTTGAGAGAAGATTAGATAACATTATGGATGGGGATGATAGGTGGTAATGGACATTTAACTGCTTAGTGTATGCCTTATGACCTCTTGCAATCTCCATCATTCTTATGTTTTTATGTATAAGATAACGAACGCCGTCTTCTTTGAGTTAACTCTCTGTCTTGCATCTGGAACAGATCCCGTGGGAAGAAGGCGGAGCAGGGGGTACTGACAGAGGCCGTGGAGGCGGCGGTGACATCGAGTGCCTCAGCCTTCCCCGTAGACATAACCTGGCCGCCCTACCAGGAGCTCACACTCTCATCCGCCGTTGTCTCCATTAGGGGATCTCGAGTAGTGGGTGTCCGTCAGGCTGCGTACCTCTTGCATACCCTCCTGGTGGCGGCCGCAAGGCCCGACCACGCCTCCCTCTGGGGAGATTCGCCTCTCCCGCCTTCTTGCCAAGTTCCAGATCCCGGACCCGCCCTTGTCCCCGCCCTCGTGCATACATTGGCCTTCACGCCCGTGGAAGATTGGCAGCTGGTTCGACAATGGTGCGCCCACCTCTTGAGTACAATATCAGGAGTCCCAAAGAATCTTCGGGAGATTATAAGGAAGAGTCTCCAGCAAGCAGCGGGGGGAGAACTGGTCGCTCCCGCCAGGAGTCTGAAGGAAGTCCTTCGAGAGGGCGTGTGTGGCGTCGACCCGCGTCATAATGCGCAGGGCGTGTTGGCGCTGCTGGGAAGGGACCCGGAACAGTTGCAAAATCTATCGTCTCTCGCCAACAAGGTCCTCCTCTGGCTGCGTCGCATCGCCACCGTCGCACAACTCGAGGATGTTGAGGAAGAGGAAGTCATGGTACCCCGCGACAGAAAAACCAGTGCCGACACGCTCACACTCCTTCAGGTGTCCAGTAAAATCGAGAAGAAGCTTCTGGGAGCCGATGCAGTGGCTCACCCTTCGGTCGTACACTTGGCACCTCTTCTGACACAGGTAGACGACCTCCTGGATGGCTTCGTCCGCGATAACCAGATCCGGCTGACGGACGAAGAGTGGCTCAGGTTGGTGCTGGCCCTCAAGTGGCGCGACCGACTCCAAAGCTTCTGCAGCCGGACAGTGAAGAAGGCTGCTTTCCACATGTTCCTCCCGCGCCTGGCCCTCCACTGGCAGTGGCTTCACGAAGAACTTCTACAGAAAATTCCCGACACTTGGAGGACCATTGTCCCAGAGAAGCTGATGAAAACTGTGGCCAGGCTCCAAGACGTCTTTAGTGCTCATTGTGGAGTGATCCACAAGACGGCCACGTCTCTCAGAAACACTATTGGCCATCCAGCCCCCTTCGCTGACGCCAAGACGGCACAAGCGTACACCCGGGCGAGGAACATGGACAAACTCCTCACTCCAGCTATCACTGCCCACGCCCTCAACCGCTTCCTTGCCTCCGAGGACGCCACCGAAGCCAAGGGAAAGCTCCTGCAAATGTTGTGTATGGAGTGGGACCCAGTTCGGGAAGAGGCCGATCTCCACGAGCAGTTCGTCAACCTCGAGGAGTTCTTCTCCTACCACAATGTTAATGTTTATGTTCCTGCTTCGGTCGGCGTTCGGGCTCTACCATGTCCTGGTGAAGACGATGACGAAGATGATGACAATGAGAATCTCGATTTGAAGATCCAGGTGTGGCCCTTGCAGGACTACGTGGCTTGCCTTCAGCATGCGTGGGGACGCGTCCTTGCCTCTGAAGGTAAGACTGCCGCTGCCGAACGTGCCATGGAAGGGTCTCGGGTTTCTCCCTCGGTATCCATGACCCACCTGGCGTTCTACAAGCGGGACAAGAGCAAGGAGGTTCCCCTCTACTGGCGCCGCGTGTTAAGCCAGATCGCTACACACACCTACAACCTACTCTCGAACTCGACGGCCACGCGGAGGCCCGCTGCCTGGCGCACCTATTCCTCGGCACCCAAAGACGATGACGACGGATGCGCTGCAGAGGAAGTGCACGGAGACTCCATTTACAGTCTCGGGTCATGCCTGTTGTCCCACATACTCACTTGTGGGGCCAAATACTCGACGAGCGAGATCGAGGATATCGCCGTTGCCCAGCACGTGGAGAAGGCACAACAGCTGGAGGAGGTTCGTGCAACTCTGTGGTCCAACTGGAAGGAACTGACGAGCTCTTCGTACAGCTACGAGGAGGCCTTCGCCCAATACGTCGTAGACTACACCACAGGCTTCTTCAGTAGCCTCGCCAGCGCGCTTCACGTCTCGTCAGAGCAAAACATCGTACGCCATTCCCTCTTTTCCGTTGTGCCTCTGACGAAGGGGATCAGAGAAGCCTGCGAAAGATTGCCTCCTGAAGCTGTTTGGTTGCTTGATGGTGTGGACAGTGTCTGCCAGGGCCATGGAGAGACTGAGAACCTGGAGGAGAAGGTGACATACTCCGCCCAGCTGGCGGTCTTGGTGGGAGGGCTGCAGGCGAGTATCCTGTCTCATATGCAGGCAGTAGATCCCGCTCAACAAAGACAGCTCCTGCTTGGGTACCGGGAGGAGGAAGCCCGGGAACTCGAGGCAGAATTGTGTGTATACGCGTGGCTGGAAACCGTGCGTGGGAGCCAGTTGGAGAAAGTCCCCCCTCGACTGGTTCATCCTCACGTCGATCTCCTGACAAACGCGAAGGCGGCAACACTCAGCGAAGTCGAAGTACTGTCGCAGGAGGTGGCTCACCGACCTGACCCTCCGGAGTATGACTCCCTGCAGAGAGATGTTTCTCACTTCACCGCAAATGTTTTCAAGTTGGAGAAGCTGATAGCGCTGAAAGAGGAAATCGACACGGCTCACAGAAGTAGGCAACCTTCTTCAGGTCTTTTGACCCGTATTGATGGATTCCTCTTGTCATGCGACAACTTCGTGAAGCAGACGTCGCAAAAGTATCCCCTTTACTGCGACTTGGTATACCCACTCCTGCAAGCTGTGTGTGTGACCTGCGAGGGGCTTCGACTTCTCAAGGCCAAACTCGTCCTGCGGCAGGTGGAACATCTCTGCGAGGGCGTCAATTCAAGAAGAATCAGTGAAACTATGTCACTTTTCGCGGCCTTCCCGGTTCCTCGCGAGCCTCTCTGCCCGACGAAGGTGATCGAAGTGCAAATGACCTCCCTGAAGGGAATCACATCGATGTTATCTGCCGAAGAATATCCTGGGCTGGGTAGATTGTGCCACAGCCTGGGAGTACGCAGTGTCCTGATAGACACCTACAACGCCGCCGTCACCCAAGGATGCTTGACGCCCTCCCTTCGTCGGTTGCTAGAATCTGTCCTCTCGGCCCTCGCACACGCGTGGAGGCAACAGGAGGAGGAAAGGAAGAGGAAGGAGGAAGAGGAGGAGAGTCTGTACAAATTCAAACCTCGAACACTCGCAGACACGGAGACGGAGGCTGAGGAAGAGGAGAGAGAATTCAAAGAAGCATTTCCTTCGTTCGAGGGCCAGTTTGATGACCTCGAGGGCCCGAACTTGAACACGAACCCCACCAAGGACAAAGAGAGCAAGAGAAACACGAAAGAGGAGTTCGGTACCCTCACCCCAGAACTCCTGGCGGAGGTGAGCCAGGTGGAGAAGTTGCTCTACACAGCCTTGGTCAGTACAAAATGGCGGCGCCCGCAGCTCTCCCTGCCCTCCGCGCAGTCCCTGACACCCTTCCTCCTCCGTTACCGCGTCTTCGGAACCATTTTGACGTCGCTTGGCCCAGTTTTCGGCTCTAGTGTTGATCGGGAGACAATTGGGGCACACGTTCTCTTCAACCACGCCACATGCGCCAGCCTGAAGGAGATGCCGACGACGGTACTCGTGCCTCGCCCCTACGATATCTACCGCGACGCCAACAGTCAGGAGGCGCTCAAGATGCGGCCACTGCTGGACGCCATGAAGGAACGCGTGGAGGAGCTCCTCGCACAATGGCCCAGCCATCCGACTCTCCTGCTATTGAACAAGGTCATCACACGGATCCTCACTTTCCCCGTCACGTCCCCCTTGATGAAACTCGTGGTGGGACTCGAGACTCTTCTAGGGAAAGCACAGGAGTGGGAGCGCAACGCGCATAGTGGCGTCTCCCTTATGCAACACCTCGAGGCTATTACTCACTTGATAATCGCCTGGAGGAAGCTTGAACTCCAGGCCTGGCGGCACTGTCTGGACACCGTCACGGCAAAGGTGAGGACGCAGGCCCTCATCCATTGGTGGGGCCACACACGCTCCCTTGTGGAATCCATAGCCAGCCCGCAGCAGATGGAGGAAGTGGCCGGGGAAAGTCAGTTCGATTCCAAGAGGCTCTTGGAGACGCTGAAGCAGTTCATGGAATCAGGCGTAATGGGAGACTTCAAGACCCGTCTGGATCTCCTGGAATCGTTGCACTGCCAGGCCACCCTTCTGCCCCCGAGTGGGTCCAGAGACGTCCTCCTCGCTTATTCATGGAACCTCCTTCAGTATTATGACCAATTTGAGGAACACGTCACGAGCACCATCAACAAGGCGCGGAAGCCCATTGAGAAACAGGTCAAGGACTACGTCAAGATCGCTCGGTGGAACGACATTAACTTCTATGCGGTGCAAGAGTCCGTCACCAAGAGCCATCGGACACTGCACAAGCACATGAGGGCGTGGGAAAAAGTTCTTCGTCAGCCTGTGGCCTCCGTTCTCCGAGACACAACCGCAAACAAAGACGTCGGTGAAGGGCAGGCCCACCTCGGGGAGTGGGACTTGAAACCGCGTCAGGGTGTCCATGTAATGAAATGCACACCCTTATACGGTACGGTACAGAACGTGGAGGGGAGTTCTGAGGGTAGTGTTCTTTCGAGACTCGGCGTCCTTTCAGCCCGGTCGAGAAAGTACATCACCCGAGTGCTGGCCACCCTACCCTACCCAGGGCACCTCGAGTCTGTCGAAGATCTCACCGAGGACATCATCTCGACTTACCAGCAACTCCAGGAAGAGGCGTCGCAGGCGGAAACCGTAGGGAACCAGGAGAAGAGGCTGAAGATACTGAAATCTGTGGTAAAGAGACGGCGAGACGGGTTGTCCGACCTGTTCCGCGCCCTATCAGATATGGGCGTCAGCTACACGAAGGGCAACAGCAGCTGGAGGGAGAACGACCTCGACAAAGCCTTTAGGCTGCCGCCGTTGGACGTGGCGGTGGCACACGAGGGCCAGTCCTCATTGACTGAGGCTTGGACCGGCTGCAACAAGTACTTCTACAGGAGCGTAGCGCGTTACGCCCTCCTGACGACGTCACTGCAGCAGCCGTCGCGTGAACTGGGCCCGGAGATCATCAAGAAACTCACAGGTATTGCACGCCACTTCCTCCTTGTAGCGACCAAGCAGAGGTCCGAGCTTGCTTCCTTCAGTGACAAGACGCGAAGTCTCCGTCAGCTCCTCTCCTCCTTGGACTCCTCCGTACCAGTCAAACATTCCAGAAACAAGAGCGCAGCACTCGCTAGGGAGCTCCACGCCCTTTGCGCGTCACTGACGCTCACGTTGAACGAAGTCCTCCTCCTCATGAACACCCGCCCGGACAGTTCGCCCCTGGTCACAGTGTCCGGCGAATCCAGCGGCCCGGACGCTTTGGCCGTGTTCGAAGTCAAAGAAACTATCCAAGGCGTTCTCCCCGAACTCAGACAGGTTATCTCTGTCCTGAATCGTCAGTTCATGTTCAGAGCCGAGGACGAGGACACCATACCCCAGATGATGACCATCCGGGTGGCGGAGGACCTCACAATATCATTCGACGTTGTCAAGAATGTGGCCTCGCAGGTTTCATGTATCATATCGAAATTGTCACCCCAGGAGGAGGAAGGAAACCTCTGCGGTGTACAGACCCTCCTCCAGTGGCTGAAAGAGTGGCGGAAGATCTCTGAAGGGTTTGGCCAGTGGCAGACGGAGACCCATGCACCGTTAGACAAAGACTCACCGTCGGCGGTCGTTGATACATTGGAGGATTGTGTCACACGGGCCTTGTTAGGGATCGAACGTGTCTACAAGAGACACTGCTCCGGTAGAGGGAGTACCCAGGGAGAGGAAGAGCAGGAACAGGTGAAAGCACTACTTACGGGGGCAACAATCGGTAGTCTTTCGTCGGATTTCAAAGCCTTGCGACTCAATGAAGTTCTTCAGTGTTTAACCAATATGATGACTACTATACAGGAACACGAATTACCACATGACCCCGAGATTTTCACCACTTGCACTCCTCTTCTTCGCCAGTACTCCGACCTCTGCCTAGCGATCCTCCACCTTCAAGTGGCGAGTCATCGGTCGCTTACCAAAATGCTTTCGGTCCTCCTTGTCATCTTCGAGAACCTCGCCCTTAAGGGCTTCTGCACCCCGCAGGAGCTTCAAGACGACCAGGGCGGTGAAGGAAAAGCCAACAAGTTTGAGGATGCCGAAGGCACAGGCCTTGGCGAAGGCGAAGGCAAGAAAGACAAGTCGGACCAACTCGAGTCCGAAGACCAACTTGAATCGGCCCTTCAGGAGGGCGAGAGTGAGAAGGCTGGAGACCAGAACATGGAAGAGGACGACGGCGTGGAAATGAGTGAGGACTTCGAGGGCAAGATGCAGGACGTGGAACGGGGGGAAGAGAATGAGGATGACGATGAAGACAAGGACGAAGACGAGGACCTCGACAAACAGATGGGAGAGACGGAAAAGGGGGCCGACAAACTGGACGAGAAGATGTGGGGTGATGAGAACGAAGACGAAGGCGACGACGAAGAAGAGAAACAGGACGAGGAGCAGGGTCCTGGCGACGGCGAGAAGACAGATTCTCAAATGGTGGCCAAGGACGACAACAAGGACCAGAGGGAAGGGAATAAGGACAAAAAAGAGGAGCTGGAGGAGATGGAGGACACGAGGGAGATAAACGAGATGCAGGAGGAGGGCGAGGACTACGGCGACGACTTCCAGGACCCCTATGGCGGGAACCCTGAAGGTGACGAGAACGAAGACGAGGAGCAGATGCAGCTTCCGGACGACATGGCCTTGGACGAAGACGAAGGGAAGGATCAGGAAGACGACCCGGGCCAGGACGACCCTTTGGAGATCGAGGAGAAGGGGCTCTTCCCTGAAGAAGAAAGAGAAAAGAAAGAAAAGGAGGAACGGGAGAAATCGGAGGAAGAAGAACAAGGAGAAGGAAAAGATGAATTGGCCGAGAAGGAGGAAGAGGAGGAAAAGGAGGATGAGGAAGGAGAGGAGACCAAGAAGGACGACAAGAAACGAGGTATAGAAGAGGGAGACGAGGAAGAGAAGACGGAGGAGAAGGAGGAAGAAGAAAAGAAAGCAGAAGAAGAAGAAGACAAAGCTGAAGCTTCGAAGGACAAGAAGAGTGAAGAACCAGTAGAGGCGGCCGAAATGGACACGAACGAAGCCAGCAAAGACCAGACTAAGGTAAGGACCACTGAGGGCATTTGGAAGATATCGATCAATCGGTCATCAATTAATCAGTGTTGCCTTGGTTCTTTTTTGTAGGAGACAAGTGGCTCCAAAGTACCTGGTAATGGTCCCCGTGCTGGGCCACGAAGTCATTCAGGGAATTAAGAGTGTTTATATATAGATTATTCCTTCTTAGGTCAGGGCATTTCCTCTTAACCCTCTCTCATACAGCACTATTTCCTTTTGTGTATTATTATTCATATATTCTTTCAAGATATAGTAATAAGTGACAGTGAATTGTTTATTTATTTTGTGAAATATCATGGTACGTTTATAATTCATCAAACAGTATATATGCCGGGAGTCAGGGTAGTAAACCTCTTTATACCAAGTACTGGTTTACGATTGTAATAAAATAATGGTGAATGTCCATCATTCACTGGCATTACCAAAATAACTCTTCTGCATGAAGAACACCCCTACCAACCCAGTCTCCCACACCCCCTGCAACCCTTCAAGAGTTTGACAAGTACTTATTTAATACCCATCTATATAAAAATGGCAAACCTGTTATCCATATCTGATATAGTCCTTCCTTTGACAACGCCCAGACGAGTCCTCACAACACTCCGCACACAGTCACTTTTTCTCCGTTCTACCCCTTCAAACAACAATGACGCTACCTCAAACCTTGGCCCATAAAACACCAGTACCTCTGTAACCCCTCCAAACGTCTACAAAACACAGAACTATTAGTCAGAGCACAAGGATAGAAGCGCCAGGTCATAACAACAGCAACCATTACCGCCATCTCGATCGTCAACACCATTATCAAAATCATTAGTGCCATAATTATCATAGTCCCACCACCGCCACATGAGTACAGACACTAGCATTCACACTACGCAGGTACCACCACCATGGATACTACCTTTACAATCACTTACAGTCAGTACCTTATTAATGTGCCTCTTGTCTCCACTTTCCTTTGTCTCGGAACCTGCAGGAGGACACACAGGCGGAGACGGCGGGGCAACAAGAGGAGGACCCAGAGGAGAAGCAAGATGAACAGGGCGAAGTGGGCGAGAAGACGGAGGATGTGGAGGGCGTGGGTCAGTCCGAGGCCAAGACCCGCGACGAGGCTCACGAAGGCACCACCTCCAAGCTTATCACTACTACTGACGAAGCCAAAGACGAAGTAAGTGTGTTATTACTGTATGAGAGATTTGTATGTGTCAAGTGATGTGGGTAGGGAAACACTGGTGTGGATGAGGGAAACTGGGAATGGCTGTTGATTGTATTAGACTAGTAGTTGCCAGACTATTTTATATGACGTCCCCTTTTTGTTTCTAGCAGACCCGCACGCCCCCGTCCCCCTAATATGAAATTATATTTATTCTATATCTAATTAGAAAACGGGTTGAGGTGATTGCTAGAATTATAGTTTGCACATATGTAACGGCAGGTATTTGCTTTCGGAATTATTCCATTATTCTTATTAAACAATGATTTTTGAACAGATGACTTCACGCCCCCTCCATGTATCCTCCTCACGCCTCCCTGTTGGTGAGGGGCGCCCCTTATTTTGGGCACCACTGTACCAGACTCCATTAGGTTACACGCACAAATCAAATGTTATTGTCTTCATTGTGAGGTACAGCCACGCAAACTTAGCTGTTCAGTGTCAGAGCAATTAGCCCCGGGTGTGGTCCATCTTTGACTTCAAATATATTCCCATTCGCGGTAGAGAGGGCTTGCCCCCTCTCCTAAGCAGAATAAGATCAATTAGTAAGAGCTAATGCTAGACTCAGTAAAAGTCGAACATGAAGAAAATCATCAACTAGAACAATATGATTGAATAGCCTGCTGGTCCTTGATGGATTAACCGGAATGGTCGTTTTTAAGCTCTAGAGGTCCTTACATAGGACCGAATAGGTACATTAAGGCAACTATTAGCCAGTGACAGGTTAAGGAATTGAGAGCCCATGAGAAGAACATCTGGCCCCGCCTTCCTCCTCCCCCTGCCTTCCCACTCCCCCTCCCCTCCTTGCCAGGGGGAGGAGAGTAACTAGGTTTGCACAGGAGGTAGGAAGTAAATAGGCTTGGTTGCACAGGGCTTATGAGGTCAATGGACCAGTTGTACAGGGAGTGGTGAGGGAGCGCTCCGTGAATCGAAATGTGGAAGGTTGTGTCTGCTTTGGACTTCTCTCTCTCTCTCTCTCTCTCTCTCTCTCTCTCTCGCTGTTACATATTTGGTTGAGTGGTATAGGACTGCAAGGTATATTGGGATGGGTGTAAGGTGGGCGTATGCTTTAATTCGGTCAACCCTTTTGTAATGCGTAAGGGGTCTTTTGATCCATTCATGTACTGTACATACGTTACAAAATTAAGCTTGGTTCATAATTTCTCATTTAATCCTGCGTATGTACGTGTGTTTACTTATCTACGCACACAGACACACACTCATGTATTTATACTGTATATATATTGTGTGCATATGCATATATGTATGTATATATATATATATATATATATATATATATATATATATATATATGCGTGAGCTGCCATAGTCCCATGTGACAATTGAGTTACCCGCCAGACACAGTTGAGTGATGGTGTGTACTGTTTGACCGCCGCGTTGACAATGACTGAGCGAGTAGATCAGCAAATCTGTGTCAAGTTTTGTTGCAAATTTTAATATTCGTCAGCGTAATCTATTCGAATGATTAAGAAGGCATTCCAGGATGATTCAATGACTGAAGCACAGATAAAGATGTGGTACAAACGCTGCAAAGAAGGCCGAGAATCTGTCGAAAGTCATACACGTTCTGGTAGGCCTTCAACAAGCAGAACACCCGAAAATCTTGAACGTGTGAAGACTGCAATCAATGAAAATCGGCGATTGACAGTCCGAGAATTAAAAGATTACCTTGGTATTCTGCAGACAAGTGTTTCAGAGATTTTGACGGAAGATCTTGGCATGACACGCATGGCGGCAAAATTTGTCCCGCGTCTCCTGACCCATGAGCAGAAGGAATTTCGTGCTAACACTTCACAGGACATGCTTCAAGCTGCTACAAATTACTCAAATTTCCTGAAACAAGTAAAAACCGGAGATGAGTCGTGGGTCTACGGCTATGACCCAGAAACAAAAGCCCATTCTAGCCAATGAAAGTCACCTTCATCTCCACGTCCGAAAAAGGCAAGGCAAAAACGAAGCAAAGTCAAAGTCGTGTTGACATTTTTTTTTCCACCACGAGTACGCTCCTCGAGGCCAAACAATAACAAAGGAGCATTATGTCGAAGTTCTTCGCCGTATGAGGGATGCAGTGAGAAGAAAACGGCCGCAGCTGTGGGATAGTGGAGACTGGATCCTTCATTGTGATAATGCACCTGCCCATTCTTCACGTGTCATGCAGGGATTTTTGGCAAAACATTTCATCACCCATCTCATTCAGCCCCCCTACAGCCCAGATCTAGTTCCCTGTGATTTCTGGATTTTCCCAAAGCTAAAATCACCGTTAAAAGAAAGGAGATTTCAGTCCTTAGAAGTAATTAAGACGAATGCGACGAGCCAGCTAATGAAGATTCCAAAAGAGGACTTTGCAAAATGTTTTGAAAAGTGGAAGGGACGCTGGGAGAAGTGTTTGAAGTCTGAAGGAGACCACTTTGAAGGAGAGTAGGGCGCCGTTGTCCTAGGTTAAAGGCATTTCTTGAAATTGTAAATGGCTAAGAAAGGTCAGCAACCACAGAGATGGATTTGTTAATCTGTCATTTGCAGCCGTCAGATTGGTCATGGAGGAGAGAATATCGGGCCAATCAGTATGCGACATTCTGAGGTGTCCAGCCGGATGAGCCGTAAGGAGAGTATATATAGTGTGTACATACGTTGTCTGTCACTCTGAAGAAGACTTGTAATCGAAACGTCAGGAATATGGTATTCTCGCTCCAACCCGCGTTTCTCTACCACCCATTTCATATGTGTGTGTGTGTGTGTGTATATATATATATAAGGAATTAAACTCGTTCTGGGATTCGAACCCTCGCGTGAGCGGCTTGGTTATTATAAGAAGAAGGCCGTACAATCGTGTCACGACGACCATTAAAATGAAACGACTTTGTTCACGGCCTTGCCGTTCCACCGAGGGCGCTCGCGTGAAACGGTATGTACTGTATTGCATCAAATCCTTTATGCAGACTAGTCTTCCGACAGGTAGGAGAGTTTTAGTTCCATATGTCATAACGGCACAAATATATATATATATATATATATATATATATATATATATATTCTTAAATGTATATTCCATATGTCTTAATATGGACTTATGTTCCTTTGAAAGTCATAAACCTCCTTTCAAAGGAACATAAGTCCATAGTAAGACATATGGAAAACACGTTTAAGAAAATAATAAATGCACAATTAGCCATCACCTTCAATGTACAAAAACGTTGTAATCATGGGAGATTTTAACTATAGAAACATTGACTGGGAAACCTTAATAGGAGATCATGAAGCGAAACAATTCCTAGATGTGGTGCAGGATAATTTCCTAAAACAAATGATTACCGATCCTACGAGGGGACAAAATACCCTGGACTTAATTCTAACAAAAAATGAGCACCAAATTAGCAGCATAATAGTGGGCGATAGTCTAGGCTTTAGCGATCATCAAGAAATAAGATTTAATATTATCTGGGAAAAAATAAAAAGTACAAATAACGTTCAAGTACCAGACTTCAGGAAAGCAAACTTTGACAATATAAAAACCTATTTGAAATTGAATACGAAAAACAATCCGGACGTTTCAAACATTCTTGATTCTCGTTGCGGGGCTGATAATCAGAAGTGGGTCAAGGAGGATACGCGTACCTTGGGTCAGGTCTGGGTCAAAGAGAGAAATACGCATACCTTAGATCAGGTCTGGGTCAAAGAGATTGATGCGCGTGCCTTGGGTCAGGTCGATTCGGGGCGACGGCCCAAAAATCAGGTCAGTACTTTGGATGAGATGTATAGCAATCTGGCAGATCTAATTATTAATGCACAAAACACATTTATCCCCCTAAAGTCAATACGAAAAAATAGTAATACTCCCAAATGGATGACGGACAGATTGAAACATGAGATCGGAATTAAAAGAGGACTTTACGTAAAAATAAAAAACGGGGAATCACACCTTAGATCAAGATATAACGAAATGGCAAAGCTGGTTAAAAGGAATACACGTTCAGCGAAACGTAATTATGAAATCAAGGTTGCCAGTCAAGCAAAATCAAACCCAAAGGGTTTCTTTCACCTCTATAGAACAAAAAATAAAGAAAGAATAGGACCAATTAAAAACGATGAAAATGTCATGATAGAATCGGAAGAAAAAATGAGTGAGGAGTTTAACAATTATTTTCTATCGGTGTTTACTAATGAGAGGTTAGATAAAGTACCTGACTGCGATCCGATTTTCAGAGGGGATGAAGAAAATAGCCTAACTAATATCAGTATTAGTAAAGAAGAAGTTATCAAGCAGATTGACAGACTTAAAGCTACAAAATCTCCGGGTCCGGACGAAATTTTTCCAAGAATGCTTAAAGAGTGTAAATTTGAAATCTGCGACCAGTTAACTGAAATATTCAATAAATCGGTAGACACTGGTTCTGTTCCAACTGCTTGGAGGCAGGCAAACGTTGTTCCTGTTTTTAAGAAGGGAGATAGATCGACCATATGCAACTACAGGCCAATCAGTTTGACATCGGTTATAGGAAAAATGCTTGAATCAATAATAGTAAATAGACTCAGAGAACACATTGAAGGGCATAATTTAATTCGTGATTCACAGCATGGTTTCTCCAAAGGTAAGTCATGCGTGACTAATCTTCTATCCTTTTACACTAAGGTATATAAGGCGTCAGACAACAATGAAAATTACGATGTTATTTACCTTGACTTTAGCAAAGCGTTCGACAAAGTGCCACAACAGAGACTACTAAATAAAATCAAAGCCCATGGCATAGGAGGAAAAGTGTTAGAATGGATTAGAGCTTGGATTAGTAACAGAAAACAGCGGGTCACCATAAATGGAATAAAATCTAGGTGGGGCAATGTTACTAGCGGGGTCCCCCAGGGCTCGGTTTTGGGTCCCTTATTGTTCATTATGTATATAAACGACTTAGACGATGGGTTGAATAGTGATGTTAGTAAGTTTGCGGACGACACTAAAATAGGACGCCTAATTAGGTCAGGAGAAGACGCCCAGATTCTGCAGGATGATCTTAATTAACTGTTAACATGGTCGGTGAAATGGCAAATGAACTTCAATATCTCTAAGTGTAGCGTGTTAAACGTAGGGCTACACAACCCCGAAAATAGATACAACTTAGATGGCACGTTCTTAGAAAAATCTGAGTGCGAGAGGGACTTGGGAGTTCTGGTGAGTCCGGACCTTAAAACCAGGAAGCAGTGCATTAGCGCCAGAAATAAAGCAAACAGAACATTAGGCTTCATTGCTAGGACGGTAACAAATAGAAGTGCAGAGGTAATTATTAAACTCTATCTAGCGATAGTTAGACCCATCCTTGACTATGCGGTACAGTTTTGGTCTCCGTCCTACAAAATGGACATAAATTCACTAGAATCAGTACAGAGAAGAATGACCAAAATGATACAAGGACTCGGAAATTTGCCTTACGAAGAGAGGCTTAGGCACCTAAACTTACACTCTCTGGAAAGACGCAGAGTGCGGGGTGATCTAATAGAAGTGTTCAAGTGGATCAAAGGGTATAACAAGGGTGATGCAAACAAGGTCATCATAATAAAACAACAGGGCAGGACTCGCAGTAATGGGTATAAACTGGACAAATTTAGATTTAAGAAGGAAATAGGCAAGAATTGGTTTACAAATAGGGTGGTCGATGAATGGAATAAACTTAGTAACCACGTAGTAAGCGCTGAAACTATCAGTTGTTTTAAAAAACGATTAGACAACTTTATGGATGGGGACGACAGGTGGTGATGGATACGGAGCTGCCTAGTGTAGGCCTTATGGTCTTTTGCAGTCTCCTTTATTTCTTATGTTCTTATGTTCTTATATGTGTGTGTGTGTGTGTGTGTGTGTGTGTGTGTGTGTGTGTGTGTGCGCGCGCATATACATGTATGTATATGTATGTCTATATATTGTTGAGTGTTATTTGAACATAACATTGGTTGGTGAGCAATAAGAATATATCAAGTTCCTGGTCACTGTTTATTTGATCACTGCGTGATACCCACCTCTCACTCGGAACAACCGCTAACAACTACTGCGCGTCCTTTCACTGGGCATATTCATTCCTACGGTTCCCATTTGCTCAATTATTTTTATTTATTCCCTTTCACAAAAAAAAAAAAAAAACGAACACTCAAAATAATACGTTAATATTGTATAAATTACAAAGATAATCTATTGATAATCTATTTCACATTCATTCCACTTTCACATAACAATAATTGAAATGGTAATTAAATAAGTAAACAGGAAATGAAATATACGATTTCCTCACAGAAACTTTGAAAATAATTTTACACACGCACACGAACACACACACTTCCAAATACACATCACTTTTGCAATTTCTAAATGGATACCTAAATTGCTATAACTACCATATATACAGTAATACTATATATATATATATATATATATATATATATATATATATATATATATATATATATAAAATCAGTACAGAGAAGAATGACCAAAATGATACATGGACTCAGAAATTTGCCTTACGAAGAGAGGCTTAAGCACCGTAACTTACACTCTCTGGAAAGACGCAGAGTGCGGGGTGATCTAATAAGAGGTGTTCAAGTGGATCAAAGGCTTTAACAAGGGTGATGCAAACATGGTCATCGTATTAAAACAACAGGGTAGGACTCGCAATAATGGTTGTAAACTGGACAAATTTAAATTTGAAAAGGAAATAGGCAAGAATTGGTTTACTAATTGGGTGGTCGACGAATGGAATAAACTTAGTAACCATGTAGTAAGCGCTGAAACTATCAGTTGTTTTAAGAAACGATTAGACAACTTTAAGGATGGGGATGACAGGTCGTGATGGATACAGAGCTGCCTAGTGCAGGCCTTATGGTCTCTTGCAGTCTCCTTCATTCTTATGTTCTTATATATATATATATATATACATATATGTGTATATATATACATTTACATACATGCATATACCAAAGGCTTCCATCCCCCCTAACACGGGAGGTAACAAAAAAACAAAGGCATAGAAACCACTCCCACCCATTCCATCACTTACATACTCCACTACCCTCCACCCTCTTCCCTCTTATCTTGGCACCTCCTGGATGACGGGTCATCCCCGCATCTTGCCCACCGCTCTGGGTCAGAAGCAGTGTCGCAAGACACAGCACATCCACAGCAAGGCCACTTCATTAATTCGGTGACCCCCCCTCCCCCCCTCTCCGTCTTCTCATACAGAAAGGAAGACGGGGAGAACTCCCTTCGGGCTGCGTCAATTTATTTCTCATACATACTCCCTCACCCCCCACCCACTCCCCCTCAAGCATCACAGCATCATCCATACACAACCCTTCTCCATTCACCCCTATCTTCTGTCCTCTCCCGCCCTTCCTCAACAGACATTTCCCTCTTTCCCAATGCCCCTTTTACCCCATCCATCCATATCATCCTAGGTCGCCCCCTCATGTTCACTCTTTCCACCTCCGCCTTCCACATCTCTTACCAATCTCTCTTCTCTCATTCTCTCCATTTGTCCAAACCATCCCAATACTCTTTCATCAACCCTCCTTATTTCTCACTCTATCCAACCTAGTAACCCCATCATACTTCTCAGGCATTTCATCTCAAACACATTCAAACTCCTCCTCTCTTCCTCTCTTCCTCTCTTCCTCTCTTACGGTAAATATAACAAAAGAAAAAATTAAAAGGTGTATAGACAAACTCAAAGTTAACAAAACACCAGGGCCTGACGGTTGGCATCCAAGAATCTTAAAGGAAATGAAAAATGAGATTGTTGTTCCATTAGAAATTATTTTCAAGAAATCCATCATATCCGGAGATGTCCCAAGAGAATGGAAGCTAGCTAACGTTACTCCCATATTCAAAAAAGGTGACAAAAAGAAACCAAATAACTATAGGCCTATAAGTTTGACTTCGATCGTAGGAAAAATAATGGAAACTATCATCAGAGATGATATCGAATATCATTTAGAAAGTAACCGTTTGATAAATGATAGCCAGCATGGTTTCAGACGGAAACGTTCTTGCGTGACTAACTTACTCGAATTCTACAACACAGTTATCTCGAATTATGACAAAAGAAACAATATAGATTTAATATATCTAGACTTTGCAAAAGCTTTTGATACCGTCCCACACGAAAGACTACTTACTAAATTAGCTTTGCATGGAATAAGTGGTAGCCTATTAGGTTGGACTAGTAATTGGTTGAAAGGTCGAAAACAGAGAGTTGTTTTAAATGGAAAAACTTCTGGATGGAAAAATGTTGCAAGTGGAGTTCCTCAGGGTTCCGTTCTTGGGCCACTTCTATTCATAGTATATATAAATGATATAGACAATGGACTAAAATCTACTGTTTCCAAATTTGCTGATGATACAAAACTGTGCGGAGTGGCAAATGATCACTCAAACCAATTAGATATTCAAGAAGATTTAGATCAATTACAGCAATGGTCTGAAAAGTGGCTAATGAAATTTAACACAAGTAAATGCAAGGTAATGCACATAGGTAAAAATAACAGTAAGTACGATTACAAGTTATTTGGAAATTCGTTAACAAAAGTGGATAGTGAAAAAGATCTCGGCGTAATTATCAGTAACGACCTCAAATCATCCAAGCAGTGTATTTCAGCCTCTGAGAAAGCAAATAAGATTCTGGGATTGATTGCGCGATCTTTTGATTTCAAAAGTCCATTACTCATTAACAAGCTATATAAATCGTTAGTTCGTCCACATTTGGAATATGCTGTTTCCGTATGGTCACCGAATCTCATTAAAGACATTGACAGACTGGAAAAGGTACAACGGCGAGCCACAAAACTGATTCCAAATATCAAAAATAAATCATACGAAAATCGACTTAAGCACATAAATCTGTTTTCCCTAAAAAAGCGTAGACTCAGAGGTGACTTGATACAGGTCTTTAAGATTTTAAAGGGAATTGACAACATCAAAAGTGACAAAATTTTCACATTGAATGAGAATCAGACAAGAAACAATGGTCTCAAACTGTCCGGAAATAGATTCAATTTGGAAGTAGGTAGAAACAACTTTGCCAACCGTGTAGTTAATGAATGGAATAAACTTCCTGCACAGGTAGTGCAATGTAGTTCAGTTCGAAGCTTTAAGAATCATTTAGATAAATACCTAAGTAAGATGCTGTAATTATTATAATTTATGTTATATTATTTGTTTTTGTTTTGTTATAATTTGTCTGTCTGATTTTCATTTATTATTAGTTATATGTCAATTTATTATCATTTACTATTTACCTGTTTGTTTGTTATTCAACTATACCAATGCATTTATTTATGTATTTTAATTGTTATTTACATTGTTATAGTTTTAATTTATTATTAATATGATTTTTTTTTTTTTTTTTTTTTTTTTTTTTTTTTTTTTGCATCCGACCTAGATATGGATCAAAAGGTCTCCTGTCGGCATGCTTTGCCTTTGTAATCCTTTGTAATGTTTCTGCCCCATACAGTGCTGTTGGCACAATCACTCTATACAATCTCCTCTTAGCATCCATTCCCAAATGTCTATTTCTCACTACACTTTTGAATACCCCAAGGCATTTACTCGCTTCTCTCAATCTACATTCTACCTCCACCCCCCACTCCTCCCTTTCCTGCCACATTCGCACCCAAGTATCTAAAACTATCCACTTCCTCCAGTCTCTTTCCCTTAATACTCACTTCCAGTCTGCTGCCACTTTCTCTCCTTGTACTTCTCATCACCTTACATTTATCCACATTTATCTTCAACTTCCTTCTTTCGCACACCTTCCCAAACTCTGTCACGAAATTCCTCAATCCCTCCTCTGATCCTGCCATAAGCGCAGTGTCGTCAGCAAGCAACAACTGGCTTATCTCCCACTTTTCTTCATTTTCTTTAACCATCTCTAATGCCGTACCCTACCTCTCGCACCACCCCATCCATGTATAAATTGAACAGCCAGTATGACATAACACATCTCTGACGAAGTCCCACCTTTACCTCAAACCATTCACTCTCTCTATTTCTAATCCAAACACAAGCTTTACTCTCCTAAAAACTCTTGACGGCTCTTAACAGCTATCCTCGCATCCCATATATCTGCAGTACCTCCCACAGTGCCTTCCTGTCTATAGACCCTGTCATAAGCCTTTTCCAGATCCATAAAAGCCCCCAAAAACATCCTTACCTTTCCCTATAGCTTTCTCACATGTATATATATGTATGCTGTATATATATATATATATATATATATATATATATATATAATATTATATACATGCACGCATATTACCTAACGGCCACACAGCTATATTACTGTTTTGAATATTTTACCTCAGTTTGAGTCGCAATCGCCAACAGCTAGATTAAATTAGATTAACTCACAACACTCAGTAAGTAAGGACAATTCGAAGAATGTTTTCTTCATGATGTAGTGTTGGTACCGTTTCCTTAAATGATTAATGCGATATGTATCTGTCAATATCTGCGGTAGAGGGTATTGTATGTGTACCCCCCAGTCTCTCTATGGGTTCATTGAACACGGTTTTTATTTTTATTTATTTATTTATTTATTTATTTTGTTTATGTATTTATTGTCTGTATGTGTGGATGGGAGTGTAAGGGAGAGGGAGAGTTAAGAGAATGTGGTTTGTGTTAGGGCATTGTCCTGCGGTGAAGAGACGGGGATGGAGGTGGGGGGTTGGTTGGTTGGTCTTGCGAATAATTTCGTATTTCGTCTTTGATAACCACAGTTACAGAATTGGTGAAAGATGTTTAAGAAGATGTATTAGAAGTTGAAAGTTATTCATTTTTATATTGAAGATTAGTTACAAAAACGTGTGACTCTGGTCCGTAGAGGTGTCACTAGACTTTCTTGAATATCGCATAAGAGTATTGCAGTCAGTACCTCATAAGCGGTCATGTGGAGGAGATGGACGGGAGAATTGAAGAAGAGGCGCCCCGTCACACTTCCATCCCGGCCTTCCATAGACCTGCGGGGACCCTTAGAAAGTGCAAGAATGCGGGAGGATCGGGTTGCTAAGAGTTTGTAAATATAAGTTGGAGAGCGTGTATTCAGATGCCTTGTATTCAGCTGAGGAATTCGTGGTATGAGTGGGCTGAGGCCACCTCAACCCATCTGTGCCAAAATTACACTCGAAGGGATTCCGTTTCAGCAAACGCCAGTTTTATTCAGCCGAGTTCGAGCGCCAATCACGACTTATTTGTCTATTTTTTTTTCCCTGTTTCTAGGTATTGGTTCCTCCCAGTTTCGTTTCACCTTACGAATGTATATTCAGGTCGATTCTCTTCTTCGACTTGCTCACCCTTTCCAATCTTTCGGTGCTATTTCAAAAGCAGCTTTATGTCGAACAGTAAACAACGCGAATTCGAAACTTTATTGAGAGTGCCTCATCATTTTTATGTTCTGCCATTCATTCGTTTGTTGATGTTCACTCGTTTATAGTTCACAGTAAAGAAATTCAAACGGGAGTAATGAAAATTTGATTTCCCTCTACCCTGTAATCTTAATCAATTTTTCATTCATATTTTCAGTCAGATTACATTTTACATATTTTCTAGTCACATACTCGTAACAACAGTATGGGTATGATTGTTCGTCTCTTCTCTGCTCATGCCCGTTGACACGACGATATGACGTCATTCAGCTTCGACATACCTTAGAAGTCAGTCTAGGAGGGCCACGTGGAATCTGAGGAGATAGGATGACTGGCACCAGGCGAATGTTGGTTAAAATAATATTCTCTGTTTACCTACGTAGTTGGAACAGGGTCTCTGATATGAGGTGATCAGGGTTGCAACCTTCGTGGCACCAAGTGTATATGGTGCCATCCACGTAGGATATCTGTGGTAGCTCAGACGACTTACGAACCCAGATGCATCGCTAAAGAATATGTATTGAGGTGAAGATTTCATGCCAGGAGGCACGTAATCGTGCTTGAAGCTGCCTCATTCTCCCTGTGCCTCTCAACAGACAGGGCAAGTGGAGACATCGGCAGACTTGTGCGATGGGGCTTGGGTCCACGTAATGACGAGACGAGTTTGAAACTTGGCAAACCTCGATGGTCGACATGATATTAGATATTCTTTAGTTCCTGTAGTTCCTTTACTAACGAGGGGGTGCTAAAAGGGTTAGTAGCCATTGGTAGTTAGTCAATAGTGAGGCAGTTGTCAGAATCAAAGGAAAAGCGTTACCAAGCACAAACGGGAGTGATATAACCGCTGCGCCACCAAGAGAGACGAATAAAGTAGTAATACGGCAGTGATAACGAAAACGTATCACTTGGTTCTTAAGAGCTTTGAGATTACGCAGTAAGGAAATTTTAGAAGAGGAATTCACTTGTATCATCCATACATTCAAGAGATTAATTTTCCCTTTCAGCCTAATATTAAAACTTAAGAAAGCCGTCCAAATAATGAACAGGACGGGGGAAAAGAAGATAACGGCTAGAAATACCTAACTGTTCCTATATAATTCCAAGAACTAGATAAATACTTACAAGAAGTGGGAATAAATGTCGCCCAAAGTCACGTAAGAAGAGAGGCGACATCATAAAAGAAATTACAAAGGAAAACACCAACAAAGATGACATCATTTACTGTAAACCATGAAACAGATGTGATCAAATCTACATAGGTGAAATAGGTCGCGGCTTACAGAAGTGAATAAAGGAACACGAGTTCGACATATGACACCACAGAACAAATGACACATAGAACATCACCAACACCTCTCACATTGGAACAAAAAATGGATGATAAAGAAAATCATGGGGGAAAAGGAGGAAAACAATGGAGTCAGCGCATATATGCATTAGTAAAGTCACAAACGACGAGAAGGATTTGTCTGCTGTGCAGATACGGCAACATGAACGGCTACGCGGTGGTTGAGTTTATTCCTGACTAGTTTCGCAGGTATGCGAAACTAGTCTTCTCCATGGGAATGCGATCTAAGGTCAATCGTTGACCTGAGGAACACAGCAAGGGTACGTAACCCCAAATGTGAATATATATATATATATATAGATATAGATATATAGATATATATACATATATATATTCTCTTAGCCAGGCTTGGTTAAAAGCAACTGCAAATTCAGCACTGATCAATTTCTTCTTCAGAGTTTCCAACTTCCTGAAGGTATCCTTTATAGCAAGGGGTAAAGGAAAGAGAAGATTTCCTTTTCCTATTTTCCTACCCCTTGCTATAAAGGATACCTTCAGGAAGTTGGAAAATCACGAAGAAATTGATCAGTGCTGAATTTGCAGTTGCTTTTAACCAAGCCTGCCTAAGAGAAAATTTACTCCCGCGGTATACAAACATATATATATATATATATATATATATATATATATATATATATATATATATATATGAATCTGTTTTCCCTAAAAAAGCGTAGACTCAGAGGTGACTTGATACAGGTCTTTAAAATTCTAAAGGGAATTGACAACATCAAAAGTGACCAAATTTTCACATTGAATGAGAATCAGACAAGAAACAATGGTCTCAAACTGTCCGGAAATAGATTCAATTTGGAAGTAGGTAGAAACAACTTCGCCAACCGTGTAGTTAATGAATGGAATAAACTTCCTGCACAGGTAGTGCAATGTAGTTCAGTTCGAAGCTTTAAAGATCATTTAGATAAACACCTAAGCAAGATGCTGTAATGATTATAATTTATTTCATATTATTTGTTTTTGTTTTGTTATTTGTCTGTTTTGATTTTCATTTATTATTAGTTATATGTCAATTCATTATTATTTACTATTTACCTGTTTGTTTATTATCTAACTATACCTATGCATTTATTTATGTATTTTATCTGTTATTTACATTATAGTTTTTATTTATTAATTTATTATTATGATTTTTTTTTCGCATCCGACCTAGATATGGACCAAAAGGTCTCCTGTCGGCATGCTCCGCCTTTGTAATCCTTTGTAATATATATATATATATATATATATATATATATATATATATATATATATGCATACACATACACATACATCTGCTCCACCTTTCCTGTCTGTAATCACTTTGAAGATGGAGTCCGGACCGAAATGTAAGAGAATAAGATCACGAAAAGCACACCGCTATTTCTTCCTATCCGTACCAGTTCTTATCGTGAATTCTCATATACGTACGCACACACACACACACACACACACACACACACACACACACACACACACACACACACACACATATATATATATATATATATATATACACACACGGATGTATGTATGTATATTTACATGTATTGCTAATGGACAATCCCAGGAAATTCTGGATTACTGAATTACCCAGCCAGAAAGCAAATGCCAGGTCATTGATGCGTTTAGTTACGTTGGTATTTCCAGTCTCGTTGTTCGACAAGACTAAGAGAGAGAGAGGGTGTGGTTTACGGTAAAAAACAAAGAATAAAAGACTCTTAATGAGGTGACATCTGCTCTCGAGGGACCCACAACTCCCTCCAGTATCAGTGTGTGGTTCCAGGAACCATACTCGAAAAGAAACGGCGGCAGCGACGGGGCCCTTGACTTAGAACCCAAAACCCTAAGGCTCAAATTGAAATAGTTAGAGCGCCGGAATTCACCTCTCGAGTCACGTGACACTGAGGTTCGTTCCTGTTACCTCGGCGACGAAATGGAGAGAACAGAGAAGCAGCAGTAGATGTCAAAGAGGCGGCAACAAAGACACTCGCAGCGACACAACGGCGAAACCCTCCTGTGGGAAGAAATTCTGGAAGGTAAATGAAAGTGGCCTGAAAATTTTAAACTCGTTTTCTTGAAAAAGAAAGAAATTCAGTAGGGACTTGATAAACCCTAATGATTCCCGTTACTAACAAGATGGGGAGGGAGTGGGAGGGGGAGGGGGAGGAAGTCACAGATGGCCAGAGTAGACTGGCGCTAGCCGGAATAAAAGAAAGAGAGCCACTTGATGCATACGATGTTAATCGAGACAAGCTGTAACCAGGGTGGCCAGATTTAGCATAATTACGCTAAATTCTATATACTTTCCTCTAAGGCAGTGGTTCTTAATAACCTTGTTGGAGGTACTGAACCCCGCAAGTTTCATACATGCATTCATCGAACCCTTCGACGTTGGATTTTTTTTTTTTTTCCAAATTCAAAACATAGGAACTATATACTGTATTAGTGCACAAACTGTACCATGGATCATTTGCACACGAAATCACTGTGTTCAAAGAACAAAACCAACAAAACATGAATTTCACATAAAACAAAAACATAATGAATATTTACTGCAAATCAGTGTGACTTTTGCTGTTGTCTCTCAGAGACAACCGCCGAACCCCGGAAACTGACTCACCGAACCCAGGTTAAGAAACACTGCTCTAAGGTAATGCTACCTATTTACATACCGAGAGCTTTTTCCCCCTTGCAAGGGAGGTAGCCAATTCAGAGGCATGTACCTGTTCCCACCCATTTAACTCCCTTCCACCCCGTCTACCTTTCCCAGCTCCTCATGGATGACGGGTCTTCCCTCCATCCGACAACTGCCCTAGGTCAAACGCAAAGCAGCAAGACACAGTACATCCACAGCAAGGCCGCTTGACTTAATTAGCGAACCCCCATCTCCATCCCCTCGTACAGAAAAAGAGAAGACGGGGAGGAATCCCTTCGGGCTGCGTCAAAATATCATTCACACAGAAGCACCCCCACTCCATCCCACCTTCCTTGCACAACAAGATCATCCATACACACACTCCCCACATCCCTATCTCCTGTTTTCTCCCTGCCTTACTCAGCGCCCATTCACCCGATCCATCCATCTCATCCTCGGTCATCCCCTCAAGTTCATTCCCTCCACCTCCGCCTTCCACACCTCTATTACCAATCTTTCATGACTCATTCTTTGCATGTGCCCAAACCATCCCAATAATCTTTCATCAGCTCTATCTGCCATCTTCTTTTCCACTCCCGCTCTCCTCCTCACCTCGTTTCTCACCTTATCCAACTTAGTAACCCCTACCATACTTCTCAGACATTTCATCTCAAACCCATTTAAACTTTTCTTCTCTACCTCTCTTAAAATCCAATTCTCTGCTTCATTCAATGTCATCGGTACAATCACCCCTTTATACTATCTCCTCTTTGCATCTATTCCCAGATGCATATTTCTCATTACACTTTTTAATTATCCAAGACATTTACATGTTTATCTCAATCTACAGTTTACCTCCACCTCCAAATACCTAAAGCTATCCACTTCGTCCAACCTCTCTCCTTTCAGACTTACTCCCAACTTATTGCCACATTCTACCCTTGTACATCTCATTAACTTAGTTTTACCCACATTTACGAGTAGCTCAAACTTTCTTCTATCACATACCTTCCCAAACTCTGTCACTAAACTCCCATAATCCTTCTTCTGACCCTGCCACAAGCGCAGTGTCGTCAGCAAACAACAACTGGCTTACCTCCCACTTCTCTCCATTTTCTTTAACCATCTCCACTCCCCTACCACCTTCGCCTTTACCTCACGCACCATCCCATCCATGTACACATTGAACAGCCATGGATGGCAACATGACGCATCCCTGACGCAGTCCCACCTATACCTCAGACCACTCACTCTCTCCATTTTCCATTCTAACACAGGCTCTACTACTCTCGTAAAAAATTCTTGACTGCCCTTAACAGCTTTCCCCCAATCCCATATATCTGCAAAACCTCCCACAGTGCCTTCCCATCTACCCTATCATAAGCCTTTTCCAAACACGTAAAGGCCCCCCAAAAAAAATCCTTACCTTTTCCTAAAGCTTACTCACATATCTGCCTTACCACAAAAATCTGATCCACCCAACCCCAACATTTTCTAAACCCACACTGTTCCTCACCAATTACTCCCTCTGTACCTTTTGACATACTAGCCAAAAACTTCATAAACCAACCAATCCCTCTGTACCTCTCCTAATCCTCTCAATTAAAACCTTCCATAAGCCTTCCCAACTACATTCAACAGAAACTACTACACTCACAATTGTCTCTTTTCCCTTGTAAAATAGAATTATACAGGCACTCCTGGGGTGCTCTACCCTCCCTTGGACACACATTAAATAACCTCACTAGCCAGTCCAGTATTACTGATTGTCTTTCTTCAGATACTTTGCATGACACCCATGGAACCCAGTTGCCTTACTTGTGCTCATTATTTTCAGTGCTACTTTCACCTTATCTTTTCTTATTTCTCATCCATTTTCCTCTCCCATCAACATCATTTTCTAGCGCCTCTCACTACTACCACCAATCCCTCCCTATCGTCCTCCACATTCAAAAACTCAAAAATACTCTGCCCATCTTCCCCTTACCGCCTCCTTCCGTGAAGATCTGCCCATCTGCGCGTTTTGCCTTTTCTTCTTTCCCTGGCTTACCTCCCCTTCCTCTTTTGATTTCCTTTCAAAACATCTTTTTAATACTTTCAAAATTTTGTCATACTCCTCCCCCATTTTGCGTCTGCTCTCCTTTTTGCCTCCTTTATCTTTTGTTTTTCTTTTCTTTTTTCTTTATAAAGAAACAGAAAGTATTTAGAGGAACAAAAGAATTAGCATTATTGTTGCCAATCTAGCATAACTTCAGTTGCTGTGTAGCATATTCCCGCTTGAGAAATCTGGTTACCCTGACTGTAACCCTTTCACTATTAGCGGGGTGCCCTGTCGCTACCGACAGTGGTTGTCATGGTGATAAATAACCCAACGGCATCCAGAATGAAGTAGAAATTACCAAGTGTTACGAAATAGGTTGCAAGGAGATTATAATATATATATATATATGTGTGTGTGTGTGTGTGTGTGCACAACACTGAATGGGTCCCAGTGAGTAAAGATACATTTTTATCAACCACAGTGCACTTTAATTCTAAGCCATCAGCATCGGGAGATCCGTGGAGGCCAACATGTAGAAAGTGAAACGTGCTAGCCGGGTTCGAGTCCTTGGCCGTACTACCTTTCAATTTCTGCATGTTGGCCTCCACGGATCTCCCGATGTTGATGGCTTAGAATTAAAGTGCATTGTGGTTGATAAAAAAAAATATATATATATATATATATATATATATATATATCAGTTACAAATGATTAAAGAGTTGCAGACAAGAAGAAATGGGGCCTATATATCATGGCGTATATTTAATTGAAGAACTAGAACAACTTTTCCAAGTCCTAAGATTTATTGGTTGTTCTAGTTTCTGATACCGAGAACCCGCGGTCCCACAGGAGTCGGCAACGTTTTTCAGGAGGCTCGCCATTGCTCAGTAATAGCGCGCGCGTCTGGTAACCACGTGGGAATTTCGGGCGTCTGTTCGAATCCTGGCCACGACCCAGAGGTTAGGAAGGGCATCCACTTTGAGTAATGATCCCCAACCGCTGCTGTATAGTATAAGTAGCCACAGTTAGATGGCTGCCCATTTACACCCTCTGGATGAATGAAATGGATCGCAACTCTTCACCCTTTACGTTCGATAGTTTGTGCTGGGCCCTCACCTCAAGCACCGAACTGGGCTCGTACCTCAAGCACCGAACTGGGCTCGCACCTCAAGCACCGAACTGGGCTCGCACCTCAAGCACCGAACTGGGCTCGCACCGTGGACCGTCAAGGTGACAGACCGGTGTATCCCCACTACTCGCCAAGG
>NC_134812.1:42099072-42116572 GCF_046742065.1 Oratosquilla oratoria
TGTACTTACTTTCGTTTCTCATTGAGACTTACCATACAGTTACCTTTATCCAACTTTATTTCATATTTCATTCATTCATGTCCTTACTTTGATTATTTTGGACATTCAGGTAAGACGAAGGAAGAGGTTCATCGCGGCCTGATGACGAAGGATCGAAGGAAAAACGAGAAGGAAGACGGTGATGAGGAAGAAAAGCAGGAAGAAGATAAAGAAAAGGAAATTGATAAGGTGAGGGTACTGGCTGTGATGGCGGGGACGGGATGAGGGTGATTAGATATGTGTGTGTGATTCACCATAGTCTTGGATCACGTGTTGGACTCGTGATCGACAGCTGTTTCCCTCCCGGAAGAGACCTCAGGGCTTGTATATGACCGATCTGTGGGTAATGCTGTGATCTTACACGCACACACACACCCAACTCCCCTCCCATGAGAGTTAGAGTAACGACTCGCAGCGCAACGATACTGAAATTATTTCAATCCTGGGCGGGATTCGAACGCGGACCGCCGTAGTGGTGTGTGTGTGTGTGCGTGCCTCTATATATGTATGCATTTATGTGCGCAGATCCACGAGGAACTAAGATGGGTGGTGGATGAGAGTTCGGATGGATGGGAATGGGTGCGTCCCCTAGACTTGGCCGACTACCTCCCTTATAAAAAGGGGGGGGGGGGAGCCCTTGGCATATAGATAGATGTGGTCATGCTCACTACAGGACCTCAGGATTCGTGTCAGGGGTGCTTCTGTTCGTAGTGTATATAACTGATATTGAATGTGGACTTTAATCTGCTGTTTCCAAATTCGCTGATGATACTAAGCTGTACAGAATACCAAATGGCTTAAATCATCTTGATATTCAAAGCAATTCAGATTAACTAGGGGAATAATCTGAAAATTGTCTAATGAAATTTAACCCGAATGTGTGTAAAGTTAAGTGTACAGTTTGAAATAATATTAAGGAAGACTACTTTTCTCTACTGAAAAGGAAGGGTATTGGACTGGTTTACTTATCAGTAACAATCCTAAAACATCTAAACATTGTAGAAAAGATAATGACATTGGTAGTGCGATATTTGGACTTCAAAAGTCCAGCTGTCATCAGACGCTATATAGATTACTGGTCTGTCCACATTTGGAATATTCTGTATCTGTGATCCCCACATTTTTATTGATAGACTGGAAAGAGTTCAGTAGTGGGCCACAAAACTTTTTTATCAAATATAAGATACAAAGCATACAAAAACCTTTTAAACATTTGCACCTATCCACTATAAGAAATGGAGTCTCAAGAGAGGGTGTAATAAAAGCCTTTAGGGTTTTAAAAGGATTTGATAACATCAAAATTGGAAACGTTTTCATTCATGGTATTAGCAGAACTGAAACAGTGGTCTCAAACTATATAGATTTATCTAAGAAGTACAGTGAGGTGTTGGAATTTGTGCAGATAATACCTAAGTTTTTTATTTTATTTATTCTTTTACTTTATTTTTCTTCTAATTCTTTTTCCTCCCTTCCAACTTGATTACAGGCAGACATTTTTTTGTCGGCATGTTCAATCTTTACATGGATGGGGTGGTGCGAGAGGTGAATGCAAGGGTAGTGGGTCAGGGGTCAGAGATGATTAAAGAAAATGGAGAAAAGTGGGAGGTGAACTAGTTGTTGTTTCCTGATGACACTGCGCTTGTAGCAGGATCAGAGGAGGGATTGAGGAAGTTAGTGACAGAGTTTGAGAAGGTGTGTGAAAGAAGGAAGCTGAAGATAAATGTGGACAAAAGTAAGGTAATGAGATGTACAAGGGGAGAGAGTGACAGCAGGCTGGAAGTGAGCATTAAGGGTGAAAGACTGGAGGAAGTGGATAATTTTAGGTACTTGGGTGCGAATGTGGCAGGAAAGGGAGGAGTGGGGGTGGAGGTAGAATGTAGATTGAGAGAAGCGAGTAAATGCCTTGGTGGATTGAAAAGTGTAATGAGAAATAAACATCTGGGAATGGATGCTAAGAGGAGGTTATATGAAGGAGTGATTGTGCCAACAGCACTGTACAGGGCAGAAACATGGAACATGAGAGAGGAAGAGAGAAGGAGTTTGAATGTTTTTGAGGTGAAGTGTCTGAGAAGTATGATAGGGGTTACTAGGCTTGATAGAGTGAGAAATGAGGAGGTGAGGAGGGGAACAGGGGTGGAAAGGGAGCTGGGAGATAGGGTTGATGAAAGAGTATTAGAATGGTTTGGACATATGGAAAGAATGAGTGAAGAAAGATTAGTAAAAGAAGTGTGGAAGGCAGAGGTGGAAGGAGTGAATATGAAGGGGCATCCTAGGATGAGATGGATGGATGGGGTTAAAGGGGCATTACAAAAGAGAGGAATGTCTGTGGAGGAAGGACAGGAGAGGATAGAAGATAGGGGTGAATGGAGAGGGGTTGTGTATAGATGATGCTGTGATGCATGAGGGAGAGTGGGTGGGGGATGGGGGTGAAGAAGTATGTATGAGAATTTTTTTTTAACACAGCCCGAAGGGATTTCTCCCCGTCTTCTCCTTTTCTGCATGGGAGGATGGAGAGGGGGGGGTCGCCGAATTTATGAAGCGCCTTTGCTGTGGATGTGCTGTGTCTTGTGACACTGCCTCTGACCCAGGGCAGTGGACAGGATGCAGGGATGACCCGTCATCCAGGAGGTGCCAAGATAGGGAGGTAGGAGGGTGGAGGGGAGTGGAATATATAGGAAATGAAATGGGTGGGAGTGGTTTCCATGCCTTTTTCTTTTTGGCTTTCCCCCGTGTAGGGGGAAAAAGCCTTTGGTATATGTATGTATGTATGATTTATCATCATGTTTGATGGGCCATCCCTGCATCTTGCCCACTGCCCTGGGTCAGAAGCTGCATTGCTTCTTACCTAGGGCAGTGGGCGGGATACAGGGATAACCCGTCATCCATGAGGAGCTAAGATGAGAAGGAGGAAAGGTTGGTGGATGGGAGTGGAATGTGTGGGAGTAGGTACGTGTCTTTGACTTGGCTACCTCCCTTATAAGGGGGAAAAAGCTGTTGGTACGTAGATGTTTTATCATTAACTCATTGTCACTGAGATAGATTACACAACCATGGCACACTATATATTTCTACTGCAGAGCCAGACAATTTATCATTCAGCAGAAGGACCAGTGGACCTTTTCACAGGGCGTCCAAAAATCTGGACCCACAGGCGGAAACTGATTTATTTGTGTGTAATAACATCAGAAATGAAATCTTTTAAGTATTTTTAGGTACTGTAATTATCTCATATGAAAATATCTCAAAGCCTGAGGTCTTCAATTTGATTATTGCAATTGATTGATTGATTGAATGGGTTTAACGTCGCAACACTAAACTACTGGAGGCTAGGATGGTACCCCTTACAGAGAATATTGTAGCACATAATTTAATGAACCATGTCCTTGGTTCAACTCACTGGTAGCAGGGTTCGAACCACCATCACCTTGATTTCCGTCAGTAGTAGTTACATTCTAACCCGCTTGGTTAGTGAGCATCCATTATTACTGTAATCTGTATTTGAATATTGCCCACTGGATCCAAAGTTTTTGTCCAACCTGTAGTTCAGGACAGGAACCTTGTGACTGTCAGCCATCTATATAAACAAAATCATTTGATGGCCACCATAACAAAGTCTCTTGTATGGAGCAGTATTAACTAGGTTAGTGAAGAGGGTTAATGTATTGGTGGATGGGTGGCGTGGCAGGTAGCTGGTCAGAGTGATCGCAGTGCTTCCAGGGAGGTGATTAAAGTGGTTTAGGTCCATGGGGTCTTGGGGAAGGGGTGGGGGAGAAGGTGAGGAGTTCACACCAGGAGGTCAGCGTCATTGTTTCCCGGTGTGTTGGTTCTCCCCAAGTAAATAAAAGTCATCGATATGTTGCATGACATGAAGCTTGTATCCCATTGTTGAGTGTATAGGTTACACATTTAAGGGTAATGAAACCCTCATTTACAAAATATAGTTATTGAATAACACTTTTAAAGGTTTCACATGAGCTCTGTGCTTGAGCTATGCATAGTACAGACTGGGTGACCTGTGCTCAGGTGAGCTTTGATCCTAAGCAGGAAATTCATCAGTTGGCAATTCTTATAGGTCACCCCATTGGATGCTAGTGCTAAATATGATAAGGTGCCAATCATAATCTCGACTTGTTCACGTGGTCCTTCAGATTGAGGAACCTGAAGCCCAGGAGCGCGATGCCGACGAGTATGAGCACGTGGCTCATGCCGAGGACCAGTTCGACAAGCAGATGGTCGACGCAGCCACACAGGAGCAGGCAGAGGAGCAGCCAGCCCCTCTGCAGGAGCAGGAGGACAAGGACGAGGAACAGCAGGGGCAGATCGATGAACCCATGGAAGTGAGTGTTTTTTTAATCTGTATGTAGCTATAGTTTCCCATTACAGGCTCAGTGAAATATCTAAGAAGCTGTCAACATTCAATGCCCAAGCCCTTAGATATTCTCGATGATTAGATCGCAGTCCAGTTAAGCCTTTTGTCTGGTTGGGTAACAAGGCATTGACATTCTTGCCTCACCCGCAAGCACAAAGATCTGGGTTCGATTCCCATGCGTGTCTTGCTCCATAAATTGGTTATTCGAATTTATTCTTTCACAAATGGTTATAGTTTGGATTCCCTTTTTTCACTCGATCCACAGGTAGATGAAACCGACTCACAAGACGTGGAGGACAAGGCGCTGCGGCAGGAGCAGCCGGAAGATGAGGCTGGGCAGGATAAGAAGCGGCGGAAGCAGGAGAGGACAGGGCGGCAGCAGGAGGCACAGCAGGACACAGAGACCAAGGTGGAGACAGAGGGTGAGACCATCCTCGAGGCAACGGTTCAACGCGGCCCCGGCACAACTCACCACACGCTCGATCTCGAAGGTGAGTCTCATACTGCAGGAGTCCAATGTAAACACTCATTCAATGGTGGTAAACACTCATAACAGCACACAACAGTAGTCATCCTTCTATGGACCTGAGGGTTATCCAGGGCAAGCTTCCAAGCAGAAGACTCCTGTACTATGCCCACCGTTTCTGGGCTTGGATAATTTTTTCTTAAAGTAGTAACAGTTGCAGTAGAAGTAGCAGCAGTAGTGCTAGTACTGCAAGTAGAATTAGTAGTTGTTGTAGTTGCAGTAGTAGTAGTAGTAGTAGTAGTAGTAGTAACAGTAGTAGTAGTAGTAACAGTTGCAGGAATAGTCAAAGAGGTACAAGTAGTAATAGTAGTAGTAACAGTAGAAGTGACAGTAGTAGTAACAGTAGTATTAAACCAGTTGCAGTAGTAATAGTAGGGGAGAAAATAGTGGCAAAGAAAAAGGAGAAAGAGGACTAGAAAAAGGAAGAGGATTTGTTGGCAGATATCAATCTGTTACTGCCTCAAGGTCTCAGGGCAGCAGGTAACAGCCCTGTCTCCTATATAAGAAATATGTAGCAGCCAGATAAGTCGTGACAGCTACTAGCCAGACCTACAGATGTTTTACTCAAGACCTAAGACCCGGTTTAGATAGTGACTATAAGCTTAACTGGACTGCAGCATTTGTGGGGTTGAGGAAAGATGAGGGATTTGTACATTATCATCAATTGGGAACATACACCATGGAGTGTGTTGCTCCACTCACACCAGCTTAGAATGGGTAGGGTGGCTGCAGAGGGGCTTGTTTGGTAGAACTGTGAGGATGGCGTCACTTACGAATAAAGCATGGAACTTATTTAGAATGGCACTTAAACTATCATATATACCAATGGTTTGTTTTTAGTCGAAAAGTGGGATAAATTGTCGTGTTTTTATTTATTTATAGGGTTTAATGTGTAAATTTTGTGACTTCATTGAAACTTATTTGAAATCTAAAGCTAGTAAAGCCCCATGTGTCTGTATTTTTGCAAAATATCAAAATATGGATCTTTGAAAATTTACCCTATCATATACAGTATATATATATATATATATATATGTATGTGTGTGTGTGTGTATATATATATATATATATATATATATATATATATATTGTCAAAAGTATGCAGTGTGTACCTCTTGCTGGCACATTTATGACGAAAATAGAAAGGCATTTTCTGAGGTGAAATTATGTAGATAGAATGTATTTGGTAACCTCCTGCTGTCACGCTGGGCCAACAGAGTGGAGCGTAAGTGAAAACCCAGCCAGTTGCTCCCACACTGCTGTAGGAAGAGCATTTACAGGTAACCCCTCTCTTCAGGACTGTGCCTTTTTTCATACAGGTTTTCTTCCTTTCCCCTGGGGTCTGTATCATTACCATCGCTCCTACAAAGGAATTAACTAAAGAAATAATTGCCCAAGTCATTGGACTAAAGAAGTCAGGCCAAAGAGCTAAAGAATTCAGTGAAATGTTGAAGATGTCCAAATCCAAATTCAAGAGATACATGGTGCTATTTCGGGAGGAAGGCTGGAGATACCATCCCACACACAATGTCGTCAGCAAACAACAACTGGCTTTCTCCCATTTTTTCCATTTTCTTTAACCACCTCCAATCCCCAGTCCATTACCTTTGCATTTATCTCTCTCACCACCCCATCCATGTATAAATTGAACAGCCAAGGCAACATAACACATTTCTCCTGAAGTCTCACCTTCCCCTCAAACCACTCACACTCTCCATTTCTAATTCTAACATTGGCTCTACTGCTCTCGTAAAAACTCTTGACTGATCTTAAAAGCTTTACATACTGTATATGTATGTATATATATATATATATATATATATATATGTATGTGTATTTACCTAGTTGTATTTTACGGGAAGGGGAGCTATGCTCGTGGTGTCCCATTGCCATATCTCATTTTATCTAGACTGTTTTTAAATTCGTGTGTCAGTTTTGCACACACCACATTCTCAGCTCACCTATTCCAAACGTCTATTATCCTGTGGGGAAAGCTGTTCTTTTTCAGGTCTCTTCTATAATTGTCTTTCTTGATTTTCTTTCCATGTCCTCTTGTATCTCTACTATCCCATTTCATTAGATCCTCTATATCAATAATTTTCATGCCTTTCATGATTCTATAGATAGTTATCAAGTCTCCTCTCTTCTTTGCTCCAATGCCTGTAGCTCAGGTTTTGCCAGCCTCTCCTCATATGATAGTTCTGAGAGTGTTGGTGCCAATTTCGTAATTTGTATTCTTTCAAGTTTTGTTATACATTTTTTTTGTACTTGGTGACCACGTCATCGCTGCATACTCCAATCTTGGTCTTATCAAAGTGACTAGTATTTTCTTCACCATTTCTTCATCCAGGTATGTAAATACCATTTCATTGATCTTATTAAATTACAAGTTGCTCCTAAAATTTTGTTTATATGTTTCTCAGGGGACATATTATTCATAATGACTCCTAGGTCCTTTTCTTTTTCCACATTTTTAATTTCTTCCCATCCCCATGTATATGATCTCACTATTCTTTTTTTTCTTCTTCCAAATTCCATTATACTACACTTCTTAATATTGAATTCCATCTCCCACTTCCTACTCCATTCCCATACTTTATTGAGATCACTCTGAAGTGACTCACAGTCTTCTTCAGTGTTCACTTTTTTCAACATTTTTGCATCATCTGCAAAGAAACTCATATAACTTTCAATTCCTTCATCCATATCATTAATATATATAGCAAACGTTATTGGGGCCAAAACTGTTCCTTGTGGAACTCCACTAATCACCTCATCCCAATTGGAATGTTTGTCTCTTATCACCACTCTCATATTCCTTTCATGCAAGAAGTCTTACATCCACTTATGTAGTTTGCCCTGTATTCCTCCTGCAGTTTCTAATTTCTTTAGCAATTTTTTATTTGGCACCTTATCAAAAGCTTTTTTCAGGTCTAGAAAGGCACAATCAGCCCATCCATCTCTTTCCTGTATTATATGTATTAGTCTTGAATAGAAAGACATCAAGTTTGTGACCCATGATCTTCCTTGTCTAAATCCAAACTGCCTCGGATTTAGTATATTGTTTTTTCAAAATGCTTTACCCATCTAATTTTGATCATTCTTTCAAATATTTTAGCTACCGTACTTGTAAAAGAGACCGATCTATTGTCTGTAGGGTCTTCTTTGTTTCCTCCCTTCTTATATTCAATCTTGTCCATTATTTCAGGTTATGATGTGGTTATTAGGTCTAGTCTCGATGGCTCTTCCTCATTTCTATACCTAGTATTCTCTTGTATCCATTGTGTCATTGTATGTTCTATAATTATATCAAGTAGTACATTTTCCCTCCCATGATTGGTTAATTTTTGTTAGTTTTTGCTCAGGACTTGCTAATCGGGGGAGGTTGTCATCTCCTCCCTCATTAAATCCTTAGAAATAATTATCTCCACTTTCTATTGCGCTGCTCTTATCTATATTTCTAATTTTAATGCCTTTGCTGACTTGTTCGACTTCAGCTCTGTCGTCTGCACATCTCTTGTTTACATTCCTTTCGACGTCCGGGGCCCGTTCGTCCCCTTCCTCATTTACTTCTATTTTCCTCAATCCCTCCCCTCCTTTTTCTTCACCTGCCCACTACACCACGAGCTTTCCTCTTCCCTATTAATACAACACAGGTACTCCCTCGTTGAAATCCACGAAAATTGCGTGTGTGTGTGTGTGTGTTTTCCGAAGTTCTAATCTTCGCCGTCAATCCGACGTGTGTGTGTGTGTGTGTGTATATATATATATATAGTATGTGTTTGTGTGCGTGTGTATTAGGACTAGGCTTCCTTCTCCCTGTGGCCCTAAAGGGGACATTTATAAAAAAAAAAAGTAAAGGCATAAGAGGGTCAATGAGTTTTCCAACCATTACCCTAAGGTTTGGGTCTTTTAATGTGCATGGATGTGGTACAGATGAGAGTAAAAGGGAAGAGATAGGCAGTATGTTTATGAGAAGAAAGATGGATGTGTTGGCATTGAGTGAAACTAAGTTGAGAGGGAAGGGTGAGTGTGAGTTTGGGAGTGTAGTTGGGAGATTCTCAGGAGTGAAGAGAGGACAAGGGAGAGAATGGGTGGCTATACTAATAAGCGAAGATATAGGTAGCTTGTAATGAAGTGGAAGGAGGTTTCTTCAAGGTTAATGTGGATGAAGGTGAAACTGGGAAGGGAGATGTGGGTTTTTGTAAGTGCATGTGGACCTGGTAGTGAGAAAAGTGTAGAGGAAAGGGAGGCTTTTTGGATGGATTTAAATGAATACATAGAGGGATTAGGGAGAAATGTCAATGTAGTGGTATTGGGAGACCTTAATGCTAGGGTAGGAAATGAACCAATAGATGGAGTGGTTGCGAAAACTGGAGTGCAGAGTTGATGGTGGAGATGTGTCTAGAAAGAGAGTTGTTGATAGCAAATATAGTACATACATACATATACCAAGGCTTTTTCCCCCTTACAAGGGGGGTAGCCAAAAAAAAGGCATAAAATCATTCCCACCCATTCCATCCCTGAATACACTCCACACCCCTCCACCCTCCCTCTTATCTTAGCACCTCCTGAAAGACGGGTCATCCCTGCACCTTGTCCACTGCCCTGGGTCAGAAGCAGTGTCGCAAGACACAGCACATCCACAGCAAGGCCGCTTCATTAAATCGGCGACCCCCCCCCTCTCCGTCCCCCCATTGCATAAAATGAGAGGACGGGGAGAAATCCCTTCGGGCTGCGTCAAATTTTGCTCACACATACTACCTCACCCCCCATCCACCCGCCCATTCCACCTCATGCAATCACAACATCATCCATATACAACCATTCTCCATTCACCCCTGTCTTCTGTCCTCTCCCGTCCTTCCTCAACAGACATTCCCCTCTTCCCCAAAGCCCCCTTCACCCCATCCATCACCTCATCCTAGGACGTCCCCTCATGTTCACTCCCTCCACATCTGCCTTCCACACCTCTTTTCCTAGTCTTTCTTCACTCATTCTTTCCATGTGGCCAAACCATCCTAATATTCTTTCATCAACCCTATCTCCCAGCTCCTTTTCCACCCCTATTCTCCTCCTCACCTCCTCATTTCTCACTCTATCTAGCCTAGCAACCCCCATCATACTTCTCAGACACCTCATCTCAAACACATTCAAACTCCTTCTCTCTTCTTCTCTTATGTTCCATGTTTCTGCCCCATACAGTGCTGTTGGCACAATCACTCCTTCATACAGTCTCCTCTTAGCATCCATTCCCAAATGTCTATTCCTCATTACACTCTTTAATCCACCAAGGCATTTACTCGCTTCTCTCAATCTACATTCTACCTCCACTTTCACTCCACCTTTCCCTGCCACATTTGCACCCAAGTATCTAAAACTATCCACTTCCTCCAGTCGCTCTCCCTTAATGCTCACTTCCAGACTACTGCCACTTTCACCCCTTGTACATCTCATCACCTTACTTTTACCCACATTTATCTTTAGCTTTCTTCTATCACATACTCTCCCAAACTCTGCCACCAACTTCCTCAATCCCTCCTCCGATCCTGCCACAAGCGCAGTGTCGTCCGCAAACAACAGCTGGCTCACCTCCCACTTTTCTCCATTTTCTTTAACCATCTCCAATACCTTGCCCACTACCCTTGCATTTACCTCTCGCACCACCCCATCCATGTATAAGTTGAACAGCCAGGGCGACATAACGCATCCTTGACGAAGTCCCACCTTTACCTCGAACCACTCACTCTCTCCATTTCCAATCCTGACACAAGCTCTACTATTCTCATAAAAACTTTTGACAGCTCCCAGAAGCTTTCCTCCTATCCCGTATATCTGCATAACCTCCCACAGTGCCTTCCTGTCTACCCTATCATAAGCCTTTTCCAGATCCATATAAGCCCAAAAAACATCCTTCCCCTTTCCTATAGCTTTCTCACATATCTGTCTTACCACAAAGATCTGATCTACACAACCTCTACCTGTCCTAAATCCACACTGTTCCTCACCAATTACTCCTTCTGTTCCTCTCCTAATCCTCTCAATCAAGATCCTCCCATAAGCCTTCCCAACTACACTCAACAAGCTAATCCCTCTGAAACTACTACATTCACACTTGTCCCCTTTTCCCTTGTAAAGAGGAACTATACAGGCACTCCTCCAGTCCTCCGGCACTCTACCCTCTTTCCAACAAACATTAAATAACCTCACCAACCAGTCCACCATCACTGTACCTCCCTTTTTCAGACATTCCGCATGGCATCCATCCAGACCAGGTGCCTTACCTGCTTTCATCATCTTAATAACTGCCTTCACCTCATCCTTCCTTATTTCTCCTCCATAGTGTTTAGGAAAAAAGTCAAGCATAAGTACACATGGGAGAGGGCGGTGTAGAAGGGTGGTAGATAGAGCGTTGATGGACTATATAGTGGTAACCAGGAGTATAGTAGGAAGAGTTAAGGATATACATGTTCTAAGGGGAGAGAGTGGAGGAATATCAAATAATTTTTTGGTGGAAGGTAAGTTGAGAGTGGAGGAGAGATGCAGAAAGAGGAAAAGGACAAAAGTTAGGGAGGTGCTTAGAGTAAACTACTTAATTGAGAAAGGGTGGTGCGAGAGGTAAATGCAAGGGTAGTGGGTTAGGGATTGGAGGTGGTTACAGAAAATGGAGAAAAGTGGGAGATAAGCCGGCTATTGTTTGCTGACGGCACTGCGCTTGTAGCATGATCAGAGGAGGGATTGAGGAAGTTAGTGGCAGAGTTTGGGAAGGTGTGTGTATATATGTGTGCATGTGTGTGTGTGCATATGTATATTATATATATATATATACATATATATTGTGTGTGTGCGTGTGTGTGTATGGATTCTTCCCCAAATTGTTACGCATGGTCAATTCAAAGCACACATCCATCAAACTTTTTTTTTCTTTCTAATTTGTATTGTATTACTTTCTTGAAGATGACTCCTCGATGGATGATGACCTGGCGTGGGGTTCCTTGGAGGAGCGTCAGCAGGAGATGAGCGACACGGTCATGCAGTGGCGCGGGAGCCGAAGCGACGCCGAGGGCGCCGCTCGCTGGTCCCAGCACGAGTCACGGGTCTCCAGCCTCGCCAACCACCTCTGCGAACAACTCCGGCTCATCCTCGAACCGACGCAGGCCTCGAAGCTCAAGGGCGACTTCCGGACAGGCAAGAGGCTCAACATGCGGAAGGTGATCCCGTATATCGCTTCCGAGTTCCGGAAGGACAAGATCTGGCTTCGGAGGACGCAGCCAAACAAGAGAACCTATCAGATACTCCTCGCTGTCGACGACTCCGAGTCCATGGCGGAGGTCAAGGCGCAGACGCTGGCCTACGAGAGTGTGGCCCTCGTGACCAAGGCCTTGACATTGCTCGAGGCCGGTGAGGTCGGCGTAGTCAGCTTCGGTTCCAAGACGCAGCTCCTTCATCCGTTCCACGAGCCCTTCGGCGAAGAGTCCGGAGCCTCGGTCCTGACCCGCTTGACCTTCGAACAGAAAGAGACCAACTTCGCGCGCATGCTGGAGGACAGCGTAGCGATGTTCCTGAATGCGCGCGCGCACCAGGGCCATACAGTTGGCAACCCTGATCTCGCTCAGCTCCTCCTCATCATCAGCGATGGCCAGACGCATGCGCGGTCCAAGGCCGTCCGCGCCGCGGTCAAGGCCGCCAGGGAGAATCGCATCTTCGTCGTCTTCGTCGTGTTGGACGCTATGGACAACGAGTACTCCTTCTACGACGTCCTTGTGTGGGAGGACGGTGCCATGACCCCCCTGGTGCAGACCTTCCCCTTCCCGTTCTTCCTGGTGGTGCGGGATGTGACCACCCTGCCCGATGCCCTCGCCACCGCCCTCAGACAGTGGTTCGAACTCGTGACGGCTGAAGCTCACTAGGAGAGCGAGGTGCTAGTGCTCCCCCTAGAGCCAGGTTGGTGCTCGCCAGAGCCACCTGGTGCCCCGCCAGTCACCTGGTGCCCCGCCAGTCACCTGGTGCCTTCTTGGATCTCTTGGGCGGAATATTCTTCGTGTAAAGTGGCGCTGAGGACTAGTAGGAGCCTGCGAGCGCCTGCCCAGATTTAATGACCTTAGATGCTAGCGAGTGTCCCGGTACTCTTGGGCAGTTGGCACTCAAACCAACAATTATTATTATTATTATTATTTTTTTTTTTTTACTGATGCTGATATATATATATATATATATATATATATATATATATATATATATATATATATATATATATATATATATATATATATATATGCGGTGTGTAATGGTTTATCACGTTCAGGTGATGTGTTATAGTGTAGAACGTGATGAGGTGGTGTTTTATGTGATAATGTTAATGCGTGTATTGTTGCAGGACTCGTGAAGTGTGAGAAGAACTGATGAGTATCATGTCACAGCCACAGCATGACGCACATTGTTTTGCGTGATGTCATAGCCTTTGCGTGACGTCACAGCCACAGTTGGGCCGAGGTCTGCCCAGTCATTATATCTTGTGTACAAAGACTTTATTTTTTGTGTAGTTGTTCAAGCGAGTTGTATGTAGCCAAAAATAATAATAATGATAATATTTATCAGCAGTAGAAAACTTGTTCATTATTGTTGTTGACCATATCTGTTACTGAGATTATGATGGTTATTTTTCGTGCTAGTGTTATTCATTAAAACTTTATTTAATACCTGCAGAGTGGTGGGGGACATCTGGACACCATAACTGCAGAATGTAAAATAGTACCATTAGAGACGTGTATTTTTGTATTTGCTTTGCTTTTTGTATCGTGACATGCATGCACCATTTCCAATAAAAATTAATGTACATAAAGACTTTTTTTTTTAACCTTTTTGAAATTGTATTCTAATTTCCCTTTCTTACACTCCTTCTCTCCTCTCGTCCCCACTTTCCCTCTTTCTTCCCATTCCTCTTCTTCGCGTTCTTTATCTTTCCCTCTCTCCCTCTCCTTCCCTCTCTCTCCTCTCTCCCTCCCTCCCTCTCGCTCTCTTTCCTTCTCATTGCTCTCTCTCCCACCCTCTCTCCTTCTCTCTTCCTCTCCCTTTCTTTCCCTTTTTCTCTCTCCCTCTCCTTCTCTGTCGTTCTCCCCCCCCCTCTCTCTCTCTCTCTCTCTCTCTCTCTCTCTCTCTCTCTCTCCACTTTTCTCTTATCTCTCATTCTTCCCTTTTTTTATCTGCCTGAGTCTCTATTTCTGTCACCCTCCCTCTGTATCTCTTTTTGTCTTATTCTCTCTCTATTTTTTGTCTTACTCTTATTGTCTCTGTCTTAGTATCCCTTATTCATTCTTTCTTACACACACACTCTTTCTCTCTTTCTTACTATCTCGGTCTTACTCTCTTGCTCTCTCCATCTGTCACTCTGTCGTACTCGCTCCCTTCCTTTCTCTCTCTCTCTCTTACTCTCTTTTTCTTTCTTTTTTACTCTTACTTTTTTGTACGCTACTCTTTCTGTCTCAATCTCCTGTTTGTCTCCCTCCCTCTGTCTCTCTGTCATTATCTTTCTCTTTTAGTAAAAAAAATAATAATAAAAGGTAAATAAAAAATTGTGATCACTTAACTTCTATTCCTCCTTTGTGATGCCCTCTGTAGATCTCCTTTACTACCTCTATGGCCACATCTTCTACTCAGTATCACCCTCAACTGCAGATGCACTGGCTGCTACTGCTTACAAGCAGTTGCACCAAACGTCGAGATGGCAATGAAAGGACGAGGACTCCAGAAGGACAAACGAGTCCCCACCTCCTCTCCTCAAGGTGGTGCGGCCCCGAGGAATAACAGAATGGAAGCTTCACTCCAGAAATCAACAGTAACATGATTCACTCCAGACAACCACGAAAAAGAAATAGTGGGATTAATTGGCCTATATGCAGGGGACCGGTGGATGGGAGTAAGTGCGTCCCTTGACTTGAATACCTCCCTTAGGGGAGAGAAGCCCTTGGTATATAGATAGATAGCCAAATCCTTCCACTGGAAACAAACCTTCAAATTCTAGGCCTCACATTTGATACTCGTATGGCTTTCAGCTCACGTATCAAAGACCTGACAGCAAGAATAAAAGAGAAAACAAATCCATGTAAATCCATCACTAGCAATCAGACCTTACATACTGTCTCCAATATATTTTCTAGTTGGAGCCTTAGTGCAGGAATACCCCCACGCAGAAATGCCACTACAGTCTCACGAGGTAAACTTGTCTTTACTGACAACTCGTTCCTTATCACTATGCAACACAAACCAACCTACAGCCTGCAAACAATGAATTATGTACCCATTTACCAGGCCAGGGAGGTAGCGAAAGTCAAAAGGCATATACCCAGTCCCCCCCCCCACCCATTCCACTCTCATCTATCACCTCCCTCTCTTCTTAACTCCTCATGGATGACTGGTCATCCCTGTATCCTGCCCACCGCCCTGGGTGCGAAGCAATGCAGCAACACACAGCGCATCCACAGCAAGGCCGCTTCATTTAATCGGCGACCCACCCCTCTCCGTCCCCTCATGCAGAAAAATAGCAGACGGGGAGAAATCCCCTCGGGCTGCGTCCAAGTATCAATCACACATGACCACTCCCTAATCCCCCATCCCCAACCCACCCCTTTCCATGCATCAAAGATTCATTTATACACAACCATTCTCCACTCACGCCAATCTCCTGTCTTCTCCCTTCTTTATTCAACAAACATCTACCTCTTGTTCAACGCCTCTTCCTCCCCATCCATCCATTTCATCTTCGATCGCCCACTCATGTTCACGCCATCCACCTCTGCCTTCCACACCTCTTTTACTAATATTTCAACGTGTCCAACTCATCCCAATACTCTTTCATCAACCATAGTTCTCAGACATTTTATCTCAAACACATTTAAACTTTTCCTCTCTGCCTCTCTGAAATTCCATGTCTCTGTCCCATACAGTGCCGTTGGCACAATCACTCCTTCATATATCTCTATATCCATTCCCAGTGTCCTATTTCTCATAACACTTTTTAATCTCCCAAGGAATTTCTCTCAATCTACAATTTACCTCCACCTCCACTACTCCCTTTCCTGCCACATGCGGCCCCAAGTACCTGAAGCTATCTACTTCTTCCAGCCTCTCTCCTTTTGGACTTCTAAATTGCTACCAACCTCTACCCTTGTACATCTCATCTCCTCACTTTTAGCCACATTTACTTTCAACTTTTTCCTATCGTATACTTTCCCAAACTCTGTCACTAACTCCCTTATTCCTCCCTCTGACCCAGGCACAAGCGCATTGTCGTCAGCAAACAGCAACTGGCTCACCTCCCGCTTTTCTCAATTTTCTTTAACCATCTCCAATCCCCTGCCCATTACCCTCGCCTTTACCTCCCGCACCACCACATCCATGTTTTCCCGTCTGGGGTATTGACTGCATGTTATTGTACGGTAAAAATCTGCTCAGTAGCATGCAGCTGATACTTTAGGGTCTATAAGGGGCGCCCCTACGGACCAGAGCCACACACAATTTTGTGTTAGAGGAAATATCTACTTATAGAGAAATGATGTTACTTTATTGCAATGCGACTGTCCCTCCGTTATGCTGCCCCCCCCCCCCACACACACACACTTTTAATACAAAGATGGAGGGAGTGAACATGAGAAGACTCTGGGAAATGTCTGTTGACGAAGGAAGGGAGGAGACAGAAGATAGGAGTGAGTGGAAAATGGTTATTTATGGATGATACTGTGATGCATGGGAGGGAGTGGGGTGAATGATATTTTGACGCAGCCCGAAGGGATTCTCCCCGTCTTCTCTTTTTCTGCATGAGGGGACGGAGAGGGGGGTCGGCGATTAAATGAAGCAGCTTTGGTGTGGATGTGTTGTGTCTTACTGCATTGCTTCTGACTCAGGGCAGTGGACGAGATGCAAGGATGACCCGTCATCCAGGAGGAATCAAGAAAAGAGGGAGGGAGGGGTGGTGAACGGGATTGGAGTATGTGGGGATGAAAAGGGTGGGAGTGGTTTTATGCCTCTGACTTTAGCTACCCCGCTTGAAAGGGGAAAAAACCTTTGGTACTGTTACTGAGTTTTCCATCTCGGGTCGTAAAAGGCGACTAAAACGGGACGAAAGATGGGACTAGGTACCCTGCTCACTGTAGACTTCAGGGATAATTTCCTACAAGAATTGTTGATAATACCAGACCTAAACCTTAGTGACAATATTCCACTTCTAACATTTTTATAGCCTCCAACGGATTCTTATCCTTTTATACCATTTCTCGATAAGATGGTAACAAACTGGATTTGTTAAGGTACCGTGTGCAAGGATCCGTGACAGTTGGATTTTATAATCTGAAAGAAATGACTGCAACTATTTTTCTATTCCACGGGATATGTAGATTTGTAGTTTATCTACATTGGTTGTTGGTGGTTTGGTGAGATAAATTCAATGAGGCTGTCTTCGCTTAATGTTTCAGTCTTCTCTGGTTTACAAATACATGCAACTTCCGAGAAAAAATTGGGGTGGGGTTGCCAGATTCTAATTTATACATTAACAAGTAGGCTGTTGGCATAAT
>NC_134812.1:42119072-42124072 GCF_046742065.1 Oratosquilla oratoria
CAAAGGGGAGCTTTTTTTTAGGAGCGAAAGTGGAGGGAACTCCTGAGTATTTTTATCATTAATTTATCCGAGATTCTGAACCGAATTTGAAAGCAAATTTCTCAACGAGTTTATCAACACATTCAATCTTCCCACTAATGAAAACAAGAAAGCATAACAAAGTTAAAGACGGAATGAAGCTCGGATTGGCTGCTGAAGGCGCCTGTTCGTGGAGGCTCTGCTCGTCCGGGGGGTGGAACCCTATGAGCTGGCACTTGGTACCCTTTTGGAAGTTGCAGGATTTCTATAAATGGAACGCTGAAATTATGAAATAACAGTATAGTTACTGGAACCTTAGTGTTGATTTGCTGACGTGGGCTCAAAGAAGGCTCTTTTTTCACACATTTCCAGTAATCATGAATTGGCGGAGGATTGTTGAACAACAGTATATATAACCTTTACAGTGGTAGCCTTGGTCATCAACACGCAATAAAATAAAGAAAAAGGAAAGAGAATTCAATGAAAAAACAGTCAGATTAAACAGCCATGTTTTTAGGATTCGAAACCTGGGCCGTGTGACAGTAACCAACACGAACATCGAACACTACCGGCTCCTTTGAATAAAACGCAGACTCTTTCTCTTTGGAAATTGACAATACAGATTTGCACCCCAGAAATCTGATGAAATTGGAAAAAGACTATTAAAACATACAGTTTCCCGTACAGAATTGTTGACCCATGAAGTAATTTGCTATTCTCGCTTTCTTACACCTTTCTGTCTGCCCCCTCCTCCTCCTCCTCCTCCTTTATAATAATTTCCTACTCACGCATTGACCTAGGTGCTCTTTCCATCCTCCTCCACGCTACACATTAAACCATAATATCCATCTGTGACTAATCTGAATTGCTTTCCTGTTCAAATCAGTGTCCCTTTGCTGAGTGGCATTTCATGTCGGCGTTCCCGACATTGAACGGGCCGACAAGACAGCTCATGACACAGCATCAATCTGATATTTTCATACCTGCGACTGCATTAAATTTCTACCCTTTCGTTGTAGAAAGTTTAAATCCTTGTATATTAAGCCCTTTCATAACAAGGTGTACTTATTTTATCGTGCCAACCGCCGGGTAGTTTTATTCATTTAACACTGTTGATATCGAGTGATTAAATCTCATCGCGGTTGTTTTTTTTAGTATCTATTCTAATTGCCACTGCCACTAGGCCACCTTATCTAATTAAAGGAGCCTACCACTGCACTGAAAAGGCATCCCAAACTTATCTCCATTAACCTTTTCGCTTTGTTTTAAGATTTCGATATGAAATTCTTTTCTCCTGTCAGATTATTCTATTCACCTGGGGCGAAAGGGTTAAAGGATCGAAACCTCACTAGAAATCTCGTTCTGATGCAGCTTCAAATTCCTCGCTCTTTCTTTCCCTCTTCCTCCTTTTCCTCCTCTTCCTTCTTTTCCTCTTACTCCTCCTCTCCTCCTCTTCCTAATTATGAAGTGAGTTTTCGAAATCTGTTCTACCACTCACTCACTCTCCACACCAAGAATCGACTTTGCATTATACCCACTTATTCCCCCCCCTTTTTTCGTTTTATGGTTGTATGACTCCATGATTTTCATATCGTGTATACAAATACTCCCCCCCACCCCCTCCACTTTGCTAACCTCCTTAAATCCCTTACATGTCCTTTCCCGTCCTTAGGAACCGCTTCACCACATCCGGTGCCTCTGCCACTACTGGCACCACCGTCCCTATCTCCACCGCCAACACTGCCGTCGTACCCATCCCTACCCTCTCTTTTCTCTCTTCCCCTCACCCTGCATTTATCTCTCATTCTAACCCTCTTCCTCTCTTTCATTGGGCATTAAAATCCTTTCCGTTCTCCTCTCTCCCCTCTCTCTTTACCCCTTCACCTTTTCAGCACTGCAATTTAATCGATTCTCTTTCCTCAATTTCTGGCCATTCATTCCCATCCTTGTTATCAACTTGTGGCGGGTTTGTTTTGATCCTGGTCCGCCTAACGCGGACCGCGCCAGAATCACCCAACAACTACCGGTGGTTTGTACTTGCTCTCGAGATCCGAGCACACAATGCGGTGACGACCTTGGCTGCTGCGAAGCCCTCCCCCCATCCAATATCATAATCCCTTCCCTCCACTCACTCGTCATCGAATTCGGCGTTGATGGATTACAAGGTCGGTAAAGAAAAAAAAATACGAATAAGAATAAATGAAACTAAATAAAACAACCAAAGAAACACATGGAAGCTGATAGTCAGTACAGTTTATTGGTTAGGTCTTTTATCCAATTTCGAACTTGTTTCTACCTATTCTAGAATCTTGATTAGATCTTTGACGACCTGGTACTCTGAGGTCACCATATTATTTCTCAACTGGATAGCGTTCAATGTAAAAATTGTCTCCATTCTGCTGTTGTTAATTCTTTTTGACATCCTAACAAACTTTTCGCTGAGCAGATATATTTTTCTTGGGTGTATAAAATTGTTCGGTGCTAGCCAAAACAATTTTGTAAACTGTCATTAGATGTTCTTGGATGTGATACAGATGAGAATAAAAGGCAAGGAATTGGCGGTATGTAAGAGGAAAGCTGGATGTGTTAGCGTTGAGTGAAACTAAGTTGAAAGTGAGTTTGAGTTTGGGAATGTAGTGGGTAGAGCGTCAGGAGTGACGAGGGGTGAGGGAGGAATGGCAGTGCTGGTCTGTGATGAGATAGGTAAGTGTGTGGTGAATTGGATGGAAGTGTCTTCGAGAATAATGTGGGCAAAGGTGAAATCGGGATGTGATATCTTGGTCTCTGTGAGATGCATACTGTCATAGTAGTGAGAATAATGAAGAGGAGAGGGAAGCTTTTTGGGTGTATAGATAATTTTGGGATAAACTTAAATGTGGTGGCTTTGGTGGATCTCAGTGGAGATATGTAGGAGATCTCAGTAGATCTCAGTATCTCAGTAGGAGATAAGCCGATAGATAGAGTAGTAGTCACGTAAGAACTATAGTGAAGAAAATATGTTATATATGAGTTTAGAAAGGGGCTTGATGAGAGTTAATGCATATGTAAGAAAGGGTGGAGGATGGGGGGGTGCTGACTGAGAAGGCATTAAATGACCATGTAATAGTACCTAAAGGAAAGATTGGAAGAGTTCTGCAAAGGGATGTTTCCAGGGGAGAGAGGAGATTATCGGATGTTTATGTGGTAGAAGGGAAGTAAGATTTAAAGAAAAGTGAAGGAGAAAGAAAAGAGGTGGATGTAGAGAAGTGCTAAATGGGAACTAACTGAATGAAAAGGCAAAATAGAAAATTGTCAGGAGAAACTGGGAGAACATTGGGAGACAGCGAAGAATAAAAGAGAAATGTTAATAGAGGAACAATGGATATTTTCCAAGCAGGAAGTGATGAAGTGTGCAAAGATGGAACGTGGGATGAGGAGGAGGAAAAGTACCTGGATTAGATGGGTGTCACATAGAGTGTCTGAAGAAGAGATATGCTGTGTCCTGTTGTATTATTTCTGACTTAAGCAGTGGGCGGAGAACAGGGATGGCCCATCATACACAAGGAAATAAGAGAGAAGGGGCAACAAATGGGTGAAGGGAGTGCGTGTACCTTGAGTAGGCCAACCCCTTTATAAGGGGGAAAGGGCCTATTAGTATATGTATGCCAATAACACTGACAGAGTTAATCGAGAGAGGCTAGACCTGCATCAAGTCCTCCCGCCCTTCCTGAGTTTCCGTTTTCTTTAGGAAAAACGGGTTCACTCTTGCGAAAAAAATGTTTTGGTTTCCGACGGGTCTTCCAAAACGGAGTGATACAAAACTTTTTATGCCCCCCATCCCTCCCCCCCTTCCCTATCTTTCCTTACTCTCCCTTTCTTCTTTCCTTCCTCACACTATTTTTTTTCTCTTCTTCACGCCTTCTCTTCCTTCGCTCCTTCTTTGATTTCTTTTCTCTTTCTCTTCCTTTCTTCCTTCCGTCCTTCATTCCTTCTATCCTTTTCTCCGTCCCTCCTTCCCTCCATCCCTCCTTGTCTCCCCATTTCCTTCTTTCTTTCCTCCACACCTTACTTGATTTTTAATTTTCTTTTTTTGTCCCTCTTCTTCTCGCCCCGTGCGGAACGGCTTTAGTGACATCCTTATGTGCTAAGTTACCCAGCATTCTTCTATGACTGGAGACTAATATATAGTCACTTTTAACTTATAACATCCTTCCGTTCTGCTGCACTTCTAAATCTTTTTTCACCTCCTCTATGACTCCAGCTCTTTTGTGCGATATAGTCCTCAATAATATTACAGAAGCACTGCTTATTGCTGACAAAATACTATTCCTCCTTTTCTCAGACTCTCTTCTCCCATCTCCTCCCGTACAATCGCTTCCACATCAACAAGTTTCTCCTGAAACTAGATAAATCCTTTATCTAACTCGTTCCAAGCCTTCTCTTCGCAGGTTATAGCTCTCCTAATACCTCTCCACTCTTCCTTTGGCTCCTCTCCCTCCTTCCCTCCCTCGCTCTCTCCCTCCTTCTCTCCTTTGCCCCGTCCTCCTCTGGTTCCATTCTCATTTACCTAGCATTTTACTTTCTTGCCATTCTCACTTTTTGCTTTTTTTGTACATTTTTCTCGGTGCAATTACAACTTGACGATTCTCGTTCATGCCTCAATGATGATCGTCAAACGATTGTCTAGAGCAGCGTTTCTCAACCAGGTCCCTAAGGGCTCCGCGAGAACAAGTGAGATAAGCTAATGCACTTTAGATTTTTTTTCTTCTAATTTCATATACATAATATAACTAAACACGCACGATATATTCTTGGTTATTGTAATAATGTAATATAGACATCATTCTATCTAACCTATTATTACGATGAAAATAAAATGATAAAGACATGGGATTGCTTTTTTTTTTTTTTTTTTTGGCGCAGGGGCTTCTTGAGACACCCAATTTATTCTAAAGGTTACGCAAGGCTAAAAAGGTTGAGGAACGATTGTCTAGACTGCAGTG
>NC_134812.1:42129072-42144072 GCF_046742065.1 Oratosquilla oratoria
CAATTTCACCCAAACTATTTACAGCTTGCTTGGAAGATATTTTCAGAAGATTGAGTTGGGAAAAGAAAGGTTTAAAGAATAATGGCGAACATTTGAACCACCTAAGATTTGCGGAAGACTTGCAAGATATGCTGAGTGATCTAAACAAGGAAAGTGTCAAAGTAGGTTTGAAAATGAATAAGAGTTGATAACCTGAGAGGCTCTGTACCTTTATGTTTGAAACGTAAAGTTTACAATAGGTGCATTCTGCCAGCAATAATCTATGGGTGTGAGACTTGGAAACTAACGAAGGCAAAGGAAACAAAACTAAGGACTACACAGAGGAGAATGGAGAGATCAATGATGGGAATAACGTTGAGAGACCGAAAAAGAGCAAGTTGGGTGAGAGAGCAGACTAGAGTTAAAAATGTTGTGGAGGCAGTAAAAGAGAGGAAATGGAATTGGGCAGGTAAGTTAGTGCGAACGACTGATGGGCGATGGAGCAAGTGTGTTACTGAGTGGACGCCGCGAGATAGGAAGCGTGGAAGAGGTAGACCAGACAGAAAGTGGAGAGACGAGATCGAGAAGTTCGCAGGAGTGACGTGGCAGGGGATGGCGCGGTCATGTGAATCATGGAATGCTATGAAGGAGGCCTTTGTTCAGCAGTGGACTCAGGATGGCTGATTTGATTGATTGATTGATATGTGCACACACACACTCACTCACTCACACACACACACACACACACACACACACACACACACACACACACACACACACACACACACACACACACACGCACGCACGCACACACACACACACACACACACACACACACACACACCTCTCATGGCGCTGTGGTTAGAGCTCTGGCCTGCCACTACGGAGGTCCGGGTTCGATCCTCGCCCGGGGCTGAAATAATATCAGTATCGCAGCGCTGAGGGGTGTTACTCCAACTCTCGTGGGCGGGGAGTTGGGGGTGTGTGTGTGTGCAAGGTCATAGCATTACCCATAGATCGGACCTACGAGCTCTGAGCTCTCTTCCAGGAGGGAAATAGCTGTCGATCACGAGTCCAACACGTGATCCAAAGACCAAGTGAATACACACACACACACACACACACACACACACACACACACACTCACACACACACACACACACACACACACACACACACACACACACACACACATATATATATATATATATATATATATATATATTATATATACATTTATATATTTATAAATACGTTTCTGTTTATAGAACAAATTCGAAAAGGAGAGACTTCCATCATGCAATTTTCTTGCCCTGACCCTCGAGGGAAGGGCCGAAATATAAATTGACCTTTTAAAAACCTTACCTCACCCCGGCAGCATCCGCTTTTTCGCAATATAAAATGGCAAAGGTATGAGGGCGAGTATTGGCCAATTCTCCAGCCACGCAATCTAAAAACGAATAAATAAATAAATAAATTAATGAAAAAAGGGGGAAAGATAGTCAAGTTTAGGTTCTATTATTAGCATAGGAAGGATTCGGTTGTGCTTCTTTATGTTTGTTGTATTTGAAGTGAGTCTGTGTATATATCTGCGAACGTACGCACTCGCATGTACTATATGCATTAGCAGGTGAGGCTAAAACGCTGCATTTAAGAAAAAGTGTTTTTATTGCCTGAGTTTTACTTTCAAATAGGTGAAAGGTGAAGAAGGTGAGTCGATGCCAAGAGGCGCGTCGTGGCTACGGCCGAAGCCGTCACCTTTGCCCTATTATGTGCTTGGACTGTTGGGGCATTTGACAGTCACCGCAGAGAATCGAAGTAAGAGTCCGGGATTCGAACCCACGACCAAGCGAATGCGAGTCCAGCACGCTTCCGATGACGCCACCGGTGCGCGGGAAAAGGAACTGGAATATTTAGTGCCGGAAACAAGAAAGAACAGGAAGTGGTGCTTAAAAAAGCGGGGAAGGAGGGCAAGGAAATGTGGATGAAAGAGGTCATGACTGAGACCATGCCTCAAGTGGAACTCATCTGAGGGGTGAATCAGTCCTATTGAAGAGTGTAATAACGGCGGAGATTGAAGGTCCGCAGGCTGGTGGTAGGGAAGTAGGCCAAGTATTAAAAAGGAAAGAGAGAGAAAGAAGTGTGAAAGGGTAGATGTACAAGGAAAAGATGGACAGAGATCCAAAGACTGTACGAAGCAATTGACATACACAGGAGTTCATTGTAACATTCTGTGTATGACACCGATCTGTGCCCTGTTAGATTACATGACTGTTACGTTTGGGATAGCTGGTAACAAAGTCACGTAAAATAGTGTCTGGCGGAAAGAGTGGAAACAAACTTTGTTCTCTTATTGAGGCCCGGGAACACGTCGTTATTTCTGGACGATGTGCAGTTTGAGGTTAGTGTAAAGGGTCTTGATTTTACTAATACATACATACACATTCGCACGCGCGCGCAGACTAGCACGCACACACACACACACACACACACACACACACACACACACACACACACACACACACACACACACACACACACACACACACACACACACACACACACACACACACACACACTTCAATGAACGGACGACGTAGAAGACGTTCTGAAGAAAAAGTGAAAAATAGAGGATTCCAAAGCAAAGGAAGTACCTATTGTATTTGCAGGGTGGGGGGAAATTGCTCGTGGGGTAGTGGGAAAGTAGGGAAAGAGGAGAAGGGGAGGGATTGCTGAGGGAAATGGAAGGAAATGAGGAAGGAGAAGACTTGGCCCAGGCAGACAGACGAAATGTAAACATCAAAAAACGGCCCCCCGACCAACTGAGTGACGACGAAATGTCTAATAAAAATGTAAAGATCAGAAACATAGATAAGAGCAGTACAATGGAAGGTGAGGATGACAATTTCAAAAGATTTAATGAAAGGGCGGCAGATACCAACCTCCCCCGACTGACAAAACTGGAGGAAAAACTTCAACAAATGTCTGACAACTGGGAAGTTAGGTTTGGCAAGATGACAAAAATCGCCGAGAGGTTTGAAAAATTGGAAGAACTAGAGAAGGCGAACAAAAACTTAACTGATGAAATAGAAGACCTAAAAAGACAGTTAAGAGAAGTAAAGGTGAAGAATGAGGAATTGAAGAGGAATAGTAAAGAAAACAGAGAGGCCATAACTAAAGAAGCTAAGAATTAGACAGCAACCCAAGAAGACAATAAAGTTTCATTCACTGACATAGTCAAACAACAATTGAAAGAACATACTGAAGACTCGGTTATTAAAGTGATGAGACAAAAGGAGAATATAGTAAGAGATTTAGCAGACAAGAAGAAATGTATAATTATATTAGGAATGGAAGAAAAACACAACCCAGATAGAACCACAAGAATCAAAGAGGAAAATGAAAAAGTAAGCCAATTACTAGAATCAGTTCAGGAAGATGAACCAGAAATTATGAAGCAAATCGAAGAGAAATTTAGACTTGGAAAGTATAGCACAGATAAGACCAGACCAATTAAGATTAAATTCAAGTCACAAACGACGGCAGAGAATATCTTATCCAAAACAGGGAAACTAGCAACAAGTGAACAATATAAAAAGGTATGGATAAAAAGGGAAATGAATAAAGAGGAAAGAGAGGAAGAAAAACAGAAAAGACTTGAAGCTAAGGAAAAAAACGAGAAAAGAACGGAGTCAGAAAAAGTGAGATTCTATTGGAGAGTAGTGAATATGAAACTAAAGAAAGTCGACATACAAGAGAAAAACAAAAGGGAAACAGAGAACACAATGGAAGTGGCAGAAAACTAAGAGTGTCTTACACAAATATAGATGGATTAATAACAGGATTGAATGAGCTGAATGATTATTTGAAGGAAAAAGAACCAGACATAATGGGAATTGTAGAAACAAAATTAAAAGGTCCACTACCACCCAACAGTGTAGGACATGATGCATATAATTATTGGATTAGAAACAGAGTGAAAAAGGAAGGGGGTGGAGTTATGTTCCTGACTAAGAAGGATATAAACGTGAAGTGTGTCACATATGGAAAAAATACAGTAGAGATGATAATGATGGAAGTAGAAGACAGAGATAAGAAGTGCAGAAAGTTTGTGATAAATTATGTGCCTCCAAAAACAGCCTCATGGGAAGAGAGTGAACATAAAAGTATGTTAGAGGACACAAAGATAGCATTAAACAAGATAATGGAAGAGGGAGGAAGAATAGTTATGATAGGCGACTTTAATTGCAAAGAAATCTGCTGGGAAGAAATGACAGTAAAGGGTGGAGACGGCTCATGGGGAAACGCTCTACTTGAGATGGTTACTGACCATACAATGACACAATGGATACAGGAGAACACTAGGTATAGAAATGAAGAAGAGCCATCGAGACTAGACCTAATAATTACATCTGAACCTAGAATAGTGGACAAAATTGAATATAAAACACCAATAAGTAAAAGTGACCACATATTGATTGAACTGGAACTTAATGAAGAAAAATATATGAAAAGAAATGAACAATATAGAAAAGGAAGAATGGTGTATGAAAAAACAAACTTTGATAAAATAAGAGAATTCTTTCAAAAGGAAAACTGGGAAGAAATATACAAAGAAGAAACAACAGTAGAAGAGAAATGGAATATTTTGACAAAAATTTACAAAAAAGGAGTGGAAAAGTATGTCCCAAGACAAAAACAAGAAAAAGAATATGTAAAATGCTGGTACAACAAAAGTTGTAGGGAGTTAAAAGACAAAAGAGACAAAGCCTGGACCAGATGGAAAAAAGACAGAAGACCTGAAAAATGGAAAATATATACCTGTTATAGAAATGAATATGTACAAACGTGCAGAGAGGAAAAGAGAAAATATGAAAAAGATGTCATAGAAAAGTGTAAAGATCAACCAAAACTATTCTACAGATTTGTAAACAATAAACTGAAAAACAAACAAGACTTGGAGAAATTAAGACAAGAGGGAGTGGAATACACTGAGGAAATGGAAATGGCGGAAATTATGAACAAACATTTTAAATCAGTGTTTACAAGGGAGAACATACAACCTGAAGAGAACGAATGGAAAGAGAAAGTCCCTCCTATGGAAGAAATAGAAGTAACAAAGAATGAAATATTAACACACTTGAGTAATCTTGATGTCAGAAAATCGCATGGACCAGATGAAATAGCAAACTGGATACTGAAAGAATGCAGGAATGAACTGGCAGACAAAATACATAGCATACTAAACAGTTCCTTGAAAGAAGGAAAAGTTCCAGAAGATTGGAAAAAAGCAAATATAGCACCTATATATAAAGGAGGAAATAAAGAAGAACCTACCAACTATAGACCAGTCTCTCTAACAAGTACAATAGCAAAAATTTGTGAAAGAATGATCAAAAGTAGATGGGTAAAATATTTAGAAAAAAACAAAGTGTTAAATCCAAGGCAATTTGGATTCAGACAAGGACGATCATGCGTCACCAATTTAATATGTTTCTATTCAAGGCTAATAGATATAATACAAGAAAGAGATGGATGGGCGGACTGTGCATTTCTAGACCTAAAGAAAGCTTTTGACAAAGTACCACATAAGAAGTTGCTTAAGAAATTAGAAACTGAAGGAGGAATACAGGGCAAACTACTAAATTGGATTAAAGACTTTTTGCAAGAAAGAAAAATGAGAGTAGTGATAAGAGACCAGCACTCAAAATGGGATGAAGTAATAAGCGGTGTTCCGCAGGGAACAGTTCTGGCCCCAATAATGTTTGCTATATATATTAATGATATGGATGAAGGAATTGAAAGCTATATGAGCTTCTTTGCAGATGATGCAAAAACTACTGAAAAGAGTGAAAACTGAAGAAGATTGTGAATCACTACAGAGAGATCTAAATAAAGTACAGGAATGGAGTAGGAAGTGGGAGATGGAGTTCAATACAAAAAAGTGTAGTATAATGGAATTTGGAAAAAGCAAAAACAGAATAACAGGAGCATATAAATTGGGAGAAGAAGGAATAAAAAAAGTAGAAAATGAGAAGGACCTGGGAGTCATTGTTATGAATAATATGTCACCTGAGAAACATATAAATAAGATTTTTGGAGAAAATTATAATTTAATAAGAACAATCAAAATTGCATTTACATACCTGGATGAAGAAATGGTGAAGAAAATCCTAATCACCCTGATAAGACCAAGATTGGAATATGCAGCAACGATATGGTCACCAAGTACAAAAAAAATTATAAAAAAAACTTGAAAGAATGCAAAGAGCAATTACAAAATTGGCACCAACACTCTCAAAACTATCATATGAAGAGAGACTAGAAAAACTTGAACTACAGACACTAGAGCAAAGAAGAGAGAGAGGAGATTTGATAGCTATTTACAGAATCATGAAAGGCATAGAAATTACTGATAGAGAGAATCTGATAAAATGGGATGACAGAAATACAAGAGGACACGGAAAGAAAATAAAAAAAGACAGCTATGGAAGAGATTTGAAAAAGAACAGCTTTCCTCACAGAGTAATAGACAGTTGGAACAAGTTAGATGAGAAAGTGGTGTGTGCAAAAACAATACATGAATTTAAAAATAGTTTAGATAAAATGAGATATGAAGACGGGACTCCACGAGCATAGCTCCCCTTCCCGTAAAATACAACTAGGTAAACTAGGTAAATACACACACACACACACCACGAGCATAGCTCCCCTTTCCGCAAAATACAACTAGGTAAATACACACACACACACACACACACACACACACACACACACACACACACACACACACACACACACACACACACACACACACACACACACACACACACACACAAACACACACACAAACACACACACATACACACAAACACACACACACATACACACACACACACACACACACACAACACACACACACACACACACACACACACACACACACACACACACACACACACACACACACACACACACACACACACACACACACACACACACACACACACACACACACACTCTCTCTCTCTCTCTCTCTCTCTCTCTCTCTCTCTCTCTCTCTCGCACACTTTGAACACTTGTAGGGACTAAACTAAGGACATCAATTCATCCTACGCCAGGAGAAATGATCCAGGGGTGAGCGTTGGCATTCACTTTTTTTTTTTCTGAGTGAAATGCGAGCATGCCAAACTGGAACTGACAGTTTCGCTTGAGCTTTTGAAATTCATCTGTCATTTTCATCCCATTCCTGACAGAGATCCCAGCGTTTGTATTTTGTCTATATGTTGTCATTGTACACTTTGAATTTAATTTTCATCCCACTCCAGCTATTGAATTTCACATACTTATGTTATCTTACACATGGTATTTTAATTCTTATGTTTGACTCAAGGTAAAACGAATACCATAAGGTACGTTGAGCACCCCAACTCCGCGCACCTCCACCGTGACGTCATAGGAAATGCAGAGGGGGAGATTGAGAGGTGAAAAAAAATGTAAACTTTAAAGAAAACCATCTGTATGTATGGTAGACTTTAAAATTACACTATGATGTTCACAATACTAAAATTACTCAGTATCACTTTCTTATCCTTAAATTATCAGTATCTGAGATATGACCGCCAGAAAAGTTATAAAAATGTTTTCCATGCTTTCACATTAGGTGGATTATATTAATATGACGAGTTATTAGATGGGATGACATGTCAAGCGTGGATTTTATATGTAGAGCTTTATCTCCACCAAGCTCAGTTATGTTTTAACCGGATTCTTTAGTCTGTTTATATGCAACTGAATGAAAATTTCAGGAAATGTTGCTAATAAATAGTTACTTTCAAAATGACGGCTGTATACATATCCAGATGACCGAGTACTGTGTGTGCCACATAATTCAATCCATTTCTTTCTAAGTTTTTTATCTTTGGGTAGTGAAAAGAAATTTATATTTTTATCACCTTTAAGTCTAACGGCATTGCACTTCTGCTCTATACACACTGTTGGCATTTTTATATGTTATTTGTCTGCCTTATCTACCCCTTTAATCAGAAGATGGAGCTTCGCTCCACACAATGGTGTGTGAGTGACTGACAGCTCTCGACCCGCGGAACCCTGGTCTCGATATTTACGTTGACGTCATCAGCTACCTGCGCAGTGGAGAGTTTTTCTGGCTCTCCCTCACCCCCCCCCCCGCTTACGTACCTTGTAGTATTCGTTTTACCTTGGTTTGACTAATCTGTGTGAGATGCCATATTGCACTTAACGATTTGACTAGAGCGTTTGAAGCATTGTTAGGGTTGAGTAAACTGGAAATACTATCTGTATTATACGGCAAGTTGGGTAATTGCTTACGCGGTTGTAACGGACATTGTAAAATTTGAGGTTGAAATTAGTTACAGTCGCCACGGTGCTACTATAGCGTGAGGTACCACCATCTGTCGCCTACCTGAGGTCTACCGCGTGACCCGCGGTTCCTCCGGGACGCTCCCCGCACCTGTCCATCAAACATGTGACCTGCCCAAATACATAAAAAACGTGACCTGTCCATGTGACCTGACCTAACCTAACCTAACCTATTTGTGTCATTCTTAGAAGAAGTACGAAGTGTGTATCGCTAGGATAAATGTATAGAAATATATGATAAGATGTTTATTTTTACCTTCCTTCCTTTAATATGAAAGTAATTAGAAATCGAATTATCTATCTAATTAATTCCTAGGGTATGTACAAATTGTGTTTATCGCTAAAATGAATGTATGGAAATGGTAGACCTCACGCTATAGTACTAACGGGAGGTAGATCTCACGCTATAGTGTGGTAGACCTAACGCGATAGTGTGATAGACCTCACGCTATAGTGTGGTAGACCTCACGCTATAGTGTGGTAGACCTCACGCTATATTAGCACCGTCGCCATGACCTTGTAATTTACAATGATTTTTGTGTATCCGCCGCATGTCAAAGGGAACCTTACTGACATCACAATAACATCCTAAAGCAGAATTATTCTCACGTATAATCATGATGATTCAGTTTTATGAATTAATCTGTATAACTGTCAAGTGACTTTTATAATGTAAGCATATTTCGTGAGGAACTATTGCGTTACCAGCCGGCAGCGTTTACAAACTGCCTTTTGATTCTGAACTCTTGCAACTTCCGACCAGAGGGGCATGTGGGACGCCTAGAATAGAAAAGGGTAAATGCCACACCTCCTCGGTACGGAAACATAGTTCTTAGAGTGTTTGATGTTAAGAGGCAAAGTGGTTTAGGTTTGACTCCAGCATTTTCCCATTTCTATTATAGACGTCTCATATGTTCCTCATCTCTTGGGAGCCCGGGTGTGGTAAAAACTGTGGATCGTGGCTGTACAGTTGCTAAGATACAAAATTTGAAAAAGCGCTTAGACTTATGACCAGAAAACCATATCATGATCTGGTCAGACACCTACCTCAGTCAAGAGTCGACCTGCGATTTGTTTTTATGGAGGTGTATCGAACTGTGAGGGATTCTGAGACGTCATCATTGTTTACATCATGGTTCTGATTATCTTCCTTATTGTACATTTCCCCACGCTCGATTGACACATGTATACGTGTGTACCTAGCCCCAAATTTAGTAACATTAATATATGTGCGTAAACATACATGAAGTACACGTATACGTGTGTACCTAGCCCCAAATTTAGTAACATTAATATATGTGCGTAAACATACATGAAGTACACGTATACGTGTGTACCTAGCCCCAAATTTAGTAACATTACTATATGTGCGTATACTGTTACGGGCGGCTGGTATGTGAAGATACGTTACGTATAACGTCTAAGTGCTTAAGAACCAGCTCACTTCTAGAAGCCACTGTAGGACTGAACTATCTGGTCAGGGCCTAGATAATTCGTAAGACTAGAAGTAAAGGTAACAAAGAAGATTCCAGGAAAGGAATATTAAACTAGCGATAAAACTAGTAAACGAAATTATTAATGGAAAATATTTACAGGCAATCAACACAAAAGAGAATGGGCAGTAGGGTCAATGGGACCGTTACATGATTATAAGAATATGGAAATTATCGTTCAAATAAGAAACAAGATAAGTATACAATATGGTACTATCTAAGTACAAAGAGATCAGGAACATGCATCAGAATAAGTAATAAGTACAAATATAAGTAAAGTAATGCAATGTATATCAGACACGTAATGTAGGCAAAAAGGGTGATCACTTCACACCAATCGTCTCATGAATCTAAACCTTCTAGTTTTTATCAAGAGATCAATATGTGGGAATATGACGACGAGTGAGCGAATACCACCGCTTATATACCATTGGACCGGAAACGGGATACTTCCGGTGAAGTGTGCGAGTGAGTGAAAGGAGGGGAGGAGGGTAAGTTAACACGTCAACATGGGTAGTTTTTAGGACCCTCGACTCGCTTGAACAATCTATTTATTTAGTAACTGTCAAATCTGTGCGCTCCGAACTATTCAGGATTTCGCTTGTCTGTTTGTTCTACAAGAGTGCGCACCTCTCTCCGCACGTAGGCAAGATTACATATAGTGGACGGGCGTTACTGCTTAACATTGTTACAAAACATACATAGACAAGAAATATGAACATAGTTATGTAATACAAAGGAACACAATTCTATAACATAATTACACATATGACGTAATATCTAATATTACGTTACACCTCCACCGTTTGGGAAAGCTTTTCACTTTCTGTTGAAAAGCTATGTTCTAGAAAGGACGTCGGCTAAAACATTAAAGACGCCTTTTATATGATGAATTGTTAGATTAAAGGGTTGGAGAAATAAACTCCAACGTGTAAGTCTCGGATTCTTGTTTTTCATAGTCTGTAGGAACTTTAAGGGGTTGTGATCCGAATATACTTGAATGGTAGTTGAGGAACCCAGGTAGACTTCGAAGTGGATAAGGGCCTGGACCAAAGCGAGCGTCTCCTTCTCAATTGTTGAGTAGTTCTTCTGCGCAGGGGACAGCTTCTTGCTGTAGTAGGCGATAGCGTGAAGAACTTCATTGTGTTCTTGCAAGAGGGCGGCACCGATACCGGTGTCGCTGGCGTCGACTTGCAGAAGAAAGGGTCGTTGGAAATCGGGTGCCCTTAGAACTGGTGCGTTAGTGAGAAGGGACTTCAGGTTTTTGAAGGCCGTTTCACAGGTAGGTGTCCACACGAAGTCGTGGTCTTTTCTCAACAGGTCAGTCAATGGTTCTGCTACATCTTGTTTCTCAGATAAGTGAAGATTTTGTAGTATCTGGGAGTTTTCCAAGGGAATCTCAGGAGGATTAGGCAGGTTATCAGGAGGCTCTTCCGATTTTATTGTGGTAGAGCTGCAAGCTGGAATTGGATCTCTGGAATGATAAGGTTTTAAGGTATTTATGTGACAGAGACGGGAACTCTTTCTTCTGTCTGGAGTTTTGATTATGTAGTTGAGATCACTGGCTCTGGACAAGACTTCATAGGGTCCTTTGTATTTAGCCTGCAATGGATCTCCTGGTATGGGAAGATAAAGTAACACTTGATCTCCTGGAGAGAAAGTTCTAAGTTTAGAATTTTTATCATACCGACCTTTCATTACTCGTTGAGCATTCGTCAAGTTCTCTCTTGCCAACTTCCAAGCTTCTAACAACTTCTCGGTGACCTGGGACACGTATTTCAAAGAAGGAACAGGTGGTTCTTCTTTCATCCATTGTTCATGAAGTATCTTTAGGGGACCACGGACTTCATGACCGAAGACTAATTCTGACGGGCTGAATCCAATGCTTTCTTGAATTGTTGTTCGGGTGGCGAACAACAAAAAGGGGAGTCCGTCTTCCCAATTTCGAGTGTTCTCAGCACAGAAGATTCTTAACATTGTCTTGAGCGTTTGGTGAAAGCGCTCTAGAGCACCTTGTGATTGAGGATGATAGGCGGAGGAAGTTACATGATTTATACCTAGTGTTACAAGAGTTTCTCTAAACTTGTTGGAAAGAAAATTACTTCCTTGATCACTTTGAATGTTCTTAGGAAATCCTACCATAGTGAAATATTTCAACATTTCTCTGATTATGTTTTGAGCTTTAATATTTTTCAAAGGAATTGCTTCTGGAAAACGAGTGCTCATACACATGATTGTGAGAATGTACTGATTTCCTTTACTTGAAGGAGGTAAAGGTCCTACACAGTCAATAAGAACTTTTTTAAATGGCTCTTCCATTACAGGAATGGGATGGAGTGGAGCTTCTACAATTTTCTGGTTGGGCTTACCTACAAGTTGACATGTATGACATGTTTTACAATATTGGGCAACATCTTTGACAACCGTGGGCCAATGGAAATGTTGGGTTATGTTGAACAAGGTCTTTCTTACCCCTAAATGACCTGCTAAGGGAGTATCATGAGCCAATCTTAGAACATTATTCCTGAAACCAAGAGGGAGGACTATTTGATTCCTTACTTGCCATGGCTGGTCAGCGGTTGCGGTGGATGCTCTCCATTTTCGCATTAGGACTCCGTTTTCTATATAGAAACCTCGTGACATATTTTCAACTTCTTCTGGAGAAGAAACAATCTCGTACAAATTTTTAAGAGAATGATCTGACTTCTGTTCTTTGATTAATTCTGCTCTAGATAGAGAAACTGGTGAAGAAGAAGATGGGTCAGTTTGGGAGAATAGGGATTCTAAATTATAAGTCTCCTCTTCAGATTTCTTGTACTGAGATCTGGTTACAGCACAAGCGGGAAACAACTGTAAGTTATCTGAAGGTTCTACTGAGGTCTTAGGGTTATTTGTTATTAAGGGAGAAATGACTTTGCTTCCAGCGATGTCATTGGCCAACAATAAGGATATTCCTACTATGGGAAGAGAGTCTACTACTGCTACTTTAACCATTCCGGTTGTTAAATCAGACCGCAAGAAAACATTATGTAATGGACATTTTACAATTCCTCCAACTCCTTCTATCAATATATCATAACCTGTATATGACTCACCCAGATTCTGCAAGACAGAATTTAAAATCAGACTTTGCTTTGCTCCTGTGTCTCGGAGTATGGAAATAGGATATTGTTGTGAACTACTACTATGAGATATAGTTCCTGAAGATACAAATGGTTTGAAACAAGGATCATGATCTGATGAGGGGGGTTCTACATTACTTGACAATACCGGCTTCTTTGGTAGTGTATCCTGAATAGAGGATTTTGAATCATCTGATTTTATATTACTTACAAGAGTTGGTGTCTTATTGGAGAATGAGGGTGTCAGTCTCTTTCTGCAATTAGAAATGTGATGGCCAACCTGTTTACAATATGAACAAGTTACAGGGGGATTAGTCTTAAACCTTTCCATTCTTTGCCAAGGTTGGTTTGGAGGATATTGATTGAAATCAGACCTGTAACTGAAATGTGATGGGCTAGACTGATTTTCAAAGCGTTTCTTTGGGGACCAAGGATCAGAGTATTTTGTTGAATCTGGAATATGTGACTTTGACTTTTGGGATTCCATTTGTCTTGACTTAGGTTTATGATTTAGTGTGAACTCATCAGCCAATACAGCAGCTTTAGTTAAAGTTTCGGGAACATGATCATCTATAAAAATCCTAAGATCTGTCTCTAAGGTATTCTTAAACTGCTCCAACAAAATCAACTGTTTAAGTCTATCTAAGGTGTCCGTTTCACTAGCCAAACACCACCTATTGAATAACCTCTCTTGTTGAGCCGCATATTCTACGTATGTTAACTGAGGTGTCTTCCTATAATTACGGAATTTCTGTCTATAGGCCTCTGGTATTAGTTCATAAGCTTTTAAAATACAAGCTTTCATATTATCATATTCGCTTTCTGCTTCTGAAAGAGAAGTATAAATTTGCTGAGCCTTACCCTTAAATTGTGTTTGAATGATTAATGGCCAATTTTCTTTAGGGATTTGTAACTGTTGCGCCAATTTTTCCCACTGAAGAAAGAAAATTTCTGGCTCTCCTTCTGAAAATTTGGGTAAAAGTTTTACATACTTGGAAATATCTATATGACCTTCCTGAACTACGGGTTGTCTATCAAAAATCCTAGCTTCTACTTCTGTCTTCTTTAATTCTAACTCTACTTGTTTCACTTTAGCTTCCTCTTCTCTAGCTTTAAATTCTGCCAATTTGATTTTAGTTTCCTCTTCTCTAGCTTTAAATTCTGCCTCAATTTGCATTTGTTTCAGTTTAGTTTCCTCCTCTTTAGCTTTAAATTCTGCCTCAATTTGCATTTGTTTCAGTTTAGCTTCCTTCTCAAAATCTACTCTCCTGACCTTTAATTCAATCTCCTTAATCTTAAGTTCGGTTAGTCGTGCCTCTATTTCTAACCTATTTGAAGGAATTTGTATAGCTGTAATCTCTTCTGGAGATAAGATCTCATCTTCGATCAGATTTTCAACAAGTTCCTGAAGTATTTTTTTCTTTCGTAAACTTGTATCAATGTCTACTCCAAAGTGCTTGCCTATTTCTATCAAAGTGTCTTTAGTTTGTTTCTTTAAGAAACTTACCTTGGGATTTTGAACGAATTCTTGAACTATATCATCCATCTCTATAAGAATGTGTTAAATACCTGATCCAATATCCTTGGCAAGGGTCGCCACTTTGTTACGGGCGGCTGGTATGTGAAGATACGTTACGTATAACGTCTAAGTGCTTAAGAACCAGCTCACTTCTAGAAGCCACTGTAGGACTGAACTATCTGGTCAGGGCCTAGATAATTCGTAAGACTAGAAGTAAAGGTAACAAAGAAGATTCCAGGAAAGGAATATTAAACTAGCGATAAAACTAGTAAACGAAATTATTAATGGAAAATATTTACAGGCAATCAACACAAAAGAGAATGGGCAGTAGACATATGACGTAATATCTAATATTACGTTACAATACATACATGAAGTATTTATATCTCGTTCTTGGGGGCCTTCAACTTCAAATCAACTGATTCACCATGGTCTTGGATCACGTGTTGGACTCGTGATCGACAGTTACTAACCTCCCGAATGAGAG
>NC_134812.1:42149072-42154072 GCF_046742065.1 Oratosquilla oratoria
TGCTGTTAATCATTTGCATCATAATAAGCATAAAGGCTCAGACATGCACACAAATGCGCGCGCACACATATTCGCACACACACACACACACACACACACACACACACACACACGCGCGCGCGCGCGCGACTCGGCAGTGGTTAGATTTCCCGGCTGCCACTACGGCGATCTGGGTTCGAATCTCGCCCAAGGCTGAAATAATTTCAGTATCGCTGCGCTGCGGGTCCTTACTCCAACTCGTGGGAGGGGAGTTGGGTGTGTGTGGGCGTGTAAGGTCACAGCATTACCCATAGATCGGTCATATATGAGCTCTGAGCTCCGGGAGGTAAAACAGCTGTTGATCACGAGTCCGACATATGATCCAGGACTATGGTGGATCACACACACGCACACACACACACATAAAAGCACACAATTTCGTACAGCTCGCTTGTTGTTAAGCAGAACAAGTTCACAAAGAGTGTTTCTATGTTCAAAAGGAAAATTTTATTGTTTAACGATTACATGATTTTTGAGTAATTTCTCTACCAGATAAAAGTGAGTCGGAATTATTATTCTGACAAGTTAATGTTTAATAAAATGTGGATGTGTGTACAAAAGCCTACGCTTGAATATGTTGAAATGTGCATATGTGTCGGCATGTACATATTCGTTCATGTGCATATGTAAATGCACACACACACACACACACACACACACACACACACACACACACACACACACACACACACACACACACACACACACACACACACACATACACACACACACACACACACACACACACACACACACACACACACACACACACACACACACACACACACACACACACACACACACACACACACACACACACACACACACACACACACGACTCTCGCCCGGGGCTGAAATAATATCAGTATCGCAGCGCTGAGGGGTGTTACTCCAACTCTCGTGGGCGGGGAGTTGGGGGTGTGTGTGTGTGCAAGGTCATAGCATTACCCATAGATCGGACTTACGAGCTCTGAGCTCTCTTCCAGGAGGGAAATAGCTATCGATCACGAGTCCAACACGTGATCCAAAGACCAAGTGAATACAATGAATACACACACACACACACACACACACACACACACACACACACACACACACACACACACACACACACACACACACACACACACACACACACGCACGCACGCACACACACACACACACACCACTACGGGGTCCGAGTTCGAATCCCTCCCAGGGTTAAAATAATTTCAGTATCGCTGCGCTGCGAGTCGTTACTCCAGCTCTCGTGGGTGGGGAATTGGGTGTGTATGTGCGTGTCAGGTCAAAGCATTACCCACAGATCGGTCATATATGAGCTCTGAGCTCTTATCCGGGTGGGAAATAACAGTCGATCACGAGTCCAACACGTGATCCAGGACCATGGTGAATGATGAATCACACACATACACACACACACACACACACACACACACACACACACACACACACACACACACACACACACACACACACACACACACACACACACACACACACACACACGCACGCACGCATACATACACACACACACACACACACACACACACACACACACACACACACACACACACACAAACACACGAACACACACACGCATACACACATGTACACGCACGCAATCACGCACACACACACACACACACACACACACACACACACACACACACACACACACACACACATACACACTAAAAGAGCAAATGGATTTGAGAAGAAATGAGAAACACAGAAAAGGAAGACTAATGCACAACAAAACGGATTTTGAGAAACTCAGAAAAATTCTTTCAAAACGCAAATTGGGATAACTTCCTAAGTGAAGAAACGAAGTTGGAAGAGAAATGGAATATACTAAAAGAAATTTATAATGAGGGAATAAACAAATATGTACCAAAATATAAGCAAGAAAGGGTATACATAAAAGGCTGGTACAACAAAAAATGTAGTGAGGCTAAGGATAGAAGAGACAAAGCTTGGATAAGAGTGAAACAAGACAAAAAAAAAAAAAAAAAAAAAAAAAAACACGAATAAACGGCAAACATATATCAAACTAAGAAAGGATTATGGAAAAACACGCGGAGATGAAAAGAGAAACTATGAAAGAGACATAGAAAAATGCAAGGAACAATCTAAACTATTTTACAGGTATGTAAATGACTAGAAAACAAAGAAAAAAAAACTGCGTCAAGGGGATTACGAATATAAAGAAGTAGAAATGGCTGAAATTATGAACAAACATTTCAAATCAGTATTTACAATCTAAAGTTCACAAAACTGTGAGGAAATAGAGAAAGATACCCCCGATAAAGGAAATAACTGTGATACAGAAGGAAATTAGAGACCAAATAAAAAACTTTGATGTCAGAAAATTACACGGTTCAGGTGGAGTTACAAATTGGATATCAAAAGAATGCATGGATAAGTTGATGGACAAAATATACAAGATAATTAAATACTTACTCAGAGAAGGAAAGTTACCACAAGACTGGAAAAATGCAAATAATGTATCAATATATAAAGGAAGGAATAAGGAAAATCCAACTAACTACAGACCGTTCTCCCTTAACAAGCACAATAGCAAAAACATGTGAAAAAGTTATCAAAAATAGATGGGTTAAACATCTGGGAGAAAAATCTACTGAATCCAAAACAATTTGGATTTAGACAAAGAAGATCATGTAAAGTAAATTTTATCTGTTTCTACTAGAGACTAAGAGAAATAATACAAGAAAGGGATGGATGGGCGGGCTGTGCTTTTTTAGATCTACAAAAAGCATTTGATAAAGTACCGCACAAAAAAACTAATAAGAAAAGTAGAATCAATAGGTGGCAATAGGTGGATAGAAGACTTCTTGACTGGGAGGAAAATGAGGGTATTATTAGAGACATATTCTCGACCTGGGAAGAAATGATAAGGGGTGTCCCGCAAGGTTCGGTATTGGCTATAATCATGTTTGCCATATATATATATATATATATATATATATATATATATATATATATTATATATATATATATATATATATGCATATATATATATATACTGTATATATATATATATATATATATATATATGTATATGTATATGCATATATACTGTATATATATATGCATATATATATATGTATATATATGTATATATATACATATATATATATATACATATATATATATATATATATATATATATATATATAAATGACATGGTTGAAGGTGTGGAATGTTATATGAACTTCTTCGCAGATGATGCATAACTACTAAAGAAAGTAACTACAGAGGAAGATTGTGAATCACTGCAGATAGACCTAGATAAATTCTGGAAACGGAGTCAAAAGTGGGAAGTGAACTTTAACATCAAGAAGTGTAGTATAATTGAGTTTGAAAAAATTAAAAATATAATATCGAGAAATTATAAAATTGGTGAAGAAGAAGAAGAAGTAAAAAAAGTGAGCTCGGAAAGGAACTTAGGAGTATAATCAGCAAAGACATGTCACTGGACAAACATACCAATAAAATAGGCGGAGAAACCTTCAACCTACTAAAGTCGATGAAAGTGGCATTTGACTACTTGGATGAGGAAATGATCAAGAAAACATTAGTTATACTGATAAGACCAAAATTGGAGTACGCTGCAACACTATGGATACCCCAAACTAAAAAGAATATAAAGAAATTAATAAAAATACAAAGAGCAACGACAAAGATGGCACCAACACTCTCCAAATTTACATTCGAACAAAGATTGTCCAAATTAGAACTACCAACTCTGGAACAAAGAAGAGAAAGAGGAGACCTACTATTTACAGAATCATGAAAGGAATGGAAATCCTAAATAGCGATGATTTATTAAAATGGAACAACAGAAAAATAAGAGGACACGAAAAGAAACTCAAAAAGGGTAATAATAGAAAAGATCTGAAAAAGAATAGCTTCTCATAGAGTGGTGGATACCTGGAATAGATTAGATAAGGCAGCAGTGTGTGCAAACACTATTCAGGAATCTAAGAACAAACATGATGCTGAGAGATACAAAGACGGGTCACCACGAGCATAGCTCCCTTCCCGTATAATACAACTAGGTAAATAGAACTAGGCAAATACCCACAAACACACGCAAATACACAGACACGCACACACACACACACACACACACACACACACACACACACACACACACACACACACACACACACACACACACACACACACACACACACACACACACACACACACACACACACACACACAAACTCACACACACACACACACACACACACACACACACACACACACACACACACACACACACACACACACACACACACACACACACACACACACACATACACACACACACACACACACACACACACACACACACACACACACACACACACACACACACACACACACACACACACACACACACACACACACACACACACACACACACACACACACATATACACATACACAAGACAAAAACAAGAAAAGAAATATAATAAGTGCTGGTTTAACAGAAAGTGCAGCGAGGCAAAAATGAAGAGAGAAAGCTTAAAAAAAAAAAAAAAATTGAAAAAATACCAGAAAAAGGCAAATATATATTAATGAAAAAAAGAAATGAATATGTAAAAATTCGCAGGGAGGAAAAAATTAATTTATGAAAAAGACAACAGAAAAATGTAAGGATCAACCAAAACTATTCTATAGATATGTGAACGGTAAATTAAAAAAAAGAAATAAGCATGAAATAGAGAAACTACGCCAGAAGAACATGGAATACATAGAATATATAGAAATGGTTGAGGTCATGAGTAAACATTTCAAATCGGTTTTCAAAAGAGAAAAAGTATAGCACTGGGATGAAGGGCGAGAAATCAAATCCCCCTCTGTGGGGGAAAGGATAACAACACGAGCTGAAATAATTGACCAAATAGCAAGCCTTGATGTCAGGCAATTGC
>NC_134812.1:42159072-42169072 GCF_046742065.1 Oratosquilla oratoria
ATATATATATACATACACACACACACACACACACACACACATATATATATATATATATATGTATATATGTATATATGTGTGTGTGTGTGTGTTCGTTTGTGTGTGTGTATGTGTGTGTGTGTGTGTGTGTGTGTGTGTGTGTGTGTGTGTGTGTGTGTGTGTATGTATGTATATGTTGGAAAACTCCTAGACCCTGTTATACCTTTACTTCTTTTTAGGAATGTCTCCTGTGAGACTACAGGTAGAAGGATTCCTAGTCCTATCCCCCGTCCCGTTTTTTGTCGCCTCTTACAACTCAAGTGGTGCAAGAGGTGAATGCAAGGGTAGTGGGTAGGGGGTTGGAGATGGTTAAAGAAAATGGAGAAAAGTGGGAGATAAGCCAGCTGTTGTTTGCTGACGACACTGCGCTTGTAGCAGGATCAGAGAAGGGATTGAGGAAGTTAGTGACAGAGTTTGGGAAGGTGTGTGAAAGAAGGAAGTTGAAGATAAATGTGGGTAAAAGTAAGGTGATGAGATGTACAAGGGGAGAGAGTGGCAGTAGGCTGGAAGTGAGTATTAAGGGAGAGAGACTGGAGGAAGTGGATAGTTTTAGATACTTGGGTGCGAATGTGGCAGGAAAGGGAGGAGTGGGGGTGGAGGTAGAATGTAGATTGAGAGAAGCGAGTAAATGCCTTGGGGGATCAAAAAGTGTAATGAGAAATAGACATTTGGGAATGGATGCTAAGAGGAGATTGTATGAAGGAGTGATTGTGCCGACACCACTGTATGGGGGCAGAAATATGGAACATAAGAGAGGAGGAGAGAGCTTCAATGTGTTTGAGATGAAATGTCTTGAGAATATGGTCGGGGTTACTAGGCTGGATAGAGTGAGAAACAAGGAGGTGAGGAGGAGAGTAGAGGTGGAAAAAAGTGTTGTGAGATACGGTTGATGAAAGAGTATTGGGATGGTTTGGACACATGAAAAGAATGAGTGAAGAAAGATTAGTAAAAGAGGTGTGGAAGGCAGAGGTGGAAGGAGTGAACATGAGGGGGCGTCCTAGGATGAGATGGATGGATGGGGTAAAAGGGGCATTGGGAAAGAGGGGAATGTCTGTTGAGGAAGGACGGGAGAGGACAGAAGATAGGGGTGAATGGAGAAGGGTTGTGTATGGATGATGCTGTGATGCATGAGGGGGAGTGGGTGGGGGATGGGGAGTGAGGGAGTATGTATGAGAAATAAATTGACGCAGCCCGAAGGGATTTCTCCCCGTCTTCTCCTTTTCTGCATGAGGGGACGGAGAGGGGGGGTCGCCGAATTAATGAAGCGGCCTTGCTGTGGATGTGCTGTGTCTTGCGACACTGCTTCTGACCCAGGGCAGTGGACAAGATGCAGGGATGACCCGTCATCCAGGAGGTGCCAAGATAAGAGGGAGGGAAAAGGGTAGAGGGGAGTGGAGTATGTAGGGGATGGAATGGGTGGGAGTGGTTTCTATGCCTATTTCTTTTTGGCTACTTCCCTTGTAAGGGGGGAAAAGCCTTTGGTATATGTGTGTATATATGTATGTACGTATGTATGTATATGTATGTATGTATACCTATATAAGTATGTATATATACATATATATATAGGTATATATATATATTTATACATATATATATAAATACATACATATATATATGAGTATATATATATATATAGATACATACATATATATATATGAGTATATATATATATATATATATATATATATATGTATATATATATATTGTATATTTCGGGCGCGGATTCTCACTAATACACACTGTATTAGACACGACAGCATTTTGGCACTGATTAATCTTCTACTGAGATTTTCAATTTTTCTCACAGTAGGTCTCATTTCGGGGGGGGGGGTCAAATACAAGCCTTCTATAGACTTACATATTTAATTTGACGTTTCGACTTCAGGGAGTCATCTTCAGAATAGTTTACAAGAATTAAGTCACAGTTTTGCAAAGCTACATGATATAAAATTGACAATATTGTACAGACAACGTGGATTAAATATAGGCCGCTTGGGAACGCTGGAAGGATCTTGACCCTCTGCGCAGGCGGTCACTTCGCCTTAGAGGGGGAGGGGAAGGGGGAGGGAGAGGGGGAGTCAGGTATGATAGGTCGTCTCACTGGGACACCACGCTTGTCAAGTGGGGGATGGTGAGGTGGAGGAGGGGGAGAGGAAGGAGGTGGCTGTTGCTGTCGTTGGGCTCCAAATCTAGAGGAAGAATTAAGTAACGAGATGGTAGAAATCATATTGGATTGAACGTTGATTATTGGAGCTCTCTCCCTTATGTGGATGGCTTCAAGCATTTCTAATTCTTTAATTTTGGTATAGTGTGCGACTATCCTAGTGATTTCCACGATAGTCTCCCTATCAATTACAGCCTGGTGGTATTGGAGGTGGTGTTGTTTAATTGCTCCTTGTTGTAAATTTACTAATCATTACAGTGTGTCACATGCCTTACACGTGATCCACACTGGCCTCCTGCAATACCTCCAATCTTGCTGTCCTCCACATCCCCTAATAGTAAACACATGACTCAAGCATAGAACACACATCACGCCACCGCCCAAAGGAAAATTACCGAAACAAATATATAGTGTCGCCAGACAGATAATCAACAATTTCATATATACCTACCAAACTACATAATTATAACTGCAGACCATATACCATGTGAAGACACATTCACTAATAGTGAATAGATCCACTGCAATGCAACTAACACAGAAATAGTATTGTATAAATCCCAAACTTATGACCTAATTATTAACTACACCAGATATGCAAAAATAGGCATGTATATGCGGCGACTGCGTCGCCAGGAGGGAACTCTCTTCCTTAGGGGAAGTACCTGGGGACTCTCCCCGAAGTGGATTATATCCCCATATTCTAAATATCTCTTCACTACACAATAACTCAAGAAAGCCCGAAGAGGATTTACAGCCCCTGCCACAGGAGTAGCCATCCACAGGGTTACACGGCCGGCGGCAGCGGTGGTGACAGTCCGCTATCCCCTACGCTTCTGAAGAGAGACCTCCCGTCCATGACTACCCATGCCCACCTGAGTAACCATCCACGAAGTTTCACGACTAGCGGCAGGCAGTGGTCCTCGACGTCATCCGAAGATAGTCCGCCCGTATACGACTAAAACCACTAGTGTAGCTCCACGGGATTACAGCCGTCATGACTAATTTTTCCTATAGATCCCGAGCTCAACTCTAGGGAAATTGGTAAGGCTGGTACAAAACTTTATTGGATTTCGTCATTGTAAATACCTGAAGTCAATCGCTAATAGCAGCGAATATCAATAAAATAATTTCCGACAGTCGCTCTGGGGACGAAGCCAAACCAACGCCTTACAAAAACAAAAAAAAAAAAAAAAAAAAAAAAATCTCCAACTAGGAGTTGAACTAACTACCGAAGACTCTAGGTCGACTGCTAACTGCCGTCATGGCCTAGTTTTCCTTAGTGATCCTGAGTTCAACTATAAGCCAATCAATAAAGCTGGTACGAAACCTTTATGGTCTTTCGTCGTTGTAAAGACCTGAAGTAAATCGATCGTAGCAGCGAATATCAATCAAATAATTTCCGACAGTCGCCCCCGGGTTCCAACCCCGGGATTCTAACACCGGGGCGAGTGTCGAAAAAAACATTTGATTGGTATTCACTGCTACTAGCGATTCGTACCAGCCTTATCGATTGGCTTAGAGTTGGGCTCGTGATCTTTGTGAAAAATTAGGTTATCAAGCCAGTATGCAGTCGACTTTGAATATTCGGGACTTAGTTCAACTCCAAGTTGAGATCTTTTGTAGCTTCCACTCTTCAGACGGTAAGGTGTTGGTTTGGCATTGAGCGAGACCCCGGTTCGAGCTCCGGGGGGACTATTGGAAATTATTTGATTGATATTCGCTGCTACTAGCGATTCATATATATATATATATATATATATATATATATATATATATATATATATATATATATATATATATATATATATATATTGTTACGGGCGGCTGGTATGTGAAGAGACGTTACGTATAACGTCTAAGTGCTTAAGAACCAGCGCACTTCTAGAAGCCACTGTAGGACTGAACTATCTGGTCAGGGCCTAGATAATTCGTAAGACTAGAAGTAAAGGTAACAAAGAAGATTCCAGGAAAGGAATATTAAACTAGCGATAAAACTAGTAAACGAAATTATTAATGGAAAATATTTACAGGCAATCAACACAAAAGAGAATGGGCAGTAGGGTCAATGGGACCGTTACACGATTATGAGAATATGGAAATTATCGTTCAAATAAGAAACAAGATAAGTATACAATATGGTACTATCTAAGTACAAAGAGATCAGGAACATGCATCAGAATAAGTAATAAGTACAAATATAAGTAAAGTAATGCAATGTATATCAGACACGTAATGTAGGCAAAAAGGGTGATCACTTCACACCAATCGTCTCATGAATCTAAACCTTCTAGTTTTTATCAAGAGATCAATATGTGGGAATATGACAACGAGTGAGCGAATACCGCTGCTTATATACCATTGGACCGGAAACTGGATACTTCCGGTTAAGGATGCGGGTGAGGAGGAGGGTAAGTTAACACGTCAACATGGGTAGTTTTAGGACCCTCGACTCGCTTGAACAATCTATTTATTTAGTAACTGTCAAATCTGTGCGCTCCGAACTATTCAGGATTTCGCTTGTCTGTTTGTTCTACAAGAGTGCGCACCTCTCTCAGCACGTAGACAAGATTACATATAGTGGACGGGCGTTACTGCTTAACATTGTTACAATACATACATAGACAAGAAATATGAACATAGTTATGTAATACAAAGGAACACAATTCTATAACATAATTACACATATGACGTAATATCTAATATTACGTTACACCTCCACCGTTTGGGAAAGCTTTTCACTTTCTGTTGAAAAGCTATGTTCTAGAAAGGACGTCGGCTAAAACATTAAAGACGCCTTTTATATGATGAATAGTTAGATTAAAGGGTTGGAGAAATAAACTCCAACGTGTAAGTCTCGGATTCTTGTTTTTCATAGTCTGTAGGAACTTCAAGGGGTTGTGATCCGAATATACTTGAATGGTAGTTGAGGAACCCAGGTAGACTTCGAAGTGGATAAGGGCCTGGACCAAAGCGAGCGTCTCCTTCTCAATTGTTGAGTAGTTCTTCTGCGCAGGGGACAGCTTCTTGCTGTAGTAGGCGATAGCGTGAAGAACTTCATTGTGTTCTTGCAAGAGGGCGGCACCGATACCGGTGTCGCTGGCGTCGACTTGCAGAAGAAAGGGTCGTTGGAAATCGGGTGCCCTTAGAACTGGTGCGTTAGTGAGAAGGGACTTCAGGTTTTTGAAGGCCGTCTCACAGGTAGGTGTCCACACGAAGTTGTGGTCTTTTCTCAACAGGTCAGTCAATGGTTCTGCTACATCTGAAAAATTTGGACAAAAACGGCGATAATAGCCACTCATTCCAAGGAATCGACGTACCTCTCTACGATTAGTGGGTGTTGGTACATCATTGATGGCTTTTATCTTGGCGTCTATTGGAAACACTTGGGAATTTCCAACTTTAAATCCCAAATAGGGGACCTGTGTATGTCCGAAATCACATTTGGACAAATTGATGGTAAGGTTTGCTTGGTCTGCTCTATAAAAGAAATTATTTAGGTGTTCAATGTGTTCTGTCCAAGACTGACTAAATATTATCACATCATCTAGATAAGTTTTTACTCCTGGCAATCCTGCAACAAGATTACTTATCATTCTTTGGTAAGTGGCAGGGGCATTTTTAAGCCCAAATGGCATTGCTCTGAATTGGAACAATCCCTCTTCCGTAATGAAAGCGGTAACTTCTCTTGAGCGAGGGTGTACAGGGATTTGATAGTATCCCCTTAACATATCCAACTTGGATACATACTTGGCAGTTCCTAGACTGTCTATGATATCATCTATCCTAGGGATAGGAAAAGCATCGGCCTTAGTATGGGCATTGATTTTCCTGTAGTCAATGCACAGGCGATAAGAATTGTCAGATTTAGGGACAAGAATGCAAGGAGATGCCCAAGGACTACTGGAGGGTTCAATTATTCCCTGTTGAAGCAGAGTGTTTATTTCTGCTTTTATGAACTCCTTCTTTTTTGGATTGACTCTATAAGGGGCTTGTTTGATAGCCCTTGGCGAGTCTAGAATTATTTCGTGTTCTATCCAAGAAGTGAATCTTGGGGAATCTAGAAATAATTTTGGAAAACTTCTTAAGAGGAAAAGAATGTCTTTACCTTGTTTCTCAGATAAGTGTCCTACTTTTATCTGAAGATTTTGTAGTATCTGAGAGTTTTCCAAGGGAATCTCAGGAGGATTAGGCAGGTTATCAGGAGGCTCTTCGGATTCTATTGTGGTAGAGCTGCAAGCTGGAATTGGATCTCGGGAATGATAAGGTTTTAAGGTATTTATGTGACAGAGACGGGAACTCTTTCTTCTGTCTGGAGTTTTGATTATGTAGTTGAGATCACTGGCTCTGGATAAGACTTCATAGGGTCCTTTGTATTTAGCCTGCAATGGATCTCCTGGTATGGGAAGATAAAGTAACACTTGATCTCCTGGAGAGAAAGTTCTAAGTTTAGAATTTTTATCATACCGACCTTTCATTACTCGTTGAGCATTCGCCAAGTTCTCTCTTGCCAACTTCCAAGCTTCTAACAACTTCTCGGTGACCTGGGACACGTATTTCAAAGAAGGAACAGGTGGTTCTTCTTTCATCCATTGTTCATGAAGTATCTTTAGGGGACCACGGACTTCATGACCGAAGACTAATTCTGACGGGCTGAATCCAAGGCTTTCTTGAATTGTTGTTCGGGTGGCGAACAACAAAAAGGGGAGTCCGTCTTCCCAATTTCGCGTGTTCTCAGCACAGAAGATTCTTAACATTGTCTTGAGCGTTTGGTGAAAGCGCTCTAGAGCACCTTGTGATTGAGGATGATAGGCGGAGGAAGTTACATGATTTATACCTAGTGTTACAAGAGTTTCTCTAAACTTGTTGGAAAGAAAATTACTTCCTTGATCACTTTGAATGTTCTTGGGAAATCCTACCATAGTGAAATATTTCAACATTTCTCTGATTATGTTTTGAGCTTTAATATTTTTCAAAGGAATTGCTTCTGGAAAACGAGTGCTCATACACATGATTGTGAGAATGTACTGATTTCCTTTACTTGAAGGAGGTAAAGGTCCTACACAGTCAATAAGAACTTTTTTAAATGGCTCTTCCATTACAGGAATGGGATGGAGTGGAGCTTCTACAATTTTCTGGTTGGGCTTACCTACAAGTTGACATGTATGACATGTTTTACAATATTGGGCAACATCTTTGACAACCGTGGGCCAATGGAAATGTTGGGTTATGTTGAACAAGGTCTTTCTTACCCCTAAGTGACCTGCTAAGGGAGTATCATGAGCCAATCTTAGAACATTATTCCTGAAACTAAGAGGGAGGACTATTTGATTCCTTACTTGCCATGGCTGGTCAGCGGTTGCGGTGGATGCTCTCCATTTTCGCATTAGGACTCCGTTTTCTATATAGAAACCTCGTGACATATTTTCAACTTCTGGAGATGAAACAATCTCGTACAAATTTTTAAGAGAAGGATCTGACTTCTGTTCTTTGATTAATTCTGCTCTAGATAGAGAAACTGGTGAAGAAGAAGATGGGTCAGTTTGGGAGAATAGGGATTCTAAATTATAAGTCTCCTCTTCAGATTTCTTGTACTGAGATCTGGTTACAGCACAAGCGGGAAACAACTGTAAGTTATCTGAAGGTTCTACTGAGGTCTTAGGGTTATTTGTTATTAAGGGAGAAATGACTTTGCTTCCAGCGATGTCATTGGCCAACAATAAGGATATTCCTACTATGGGAAGAGAGTCTACTACTGCTACTTTAACCATTCCGGTTGTTAAATCAGACCGCAAGAAAACATTATGTAATGGACATTTTATAATTCCTCCAACTCCTTCTATCAATATATCATAACCTGTATATGACTCACCCAGATTCTGCAAGACAGAATTTAAAATCAGACTTTGCTTTGCTCCTGTGTCTCGGAGTATGGAAATAGGATATTGTTGTGAACTACTACTATGAGATATAGTTCCTGAAGATACAAATGGTTTGAAACAAGGATCATGATCTGATGAGGGGGGTTCTACATTACTTGACAATACCGGCTTCTTTGGTAGTGTATCCTGAATAGAGAATTTTGAATCGTCTGATTTTATATTACTTACAAGAGTTGGTGTCTTATTGGAGAATGAGGGTGTCAGTCTCTTTCTGCAATTAGAAATGTGATGGCCAACCTGTTTACAATATGAACAAGTTACAGGGGGATTAGTCTTAAACCTTTCCATTCTTTGCCAAGGTTGGTTTGGAGGATATTGATTGAAATCAGACCTGTAACTGAAATGTGATGGGCTAGACTGATTTTCAAAGTGTTTCTTTGGGGACCAAGGATCAGAGTATTTTGTTGAATCTGGAATATATGACTTTGACTTTTGGGATTCCATTTGTTTTGACTTAGGTTTATGATTTAGTGTGAACTCATCAGCCAATACAGCAGCTTTAGTTAAAGTTTCGGGAACATGATCATCTATAAAAATCCTAAGATCTGTCTCTAAGGTATTCTTAAACTGCTCCAATAAAATCAACTGTTTAAGTCTATCTAAGGTGTCCGTTTCACTAGCCAAACACCACCTATTGAATAACCTCTCTTGTTGAGCCGCATATTCTACGTATGTTAACTGAGGTGTCTTCCTATAATTACGGAATTTCTGTCTATAGGCCTCTGGTATTAGTTCATAAGCTTTTAAAATACAAGCTTTCATATTATCATACTCGCTTTCTGCTTCTGAAAGAGAAGTATAAATTTGCTGAGCCTTACCCTTAAATTGTGTTTGAATGATTAATGGCCAATTTTCTTTAGGGATTTGTAACTGTTGCGCCAATTTTTCCCACTGAAGAAAGAAAATTTCTGGCTCTCCTTCTGAAAATTTGGGTAAAAGTTTTACATACTTGGAAATATCTATACGACCTTCCTGAACTACGGGTTGTCTATCAACAATCCTAGCTTCTACTTCTGCCTTCTTTAATTCTAACTCTGCCAATTTGACTTTAGTTTCGTTCTCTCTTTCTATTTGTTTCACTTTAGCTTCCTCTTCTCTAGCTCTAAATTCTGCCTCAATTTGCATTTGTTTCAGTTTAGTTTCCTCCTCTTTAGCTTTAAATTCTGCCTCAATTTGCATTTGTTTCAATTTAGCTTCCTCCTCAAATTCTACTCTCCTGACCTTTAATTCAATCTCCTTAATCTTAAGTTCGGTTAGTCGTGCCTCTATTTCTAACCTATTTGAAGGAATTTGTATAGCTGTAATCTCTTCTGGAGATAAGATCTCATCTTCGATCAGATTTTCAACAAGTTCCTGAAGTATTTTTTTCTTTCGTAAACTTGTATCAATGTCTACTCCAAAGTGCTTGCCTATTTCTATCAAAGTGTCTTTAGTTTGTTTCTTTAAGAAACTTACCTTGGGATTTTGAACGAATTCTTGAACTATATCATCCATCTCTATAAGAATGTGTTAAATACCTGATCCAATATCCTGGCAAGGTCGCCACTTTGTTACGGGCGGCTGGTATGTGAAGAGACGTTACGTATAACGTCTAAGTGCTTAAGAACCAGCGCACTTCTAGAAGCCACTGTAGGACTGAACTATCTGGTCAGGGCCTAGATAATTCGTAAGACTAGAAGTAAAGGTAACAAAGAAGATTCCAGGAAAGGAATATTAAACTAGCGATAAAACTAGTAAACGAAATTATTAATGGAAAATATTTACAGGCAATCAACACAAAAGAGAATGGGCAGTAGGGTCAATGGGACCGTTACACGATTATGAGAATATGGAAATTATCGTTCAAATAAGA
>NC_134812.1:42174072-42199072 GCF_046742065.1 Oratosquilla oratoria
CCTATACTTTCCTGAAGAGGGCTCTAGCTATTAGCCGAAATATAGAAGTTATACTTTCTTCTAAGTTTTCTTTTATTCCGACTGTGAGTTCTACGTGATTATTTTCATAAATGTTCCACTACATTTTGTCCAAGTGATATATATATATATATATATATATATATATATATATATATATACATATATATATATATATAAATATATATATATATATATATATATATATATATATATATAAATACATGTGCTAAGGGGAGAGGGTGGGGGAATATCGGATAATTTTTTGGTGGAAGGTAAGTTGAGAGTGGAGGATAGATGGAGAAAGAGGAAAGGGACAAAAGGTAGGGAGGTGCTTAGAGTGAACTCTTTAGATGAAAAGGAAAAGGAGAAGAAGTACAAGAAGAAGCTGAAAGAGGAGTGGGAGGACGTGAAGGATAGAGTAGAGCTACGTGTGGAGGAGGAATGGGGATGGTTCAAGGAGGGAGTCACAAAGTGTGCAAGGATGGTGTGTGGAACAAGAAGGACAGGAGGAAATAGAAGGAAGGGTAGTGAATGGTGGGATGAGGAAACAAAGAAGGTTTTAAAGAGAAGAAGCAAGCTTTCACAGATTGGTTACAAAATAGGACGAGGGAGTCATATGAGAGGTACAAAGAAAAGAAAAGAGAAGTAAAGCAAAAGATAAAGGAGGCAAAGAGGAGAGCAGATGTGAAGTGGGGTAAGAGTATGACAGAAATTTTTGAATGTAATAAAAATATGTTTTGGAAAGAAATTAAGAGAGGAAGAGGAGGCGAATCAAGTAGAGAAGAAAAGGTAAAAGGTGCAGATGGAGAGATGATAATGGAAGAGAAGGCAGTAAGGGGAAGATGGGCAGAATATTTCAGGGATTTGCTAAATGTGAAGGAGGATAGGGAAGGAAAGATAGCTGCAGTGGGAAATGCTAAGAAAATGACCGTGATGAGTGAGGAAAATGGAGGAGAAATAAGGAAGGATGAAGTGAAGGCAGTTGTTATGATGATGAAAGCAGGTAAGGCACCTGGTCTGGATGGATGCCATATAGAATGTCTAAAAAAAGGAGGTACAGTGATGATGGACTGGCTGGTGAGGTTATTTAATGTTTGCTGGAGAGAGGGTAGAGTGCTGGAGGACTGGAGGAGTGCCTGTATAGTTCCACTTTACAAGGAAAAGGGGGACAAGTGTGAATGTAGTAGTTTCATTGGGATTAGCTTGTTAAGTGTAGTTGGGAAGGCTTATGGGAGGATCTTGATTGAGAGGATTAGGAGAGGAACAGAGGGAGTAATTGGTGAGGAACAGTGTGGATTTAGGACGGGTAGAGGATGTGTAGATCAGATCTTTGTGGTAAGACAGATATGTGAGAAAGCTATAGGAAAGGGGAAGGATGTTTTTTGGGCTTTTATGGATCTGGAAAAGGCTTACGATAGGGTAGACAGAAAGGCACTGTGGGAGGTTATGCAGATATATGGGGTAGGAGGAAAGCTTCTAGGAGCTGTCAAGGGTTACTAGGCTAGATAGAGTGAGAAATGAGGAGGTGAGGAGGAGAACAGGGGTGGAAAAGGAGCTGAGAGATAGGATTGATGAAAGAGTATTAGGATGGTTTGGACACATGGAAAGAATGAGTGAAGAAAGACTAGTAAAAGAGGTATGGAAGGCAGATGTGGAGGGAGTGAACATGAGGGGACGTCCTAGGATGAGGTGGATGGATGGGGTGAAGGGAGCTTTGGGGAAGAGGGGAATGTCTGTTGAGGAAGGACGGGAGAGGACAGAAGACAGGGGTGAATGGAGAATGGTTGTATATTGATGATGTTGTGATGCATGGGGTGGAATGGGCTGAGGGATGGGGGTGGGGTGGTATGTGTGAGCAAAATTTGACGCAGCCCGAAGGGATTTCTCCCCGTCTTCTCCTTTTATGCATGGGGGGACGGAGAGGGGGGGTCGCCGATTTAATGAAGCGGCCTTGCTGTGGATGTGCTGTGTCTTGCGACACTGCTTCTGACCCAGGGCAGTGGACAAGGTGCAGGGATGACCCGTCATACAGGAAGTGCTAAGATAAGAGAGAGAGTGGAGGGGTGTGGAGTGTATTCAGGGATGGAATGGGTGGGAATGATTTTATGTCTTTTCCTTTTTGGCTACCTCCCTTGTAAGCAGGAAAAAGCCTTGGTATATGTATGTATGTATATAATATATATATATATATATGTGTGTATATATATATATATATATATATATCACTTGGACAAAATGTAGTGGAATGGTTCCCAGTGATTAATTGATATCTTTTTCAACCACAAATCACTTTTAATTCCATGCCATTGCAATCGAGACTGAGAGTCGCTCGAAGGAGGCATCCGTTGGAAATTGAAACGTGTGGGTTGAACGCGATATTTCGTGTAGGTGTATGTAATTCGAGGATACAAATATAAGAAAGTCGTACTCAACTTATATCTCTCTTGATAGCGTATTGGTTTACGTCACTGTAACTTTGTTATGGGTTAGCTGGGTTCGAATTCTCGGCTCGTCCACGTTTCAGTTTCCAACGGATGCCTCATTCGAGCGACTCTCAGTCTCGATTGTGATGGCATGGAACTAAAAGTGATTTGTGGTTGAAAAAGATATTAATTAATCACTGTGAACCATTCAGTGTGCATGTATAAACTTTCCCACGCGTACATACTATCCAATACTCTCTCATGGCGGAGGTGGGTTGAACGCGATATTTCGTGTAGGTGTATGTAATTCGAGGATACAAATATAAGAAAGTCGTACTCAACTTATATCTCTCTTGATAGCGTATTGATTTACGTTACTGTAACTTTGTTACGGGTTAGCTGGGTTCGAATTCTCGGCTCGTCCACGTTTCAGTTTCCAACGGATGCCTCGTTCGAGCGACTTTCAGTCTCGATTGCGATGGCATGGAATTAAAAGTGATTTGTGGTTGAAAAAGATATTAATTGATCACTGGGAATCATTCAGTGTGTAAGTATCAACTTTCCCACGCATACATACTATCCAAATACTCTATCATGGCGGAGGTGGGTTGAACGCGATATTTCGTGTAGGTGTATGTAATTCGAGGATACAAATATAAGAAAGTCGTACTGACCTTATATATCTCTTGATAGCGTATTGGTTTACGTCACTGTAAATTTGTTACGGGTTAGCTGGGTTCGAATTCTCGGCTCGTCCACGTTTCAGTTTCCAACGGATGCCTCCTTCGAGCGACTCTCAGTCTCGATTGCGATGGCATGGAATTAAAAGTGATTTGTGGTTGAAAAAGATATTAATTGATCACTGGGAACCATTCAGTGTGTATGTATAAACTTTCCCACGCGCACATACTATCCAAATACTCTATCATGGCGGAGGTGGGTTGAACGCGATATTTTGTGTAGGTGTATGTAATTCGAGCATACAAATATAAGAAAGTCGTACTCAACTTATATCTCTCTTGATAGCGTATTGGTTTACGTCACTGTAACTTTGTTACGGGTTAGCAAGGTAATGCACATAGGTAAAAATATCAGTAAGTACGATTACAAGTTATTTGGAAATTCGTTAACAAAAGTGGACAGTGAAAAAGATCTCGGCGTAATTATCAGTAACGACCTCAAATCATCCAAGCAGTGTATTTCAGCCTCTGAGAAAGCAAATAAGATTCTGGGATTGATTGCGCGATCTTTTGATTTCAAAAGTCCATCACTCATTAACAAGCTATATAAATCGTTAGTTCGTCCACATTTGGAATATGCTGACTGAAAAAAAGTAGAACGGCGAGCCACAAAACTGATTCCAAATATCAAAAATAAATCATACGAAAATCGACTTAAGCACATGAATCTGTTTTCCCTAAAAAAGCGTAGAGTCAGAGGTGACTTGATACAGGTCTTTAATGTTTTAAAGGGAATTGACAACATCAAAAGTGACCAGATTTTCACATTGAATGAGAATCAGACAAGAAACAATGGTCTCAAACTGTCCGGAAATAGATTCAATTTGGAAGTAGGTAGAAACAACTTTGCCAACCGTGTAGTTAATGAATGGAATAAACTTCCTGCACAGGTAGTGCAATGTAGTTCAGTTCGAAGCTTTAAGAATCATTTAGATAAATACCTAAGTAAGATGCTGTAATGATTATGATTTATGTTATATTATTTGTTTTTGTTTTGTTATAATTTGTCTGTCTGATTTTCATTTATTATTAGTTATATGTCAATTTACTATCATTTACTATTTACCTGTTTGTTTATTATTTTAACTATACCTATGCATTTATTTATGTATTTTATTTGTTATATACATTATTATAGTTTTTATTTATTATTAATATGATTTTTTTTTTTTGCATCCGAACTAGATATGGATCAAAAGGTCTCCTGTCGGCATGCTCCGCCTTTGTAATCCTTTGTAATCCTTGGCTCGTCCACGTTTCAGTTTCCAACGGATGGCTCCGTCGAGCGACTTTCAGTCTCGATTGCGATGACATGGAACTAAAAGTGATTTGTGGTTGAAAAATATATTAATTAATCACTGGGAATCATTCAGTGTGTATGTATAAACTTTCCCACGCACACATACTATCCAAATACTCTATCATGGCGGAGGTGGGTTGAACGCGATATTTCGTGTAGGTGTATGTAATTCGAGCATACAAATATAAGAAAGTTGTACTCAACTTATATCTCTCTTGATAGCGTATTGGTTTACGTCACTGTAACTTTGTTACGGGTTAGCTGGGTTCAAATCCTCGGCTCGTCCACGTTTCAATTTCCAACGGATGCTTCCTTCGAGCGAATCTCAGTCTTGATTGCGATGGCATGAAATTAAAAGTGATTTGTAGTTGAAAAAGATATCAATTGATCACTGGGAACCATTCAGTGTGTACACACACACACACACACACACACACACACACACACACACACACACACACACACACACACACACACACACACACACACACACACACACACACACACACACACACACACACACACACACACATATATATATATATATACATATGTATATATATATATATGTATATATATATTTACATATATATATACATATTGTTATGCCTTCCGCAAGGATATAAGGAAATATGTCTAGGAGGGGTTCGTACTTTGTGGCCTTGATGTGGTTAAGGCAAATCCAAACGGAAGTTAACATAAATAACTAATTTAATTTATAACAAAAAGTCAACAAAACAAATATAATAACTTTACAACAGCAAAATTAATCAATAGACAATTAACTTCTCAACCTAAACCGAAACCAAGTCATGAGATTACAGTTACGTGGGTACACAACGGGATTAGAGCGAAAGCGATGGGGAGGGAAGTTACGCCTCGATAGCCAACGAAAATTGTCCGCCTAGAAGCCGGCAGAATGCATTATATAGTGTTGGCGAGGACGGGAGGAAGGGGAAGGATGAGCCGGACAGAACTAGTTTAAGTCTGTCGGACGAGTAAGGAGTAGAAACGACCACACGTATACAAGCAATTTACAGTACATACATAATTATCCAACAAGTACAGAGTATTATACATATACAGATATTCTAAATACATGGAGGATGGTGGGCCATCACCCCCCCTAGAACTCATAAACTCAGGAGAACAGATGAGTTGGGAGTTCTAATCAAGACGGCTAAGGGTATCAGCAAGGATATTCTCAGAACCCTTGATATATTTTATGTCGAGGAGGTATTGTTGGAGGAACAAGGACCAACGTAACAGCCTCCTATTACTGTTCTTGTTCCGTTCAAGGAATATTAACGGATTGCGGTCCGTGAATATCCGTAAAGGGGTCGAGCTGGGTGGTACGTAGCATTCGAACTTCCGCAGGGCAGAGATGATGGACAGTAGCTCCTTCTCGGTGGTCGAATAATGCCTTTGGTGTTGATCTAGTTGAGCCGAGTGGTACGCGACAGGATGCAATATCCTACCATTTTCTTGGAGAAGAACAGCTCCGACGGCTTGATCACTTGCGTCCGTCTGGAGAACGAAGGGGACGTCGAGGTTAGGTGAACGCAGAACTGGATCCTGGAAGGTTTTTAGGAGCAGGAAAGCGTTCTGACATTCCGGAGTCAAGGAGTAAGGTATGGAGCAGCTTGTCATTCGGGTAAAAGGTAAGGATACCTCTGAGAAGTTTGGACAGAACTTCCTATAGTATCCGGCCATACCCAAAAAACGCCTAAGTGCTTTTCGAGTAGCGGGAGCCGGGGAGTCGAGAATGGCCGAGATGTTGTCTCGTTTCGGCCGGACGACGCCTTGTCCCACCTCGTGTCCCAAGTACGTCACTGTAGCTTGGGCGAAGATGGTTATGGAAAGTTGGATGGTGAGGTTGGCTTCTTCCATTCGGGACATTACGACATCTAGTAGTTGTACATGGTTCTGCCAATTAGGAGAATATATTATTATATCATCTAAATATACAGCTACCCCATCAATGTCCTGTAATAGGCAACTCATGGTACGTTGGAACGTAGCCGGACTATTACGTAACCCAAACGGCATGACGGTGTATTCATAGAGTCCAAAGGGAGTGATGAATGCAGAGATGGGACGAGCTTGTGGAGCCAAAGGAATTTGGTAATAACCTTTAGTGAGGTCAATTTTAGTAATAAACTTGGACTGTCCCACCTTGTCAATTAAATCGTCGACGCGGGGAAGAGGATAGGCGTCAGGGACGGTAACTGCATTCACTCGTCGGTAGTCCGTGCACAGTCGAGTTTGTCCGTTTTCTTTGGGGACCAGGACACACGGAGCGGCCCACGGAGAATTACTGGGAACTGCTAAACCGTGCTGCACGAGATATTCGACCTCTTTCTTCATTATCAGCTTCTTCTGGGGATGTAGTCGGTACGGGTGTTGGTGGGTAGGAGAAGTTCCTGGATACAGTTGAATCTCATGGGACGTCAGGTTACAACGGCCAGGATTATCTCGGAACAAGGATCTGTGACTAGAAATAATTTCAGAAATCTCCTTAGCTTGGTCAGGATTCAAATGGTTAAGGTACAAAAGTAGGTTGTTCAAGACGTCGCTGTTGTTGCCGACTGTGGGAGGATCGAAATGTGGCAACGTCGGTTCGTGGACCAGTGGACGGTCGGTTGACATAGGTATTTTACTGGTACCGTGATTTAGCGAAAGCAATGGTTTGACTGAACTGTCTAGTGGTATTTTGGCAAGGTATGGCTTGAGCAAGTTAACATGAACAAGTTGAGTAGTTTTACGTCTGTCAGGGGTTTCTAGTACGTAATTATATTCAGACATCTTTTTCTGAACTTTATAAGGACCATGGTATTTAGCTTGAAGAGGTTGTCCAGAGATGGGAATGTACGCAAGAACCATATCTCCTTCCTTGAATTCTCGCTTACGAGATTTCTGATCAAAATTAACCTTCATTTTACTCTGTGCATGCTCAAGGTTCTTCAAGGCAAAGGAATGAATTCTGGCTAGGTTATCCTTAAGGGAAACAATATACTGGTTAACAGACTGTAAAGGTGAGGTAGAAGAAGATATGATATGGTCCTTGATTACCTTGAGGGGTCCCCTTACCTTCCTTCCATATAACAATTCAAAGGGAGAAACACCCAGAGCTTCGGATGGTGTTTCACGGAGCGTAAATAGGAGGAAAGGCAATCCCTCATCCCAGTCACGGTCTTCCTCGCAACAGAACTTACGTAGCATATTCTTTAACGTTTGATGACATCGTTCTAGAACTCCCTGACTGGCGGGGTGGTACGCTGTACACACACACACACACACACACACACACACACACACACACACACACACACACACACACACACACACACACACACACACACACACACACACACACACATACACACACTTGGGTAAAGAGTTTGCTAGTGAAATTGGAACCTCTATCTGACTGTATTTCCTGAGGAATGCCAAAGGAAGTAAACATGTGAGTTAAACACTTAATTACACTCTTAGCAGAAATATTCTTTAAAGGAAAAGCTTCAGGGTACCTGGTAGTGGGACAAAGAACTGTTAAAATGTACTGGTTACCCTTCTTGGTCTTGGGCAACGGGCCTACTATGTCAATCACTAATTTCTGAAAAGGTTCACTAGGTATTTCAATGGATTGAAGGGGATACGGAGGAATAGACTCGTTTGACTTGCCTACTAGTTGGCAAGTGTGGCAACATTTAACGAATCTACTTACCTCTGTTTTCATACCAGGCCAAAAGAATTCTGACAAGAGTCGTAAATAAGTTTTCTTAATACCTAAGTGTCCTGAGTGTCCTGTATGAGCAATCTCTATTACCTGAGTCCTCAAGTTAACAGGTAGAACAATTTGGTGACATTCTGCCCAGGTATCATCATCAGAAAGGTGACGAGGTTTATACAATCTCATAAGTATTCCTTCGTGCAAATAAAAGGAGGGAGTATGTAGGATATCCTCCTTGGGAATAGCTCTGTTAAACAAGGGAGCTAAGGAAGGGTCGTTCTGTTGAGCCTCTTTGATGCTCAGCTCAGAGGGTAGAGTAAGCAGGGTGGTTGGGGTGGTTGGAGAGGTAAGAGTTGGTTGGTTAACTTTTGCTTGGGATCGTGTAATAGCACAGGTTGGAAATAGGTTGGGTTGGGTTTGCTCTATGGTAGAAGTTGGGTTATATGGTAGGGGAGAAGTAGAAACAATTAAAGGAGGATGGACTAGTTCTCCTGCTAGATCGTTACCTAGTATAAAATCTGCTTCAGGGACAGGTAGGGTTGCCGTTTCACTTACTCCTACGGAGACAGTATCCTTGATGAGTCCACAGTTCAGGTGCACCTTTGCCAGAGGTACTGAGAAGGGGTTGTGGAAGTCCTGCAAGTATACATGTTCTCCTGTATAATTACGTTGGACTCCCGGCAGCGCTGACTGAAGTAGCAATGACTGTGCTGCTCCTGTGTCCCGTACTATTCGGAGGTTGTGTTCTACGTGGTCTGGACTAAGCGATACTGTTCCCGTTGAACGGAAAGGCTGAAAAGGATCTACAGAATTGGCAGTAGAATGGTTAAAGGAAGCTACAGATTTGATATTCTTTTGAGCTACTTTACACTTTGGGCCTGGGCAATTTGCAATTATGTGTCCTGGTTTCTTACAGAAGAAACAAACAGGGGAACTAGGGTTATCAATTTTCCCATCTTTACTACCACATGTTGGTTTTACATGAGATTGTTGGCGGTTACTGTCCTTTCCGACATTTTTGTGAATCAATGAGAGGGTATCAGTCAATTTGGCTGCTTTCATAAGGTCAAATTCCTCCCTGTCAACAATGTGAATTTTTAAGTAGTGAGGAATTTTACGCACGAATTCTTCTAACGCGATCAAGTTCACTACTTTCTCAAGATTATCGGCTGATGCCGATTTAATCCACTTTCTTAATGCTCGGAGTTTGTCTGACGCGAATTCCATATATGTCTGATAGTTAAGTTTGTTAGAATTTCGAAAGGCTTGTCGATAACCTTCGGTGAAAATTTCATAAGCGGAAAGAATTGTCTGTTTGACCGCTTCGTAGTCAGTGTTATTTTCCAGATTGTTACATACTTGTAACCCTTTAGTGGACAGCTTTGGCTTAATTAGCCATATCCAGTCTGCTTGGGGAATTGCAAAATGTTTACTTACTTCTTCAAATTCTCGAAAAATTAAGGTTGGATTCTCGTCTGAGAAGGAGGGAATAAGTTTGGTGTACTGCACGAGATCTAACTTGCTTGAATTTGAAACCACTTGTTGACTTGGGGTCGATAGTTCGAGCCTTTTTAGTTCGAGTTCGTGCTGTCTTTGAAACTGTTTTTGTTCTTTATCATGCTGCACTTCGAGTTCCTTAATTTGCAGTTCATGCTTCATCTTCCTTTCAAGTATCTGATATTCTAGATGGTCCAATTGAGTCTCCTTCGTAGGACTACTGTCTAATTTGGCTGCAACTGTTCGTTCTAAACGTTCAAATTCTCTGCCTTCGTCTTCCGTTTTCTTTAACTGATCTATATGACTCAATATTAGTTGGATTAATTCAGTTCTACTTATGTTCGCTGGATAAGTTAATTCCCATCTTGTTGCTATTTCTTTCAGACATTCTTTATTTGGGTTTTGAATTATCAGTTCTTCCACCGAGGGGTTCTCAACAAAGTTTTCGATATTCAGTTCTGACATCGCGAAATTTTTACTCGCTAACAGTTGCTACTAAGCAAGGCACTGCGCTTGGTTTGCTTACGTGATATACCGGACAAGAAATACAAGTAGAATTATAATACTCAACTCCCACGAATATTATAAATCTTTAGGACAGAATACATTAACCAAAACTACATGCTGTAAGTAGGATATAATTATCGTTCCCACACGTATCCTAAACAGATCCTACTTCAGTACTCTTACGAAATTTACAGCTGAAAGAGTTTAACGTGGTCATGTGCAATGGCGTATTTACGATTAACTGACTGATCACTCTTGGACCAATTATTACTTTACTGGAGTACTGAGTTACAAGTTTACCGGACAGATGGACAATTTCGATGGTTGTGGGAATGCAAGTGTAGCTTATGTATTACGTTTCGCTCGTATATCTCACACCTTCTTAGTTTTTGTTCGGGTAAGAGGATCCCGGACAGGCCCCCATTCTATGTTATGCCTTCCGCAAGGATATAAGGAAATATGTCTAGGAGGGGTTCGTACTTTGTGGCCTTGATGTGGTTAAGGCAAATCCAAACGGAAGTTAACATAAATAACTAATTTAATTTATAACAAAAAGTCAACAAAACAAATATAATAACTTTACAACAGCAAAATTAATCAATAGACAATTAATTTCTCAACCTAAACCGAAACCAAGTCATGAGATTACAGTTACGTGGGTACACAACGGGATTAGAGCGAAAGCGATGGGGAGGGAAGTTACGCCTCGATAGCCAACGAAAATTGTCCGCCTAGAAGCCGGCAGAATGCATTATATAGTGTTGGCGAGCACGGGAGGAAGGGGAAGGATGAGCCGGACAGAACTAGTTTAAGTCTGTCGGACGAGTAAGGAGTAGAAACGACCACACGTATACAAGCAATTTACAGTACATACATAATTATCCAACAAGTACAGAGTATTATACATATACAGACATTTTAAATACATGGAGGGTAGTGGGCCATCACAAAATATATATATATATATGTATATATATATACTGTGTTAAACACGATAGCATTTTGACACTGATTAATCTTCTTACTGAGATTTAAATTTTTTCTCACAGTAGATCTTATTTCAGGGGGGTGGGTAAATACAAGCCTTTCATAGTCTTCTATATTTAATTTGACGTTTCGACTTCAGGGAGTCATCTTCAGAATAGTTTACAAGAATTAAGTCACAGTTTTACAAAGCTACATGATACATAATTGATAATATTGTACAGACAACATGGATTAAATATATGCCGCTTGAGAACGCTGGAAGGATCTTGACCCTCTGCGTAGGCGGACACTTTGGCTCACAATTTCTATGTATGATGTCTTTTATTATAGAAATTGGAAGCCAAAGGGGGAGTATGATAATTTAAGAGTAACTATATTCTACGACAACGCCCGTACCTGTTCCCTTGTTATGAAAAAAAATCTGTCTGGCAATGGCGGCATATTATCAAGAACCAATGTTATATATGAATACCGTTGTACTTCTGGGGACTGCGCACCCCGTAATTCTACATACATTGGGTTCACGACATGCCAACTGAGTAGACGGTTGTCCCTACATTTACAGGAAGGAGCAATTAAACAACACCACCTCCAATACCACCAGGCTGTAATTGATAGGGAGACTATCGTGAAAAACACTAAGATAGTCGCACATTGTACCAAAATAAAGGAATTAAAAATGCTTGAAGCCATCTACATAAGGGAAAGAGCTCCAATAATCAACATTCAATCCAACATGATTTCTGCCATCTCGCTATTTAATTCTTCTTCTAGACTTGGAGCCCAACGACAGCAACACCCACCTCCTTCCTCTCCCTCTCCTCCACCTCACCAACCCTCACTTGATCAGCGTGGTGTCCCTGCGAAACGGCCTATCCCACCTGACTCCCCCCTCTCCCTCCCTCTTCCCCTCCCCCTCTACGGCGAAGTGTCCGCCTACGCAGACAGATTGTTTTTATAACAAGGGAACAGGTACGGGCGTTGTCGTAGAATATAGTTACTCTTAAATTATCATACTTCCCCTTTGGCTTACAATTTCTATGATAAAAGACACCATACATAGAAATTGTAAGCCAAAGTGTCCACCTACGCAGAGGGTCAAGATCCTTCCAGCGTTCTCAAGCGGCATATATTTAATCCATGTTGTCTGTACAATATTGTCAATTGTGTATCATGTAGCTTTGTAAAACTGTGACTTAATTCTTGTAAACTATTCTGAAGATGACTCCCTGAAGTCGAAACGTTAAATTATATATGGAAGACTATGGAAGGCTTGTATTTGCGCACCCCCTGAAATGAGATCTACTGTGAGAAATTTTTTAAATCTCAGTAAGAAGATTAATCAGTGTCAAAATGCTGTCGTGTTTAACACAGTGTGTATTAGTGAGAATCTGCGCCCGAAATATACTATATATATATATATATATATATATATATATATATATGTATATATATATATGTGTGTGTGTGTGTGTGTGTGTGTGTGTGTGTGTGTGTGTGTGTGTAAAATAGCAGTACTAAACTCGCTACGCAAGCAGTGTACAAACGAACCGATCGTAAATGTTTTAGAAAAGATTTATGCGATAGGTACCGCTATAATTCGACTACATAAATATACAGAAAAGATCAAGATCGAAAACGTGTACGGCAAGACGATACAATTTCACCCAAACTATTTACAGCTTCCTTGGAAAATATTTTCAGAAGATTGAGTTTGGAAAAGAAAGGTTTAAAGATTAATGGCGAATATTTTAACCACCTAAGATCTACGTATGACATTATTCTTATTTCAGGAAAGAGCAGAAGACTTGCAAGATATGCTGAGTGATCTACACAAGGAAATTTTCAAAGTAGGTTTAAAAATGAATAAAAGTAAAACAAAAATAATGTTCCACACAAAAGTGCAAAGTAAAGAGATTGTAATTGATGGTGAGAGTCTTGAAGAAGTTGAAGAGTATAATTATTCAGGGCAGATGGTGAAAGTGACGAAAGATCATGATAATGAAATAAAAAGACGCATTACAATTGGTTGGAAAGTGTTTTGTAAGTAAAATAAAGTTTATGTTTGAAACGTAAAGTTTACAATCAGTGCATTCTACCAGCAATAATTTACGTGTATGAGACTTGGAAACTAACGAAGGCAATGCAAGCAAAACTAAGGACAGCACAGATGAGAATGGAGAGATCAATGATGGGAATAATGCTGACAGACCAAAAGAGAGCAAGTTGGGTGAGAGAGCAGACTAGAGTGAAAGATATTGTGGAAGCAGTAAAAGAGAGGAAGTGGAATTGGTCATATAAGTTAGTGCGAACGACTGATGAGCGATGGAGCAAGTGTGTTACTGAGTGGACGCCGCGAGATAGGAAGCGTGGAAGAGGGAGACAAGGCAGAATGTGTAGAGACAAAATTGAGAAGTTTGCAGGAGTGACGTAGCAGAGGTCGGCGTGGTCGTGTGAATCATGGAATGCTACAGTATGAAGGAGGCCTTTGTTCAGCAGTGGACTCAGGATGGCTGATTTGATTTATATATATATGTATATATATATATATATATGTACTGTATATATATATATATATATATATACATATAAATATATATATATATATACATATAAATATATATATATATATATATATATATATATATATATATATATATGCTGGTACATTGTGACAAGTTGATGAAGGGTGAAAAAGAAGTCACGGGTCTAGTTCCGAGTTCCTGAGTTTATTCATGACCGGCTTCGCTCTATGCTTCTTCAGAAGAAGCATAGAGCGAAATCGGTCAGGAATAAACTCAGAAACTCGGAACCAGACCCGTGACTGCTTTTTCCACCTTCATATATATATATATATATATATATATATACATATATATATATGAAAAAGTTAACCAAACTTTATGGCGGTAACATCAAGCTGCCCCGCCCTCCCGTAGGGTATGTGAACCTCTCAGACCATGTTCTTACCAAGGACCAAGAGGAACTTCTGAACATGGGCCTTAATTGTCATTATCTTACAAAACCACGACCCCATCGTAAGCGGCTAGAAATTGAGGTTCTACTTGATGACATCCAACATTTGGAGAAAGCAGAAGTAAAAACTACACCAGACCTTCAACCAGCGCTTCTTGCAGAAGCCAACAAGACAAGAGGATCATACCATAGTAAATTTGTTAACGGAAACCACCTTTTCGCCGCAAAAGAACTCAGGAATAACCCTGACATCACCATCAGACGTGCTGACAAAACAGCCGCCTTTGTCATTATTAATAGAGAAGATTATACCCACAAAATAGACTCCATACTCAGCGACACCACAAAGTTCACAAAAATAACAAGAAATCCAACTGATTCCATCAAGAAGAAGTTGAACAAAATCATCACATCCATCAACGCCAATATGGACAGTCCAAAATTCCCCAAGCTTACAGGCGAATACTCTCTTGGGTATGCTTTTGGAAACATCAAGACACATAAACCTGACAACCCCATCAGGCCCATCATTTCCCAAATACCTACAGCAACATACCCCATAGCTAAGAAACTTAACGAGCTTCTTACTCCATATGTCCCCAGCACCTACACCATTGCCTCCGCGCCCGATTTTCTCGAAATCCTCCGAGATTCCCCATCTAACGAGGATGCCATCATCGCTTCGTTGGACGTAGAAAGTTTATTTACGAACGTCAACGTAGACCGAACCATCGATTTCATTCTCAAGAGAGTGTACCACTGCGACGATACCACACCTCTCAACATCCCCGAGAAAAGCTTAAGATCGCTGCTGGAGATATGCACTAAAGAAGCTCCCTTTACCTGCCCTAATGGAAGAATGTATAAGCAAATCGATGGGGTGGCAATGGGTAGCCCCCTTGGAGTTTTGTTTGCTAATTTCTTCATGGGTACCATTGAGACAGAACTCCTGGTAGAGGCCCGTCCCTCCATTTACTGCCGTTACATAGACGATATCTTCGTACGAGTAAGAGACGAGAGGGAACTTCAAAACCTGAAAACCCGCTTCATCAAAGCCTCAGGACTGAATTTCACCTACGAAGAAGCTAACAATGGACACCTCCCTTTCCTTGACATCCTCGTCACAGCACAGCAGACAGGCTTCCTAACAACAGTTTACACAAAACCGACAAACCCTGGACTCTGCCTGAATGGAAAAAGTGAGTGCCCTTCCAGGTACTTACACACCACTATCGGCGCATATGTCAGAAGAGCACTTTCACACTGCTCCACATGGAGAAATACACACCAAGAACTGGAGAGACTAACTCAGGTCCTGGTTAACAATGGATACACAAATTCAGACGTAACACACATCACAAAAAAGATCCTAGACAAATGGTACACAAAAGAAGATAACCCGACACCTAGCAACAAAAATTCTATTAAGTTATATTACAAGAATCACATGTCAACAGAATACAAAACATATGAAAAGATATTAAAAGAAATCATAAACAAGAACATACAGACAACAGACCCCGAAAAACAAATCCAACTCATCATCTATTACAATACTAAGAAAACAGCCCAATTGATTATCCGTAACCAACCCACCACCACAAAAACAACATTACAACAAGACCACGTTGTATACCAATATAAATGCAATAGTGAGGCGTGTGTCTAATTCATTATTTAAATATTAGACACAATAAACTTACAATTGAGCAAATTAGGTTATCCAATTTGGTTGTTGACAAAAGCTCTTAGCAAGGCAAAAATCAGCTATTATAAGAACTCCTCCCTAACAAACAACCAGCACAATTAGGACAATACTTGTATAAAGATCCCATACAACCATTTATTGGACGAAGCTTCTAACATGTTACCGCAAGATAAAATTAAATTGGTCTTCAACTATCCTAATAACATTTTTCATAAAATAGTAAATATACATCATGAACCCAAAACAGATAATAACCCAGGCGTATATAAACTACCATGTAAAGATTGTAATGAGGTCTACTGGGGTCATACTGGTAGGGACCTCAATACCAGAGTAAAAGAGCACAAAACTCTGTCAGGTATGCACAAAATAACTCCGCGTTCTTCCTCCATACATCAACAAAGGATCACCGCATAGATTGGAACAATCCAGAAATAATTTATAAATCCAATTGTAGCTTTAGGAGAAAGATAGTTGAATCTTTCCTCATTAAACACTTGCCAAATTTCAATACATCAAAAGGGCAATGGTCACCTGATTGTATAACAACTTATGCTGTGAATAAATTATTACCATTACCGAATCCGCCCCACCTCGGACATGTGACTTGAGCCACCTCCCCTTGTTCCTACTTTGTACCTCTCTCCCTGTATATATTCTTGTACATCTCACCTTGTATCTATCTGCTGAAGAGGACCACAGTAGTGGTCGAAATATACAGTTCGTCTGTTTCTTTTGCTTTGTTTCTCCGACAGTGGGTAATTAAAACATTTTACTAAATGTGCTACTACATTTTCGTCTTGTGAAAAATATATATATACATATGTGTGTGTGTGTGTGTGTGTGTATGTATGTGTGTGTGCGTGCATGTATACATATGTATATGTATACATGTATACATATACATATACATATACATATATATATATATATATATATATGTATATATATATATATATATATATATATATATATATATATATATGTGTGTGTGTGTGTGTGTGTGTGTGTGTATGTGTGTGTGTGTGTGTGCATGTATACATATGTATATGTATACATATACATACATATATATATATATATTATATATATACATATATACATATATATACATACATATAGTATATACATGTATATCTATAAATATACACTGTATATATATATATATATATATATATATATATATATATATATATATATATATATATATATATATATATATATATATATTACAAAGGATTACAAAGGCGGAGCATGCCGACAGGAGACCTTTTGATCCATATCTAGGTCGGATGCGAAAAAAAAATCATATTAATAATAAAACAAAAAATAAAAACTATAATAATGTAAATAACAAATAAAATACATAAATAAATGCATAGGTATAGTTGAATAATAAACAAACAGGTAAATAGTAAATAATAATAAATTGACATATAACTAATAATAAATGAAAATCAGACAGACAAATGATAACAAAACAAAAACAAATAATATAAGATAAATTATAATCATTACAGCATCTTACTTAGGTATTTATCTAACTGATTCTTAAAGCTTCGAACTGAACTACATTGCACTACCTCTGCAGGAAGTTTATTCCATTCATTAACTACACGGTTGGTAAAGTTGTTTCTGACCACTTCCAAATCAAATCTATTTCCGGATAGCTTGAGACCATTGTTTCTTGTCTGATTCTCATTCAATGTGAAAATTTTGTCACTTTTGATGTTGTCAATTCCCTTTAAAATCTTAAAGACCTGTATCAAGTCACCTCTGAGTCTACGCTTTTTTAAGGAAAACAGATTCATATGTTTTAGTCGATTTTCGTATGATTTATTTTTGATATTTGGAATCAGTTTTGTGGCTCGCCGTTGTACTTTTTCCAGTCTGTCAATGTCTTTAATGAGATTCGGTGACCATACGGAAACAGCATATTCCAAATGTGGACGAACAAACGATTTATATAGCTTGTTAATGAGTGATGGACTTTTGAAATCAAAAGATCGCGCAATCAGTCCCAGAATCTTATTTGCTTTCTCAGAGGCTGAAATACACTGCTTGGATGATTTGAGGTCGTTACTGATAATTACGCCGAGATCTTTTTCACTATCCACTTTTGTTAACGAATTACCAAATAACTTGTAATCGTACCTACTGTTATTTTTACCTATGTGCATTACCTTGCATTTACTTGTGTTAAATTTCATTAGCCACTTTTCAGACCATTGCTGTAATTTATCTAAATCTACTTGAATATCTAATTGGTTTAAGTGATCATTTGCCACTCCGCACAGTTTTGTATCAGATATGTATAGATATGTACACACACACACACACACACACACACACACACACACACACACACACACACACACACACACACACACACACACACACACACACACACACACACACACACACACACACACACACACACACACACACACACACACACACACACATATATATATATATTAAACATTCTTAGAAGCTCTGCCATGGGATTCGAACCCTGACCCGTGCGTCCATAATCACGAAGTCAAGACGCTAGCAACCGTGCTACATGTGATGTTTCAAAAGGACTGTACAAGTCCCCGACCACGCTTCACGTAACATCAGAAGACCTAGTCTCATTTTCATCCAATCCCCGTATTAGGGAGCCCTCTGACAAGTTGTGTATGTTGAAGACAGATTGAACATTTTTAGAAGCTCTACCATGGGATTCGAACCCTGACCCGTGCGTCCATAATCACGAGGTTAAGATGCTAGCAACCGTGCTACATGTGATGTTTCAAAAGGACTGTACATGTCCCCGACCACGCTTCACGTGACATCAGAAGATCTAGTCTCATTTTCATCCAATTCCCGTATTAGGCGAGCCCTCCGACAAGTTGTGTATGTTAAAGACTGATTGAACATTTTTAGAAGCTCTACCATGGGATTCGAACCCTGACCCGTGCGTCCCCGACCACGCTTCACGTGACATCAGATGATCTAGTCTCATTTTCATCCAATCGTTCTAATTTTTGGTTTAGATTAGGAAGGCCAAGGGATTTTATTCGGTTGATGAGGGCAAAATTTGGCTTCTTGAAAGGGTCGCGATCACTCTAAATCAGCTTTGGGAGGAGTCTGCTTCCTCAGGACGCGTCTCCTCAGCGGGAACAAGCGGCCATGAGGTGAGTCACCTGACTGAAGGGGGAGTAAGGAACCTCGTCTGAAAAATGGCGAATTAGGTAGGGGAACCAATCTGGATATTTTTTCCCCAGAAAATTAGGCACAAGATTGTTCACAGACACTCCTGGAAGCTGGGCCGGCGTAAAATGCAATATCTTCTTTTCTTGCCTCCCTCCTACCCTATTTTCATCATCGACACCACCACCACCACCACCACCACCACCACCACCACCACCACCACCACCACCACCACCACCACCACCACCACCACCACCACCACCACCACCACCACCACCACCACCACCACCACCACCACCACCACCACCACCACCACCACCACCACCACCACCACCACCACCACCACCACCACCACCACCACCACCACCACCACCACCACCAGAAGTCCCAACAGGAGAACTGTCAGCTGTACCACTCCCACCCGATCTCTGAGGCTAGGGGTGGTGCGGAACGAGGAGGAAGGAGTGGGAAGTGGAGGGGAAGAAGGAGGAGGATGGGGAGGAGAGGGGGAAGGCGTAGAAAGTAAGAGTGGATACGAAGGGGAGAGCAGAGAGGGTGGAAGGGAAGGGGAGGGCGGAGGAGGAGGGGGAAGATGGAGGAGGAGGGGTAAGGTGGCGGAGGAGGTGGGATTTTGAGGGAAAGAAGTACTGTAGGTGTAGAAAGGGGAAAGAAAAGAGGAATAAGGAGGAAAAGAGAAAGATAGGGAGGAGTAGGAGGGAGAAGGGGAGAGAAAGGGTTAAGGAGGAGTGGATCCTGAAGAGACTCAACATAAAAACAACAACAACAACACAGAGTCAAAGTGATAACACTAATAGAATCATAACATAGAAAATATCACTGGTCATCTGTACAGTCACATAACACAAATAAATGTTTATAAAATGGAATACAATATTTTAGAAAAAAATCGTGTTCATCCGATCAGTAGCTAGTGAGCATATCTCATTCAGCGTGTCATATAAAGTTTAGAGCGTCTGTACACAATTCCTCGAGGCACTTTTTTTTTCTTCTCTATTTTAAGAGAGAGAGAGAGTAAAAGAAAGGGAAAGTGTTTTGGTAGTACGTATACATTAATGGGGTTATTATCAAAATAATTTCTGCATACTTCGTTGAACTTTCGTTAAAATTTGTCATCCTTCTATCTGTCTATTTCTGTCAATGAAAGTGCTGTGGGAAGTTGTGTACGAGGACTGTAAATCAAGGAACTAGAATAATGTTATGAACTCCACGATATTTTACCGAAAGCTGAGAGCATCATCCCTGGCATGTAATAAGGACAAACGTAAGCAGACTTAGTATATAAATATGCATGTTTCTTAACAAAGACGGTGTTTTTTGTAATAATGAGTACATTGGATACAATACACAAAGTTTCTCACAAAGACTGACATTCAACATGCGAAATGGTGCAATAGAATCCCACTAGAGGAAAATAATTAAGATAAATTTGTCAAGAAAAGATCTAAATACGAATACACCGATTCTGGCAAAACAAAATAATAAATCAAGATTAAAATGCTAAAAAGCGGTGTTCATTAAAAATTGTCTCCCTGCAATAAATATTCAGCAAAGTGTGTAGAGAACATTAGAATCCTAAAGGACATCCTACGGACCTCCAAGAGGGATTCAGAATCCCTTGTGTCACAAGTCTTTCATAAGTCCTTTTTCAGAGTGATCAGTTGTATGCATAAGATATAGCTAAATAAACCAAAATACCTAAAGTATGGGTGAAATGTCGTAAGCAATGCCTTTTATTTACATATGTTTCCTTCCCATGGATTCTTTTGGTAATGTGTTTCTTCTCCCTGTCATGTCTTTGTATGATTATGTAAATAATATCTTAATTCGCATTGCTTGTAGCAGGATCAGAGGAGGGATTGAGGAAGTTAGTGACAGAGTTTTAGAAGGTGTGTGAAAGAAGGAAGCTGAAGATAAATGGGGCAAAAGTAAGGTGATGAGATGTACAAGGGGAGAGAGTGACAGTAAGCTGGAAGTGAGCATTAAGGGTGAGAAACTGGAGGAAGTGGATAGTTTCAGATACTTGGGTGCGAATGTGACAGGAAAGGGAGGAGTGGGGGTGGAGGTAGAATATAGATTGAGAGAAGCGAGTAAATGCCTTGGTGGATTAAAAAGTGTAATGAGAAATAGACATTTGGGAATGGATGCTAAGAGGAGGTTATATGAAGGAGTGATTGTGCCAACAGCAATGTACGGGGGAGAAACATGGAACATAAGAGAGGAAGAGAGAAGGAGTTTGAATGTGTTTGAGATGAAATGTCTGAGAAGTATGATAGGGGTTACTAGACTAGATAGAGTGAGAAATGAGGAGGTGAGGAGGAGAACAGGGGTGGAAAGGGAGCTGGGAGATAGGGTTGATGAAAGAGTATTAGGATGGTTTGGACACATGGAAAGAATGAGTGAAGAAAGATTAGTAAAAGAAGTGTGGAAGGCGGAGGTGGAAGGAATGAATATGAGGGGGCGTCCTAGGATGAGATGGATGGATGGGGTGAAAGGGGCTTTACAAAAGAGAGGAATGTCTGTAGAGGAAGGATGGGAGAGGACAAAAGATAGGGGTGAATGAAGAAGGGTTGTGTATAGATGAGGCTGTGATGCATGAGGGGGAGTGGGTGGGGGATGAGGGGTGAGGAAGTATGTATGAGAAAAAATCTAACGCAGCTCGAAGGGATTTCTCTCCGTATTCTCCTTTTCTGCATGAGGGGACGGAGAGGGGGGGGGTCGCCGAATTTATGAAGCGGCCTTGCTGTGGATGAGCTGTGTCTTGCGACGCTGCCTCTGACCCAGGGCAGTGGACAGGATGCAGGGATGACCCGTCATTCAGGAGCTGCCAAGATAGGAGAGAGGGAGGAGGGTGGAAGGGAGTGGAATATATGGGAAATGAAAATGAGTGGGAGGGATTTCTATGTCTTTCTCTTTTTGGCTACCCCCCGTGTAAGGGGGGGGGATCTTTGGTATATGTATGTATGTATGTATGTATGTATATATAAGAAGAATAGATACAGACGTACCGAATGTAGAAATGTACGTTTTGAACGTCTCGTCAGACCGCGAACGTTACTGATAAGTTCGTTTTATACGTATAGCCTAAACACCAACACCCATGTAATTCATCTAATGAAGGTGTAAGAGTGGGAAAAAGTAGGAGCGACGTCCTAAAAAAATCTAAACGAATGTTATATATATATATATATATATATATATATATATATATATATATATATATATATATATATATATATATATATATATATTTGTGTGTGAAAGGACTCGAATGTCCCTAACGGCTTCCTTAAGTGACGTCATGACCACGGAAGTACATAAATACTTTAGAAGAGTACGCGAAAGTTAAGGATTAGAGTTGACTTGAGAAAGGAGTAGGAGTTATTGGAGATGAAGAAACAGAATAGAGAACGAGAGAAGAAAGTGAAATAAGAAGATTAGGACTTTCGATACAACTCCGATAGGTCGTTCATCCGCGTCTACTGGTCTTCAACAGCCAACCGTCGACGACGTCCCTAGCTGGTCAACAGACTCTCCTAATGTTGGCTTCCAACCAACCTTGAAGACATCCCTGCCAAATAAAAATCACCTAGATTCTCTTGATGTTGGATCCTAATCAGCTTCTGACGACGTCCCTAACTGGGTAGAATCTACCGGCTAACCTGAAGTTGGTTCTTTGTAGACTCTCTCCTCATCCCTACGAAAGACTAAGGTACATACATACATACATACATATACCAAGGCTTTTTTCCCCCTTACCAGGGGGGGTAGCCAAAAAGGACAAGGCACAAAAACATTCCCACCCATTTCATCCCCGAAAACACTCCACACCCCTCCACAATCACCTCCAGTAACTAGGTAAATAATTTATCTTCTGTACTACAAACTAAAGTGTTTTATAAGGAACTGAAATAAAAATAGAAAAGTGTTACTTGAAAATATTAGATAAAGACCGGTGAAATATTAAGAAAAAGTCTCCATTTTTCACTTCCTCCCTTGTTGATACTGGGTCCTTATTTTTATTTATTATCTAATATATTGTAATCACAATTTTTATACTCATAATTAAGTAAGGTTCTTAGTAATACACTTTTGTAAATGTTAGATGTTCAGTATATATTTTCCTTTCCTCTGATTGACAAGAATCTTGCTTAAAAAAGAAAAAATCACTAACTCTAGTTAATTAGGACAAATATTACTTAGTAATTAAGCCCCAACCCCATAGAAAAGTTCGCAAAGAAATTGAAAAATCGTGAGAAGATTACCGATACAAATTTTGTCATTAAATGAGAATTATACATGTTCATATAAACATATATATATATATATATATATATATATATATATATATATATATATATATATACATACATACATATATATATATATATATATATATATATATATATATATATATATACATACATGCATACATATACCAAGGCTTTTTCCCCCTTACAAGGGAGGTAGCCAAAAAGAAAAAGGCATAAAATCATTCCCACCCATTCCATCCCTAAATACACTCCACTCCCCTCCACCCTCCCTCCTAGACCCTCTTATGCCTTTACTTTTTTTTTTAGTAATGTCCCCTGTGGGGCTACAGGGAGAAGGATGCCTGGTCCCAATCCCCGTCCATTTTTTCTTGCCTCCTACGATCCAAGTGGAAATACTTTGTGGCAGTATTCTTTTGCCCCCACCACAGGGTAGGTAGGCGAAAAAGGAAATGAATATTCAGAGAAATTGTACAGGACAGTAACAAGGGGTTGGGGGACAGCATAACGGAGGGACAGTCGTAGTTTAAAAGTGTTATAATTTCTCTATGAACAGAGTTTTCCTCTATCACAGACAGAATGATGTGTGACTCTGGTCCGTAGGGGCGACCCATATGGACCCTAAAGTATCAAATGCATGCTACTTTTGCCACAATAACGTGCAGCCAATACCCCAGACGGGGAATATACCTATACATGTACATACATATATATATATATATATATATATATATATATATAAATATATATACATACATATATAAATATATATATATATACATACATATACATATATATATATTATATATTATATATATGTATATATATATATATATACATATATATATATATATATATTTATAATATATATACATATGCATACACATACACATATTCTATGCACATACACATACAAACCTATACACATACATTACTCTTGTAGAGTGAGGTCAAATATATAGAACCACTTTCTGAAGCAGGACCTCACGTACTGAAACTCCCAAAGGTCGAGTGCGACTTAAGAAATTACGAGTATGTATGGAAGCGAGTTAATGAGCGAGAGGGGTTAGACCTGGAAACTCGAAGAGGGGACGAGGATCTACATTACAGTAATGACTTAGTCATTGCGGCCTTTAAAGTCACGCGAGGCCCTCTAGCGGGAAGGATAGGAAACACTAGAAAGCCAACTCACCGAGGCGCCAGGCATGGAGTCTAGTTGAATAACAAAGCTCGCCACGCTTCATGCTACAGTAGCCAAGACTTCAAAAGCATCTGAGACGCCGAGAGACGGAAAGTGAGGGCGCTTTCACCTTTTCCTTGGGTCTCTGATTTCCACGAATAGGTAACGCGCACACACACAGGCAGCTATCGCTAGTTTTTGTTGTGGCAGGCCCTTCAGCCCCCTAAGTTTCCTCAGGACGCCTGAAGACGACTGAAGGGTTATCTAGACAGGAATGAAAAGGGGTCCAAACCTTTCCAAAGCAACCCCCCCCCCAAAAAAAAAAAAAAAAAAACGTAATGAAAAGAGACACATCGAGCGACAAGAATTCTTCGTTAGACGTTATATTCGTGTAGAAGAGGGATTCTGACCTTCTTCAAGGCTAACAAAGGACAGGACGGAAAG
>NC_134812.1:42204072-42214072 GCF_046742065.1 Oratosquilla oratoria
CTACAGTGGGTAAGGGCCCTCTTCACATAGGAAGATATCACGGATATCTTGTATGAAACAGGGCATTCTCCCTTGGCATTGAGGCAGCGGCCCACGTTGGTGGCTTTAGTGTAAACCTTAGTCTTGAAGCCTCCCCTTCCTAGATGTGGACATCTCTAAACAAGAACAGGGCTTCAAGACTAAGGTTTACACTAAAGCCACCAACGTGGGCCGCTGCCTCAATGCCCTCCGACAAGTTGTGTATGTTTTAAGACAGATTGAACATTTTTAGAAGCTCCGCCATGGGATACGAACCCTGACCCGTGCGTCGATAATCACGAGGCCAAGACGCTAGCAACCATGCTACATGGTGATACGGGATTAGACCTTCTTTTCTTTTTTTAGGAATTTCCCCTGTGGGGCTACAAGGAGAAGGATGCCTAGTCCCAATCCCCGTCCCTTTCTTCTCGCCTCTTACGATCCAAGTGGGAATACTTGGTGGCAGTATTCTTTTCCCCCACCACAGGGAATTCCCCCATCACAGAAAAGGAATACTCAGAGAAATGGTACAGGACAGCAACAAGGGGTTGGAGGACAGCATAACGGAGGGACAGTCGTAGTATAAAAGTGTCATCATTTCTCTATGAACAGAGTTTTCCTCTATCATAGACAAAATGATGTGTGGCTCTGGTCCGTAGGGGCGCCCCATATAGACCCTAAAGTATCAACTGCATGCTACTTTACCACATGCTACTTTGCCACAATAACAAGCAGCCAATACCCCAGACGGGAAACTTGTAGACAGTAAGTATTTTCGTATATTACATCTTCAGACTGAAGATGTAACATACGAAAGTACTGACTCTACAAGTTTCCCTTCTCCTATGGTTATTTTGCATCTTTGTATCGCGGTGTTATGATTGCTTGCATTTATATATATATATATATATATATATATATATATATATATATATATATATATATATACATATATACATATATAAATATGTATATACATATACATATATATATATATATAATATATATATATATATATATATATATATATATATATATATATATTTAAACTTAGAGATATAGAAGAGTGGTCTTAATGAACTGATGTTGGGGAAAAAATTCACATTTCCTTTTCTAGCTGCGACCAGACCATTTTATTCAGCTGAGGGGAAACCCCGTTATTTAAAGGCTTTCAAATAAAGCGGTGCCTAAAAAATTAGGCGATGATTTGATAGATTTCTATTTTTTGCTTCTGATTTATTGTACATCTTTATTGTTCTTTATACAAACTTCTTACATCAGCCAAGAAACCACGCGTCTTGCTCAATATCACTGATAGTTGCTCTTTCTTCGGGATTTGAAACAAGAATTTTCTTGATTAGACGGAACATTCTTCTCGAGAAAGATTTCCATGGTTTTTTCAGTCTCATCTCTTCGGTCGAATAAGACCAGACTCCAAAATTCGTGTCTTTGTTGGTTACAGGGATCTTCCAAGGATTCTGACCAGATACGAGTCTAAAGAGCACAACTCCACAAGCCCAGACATCACTGGGTTCTCCTAGGTATCGTCCTGTGAAGACTTCGGGGGCGATGTAGGCTGAAGTCCCGCAGATCTTTGCCAGGTACTCGCCTTTTACGAACTCGCCAGCAAGCCCGAAGTCTCCAATCTTCAGATGATCGTCTTCAGTTAAGAAAAGGTTCTCCGGCTTTATATCCCGGTGTACGATATTCTTTGAGTGAAGGTATTTGACTCCTTCGATCAACTGGCTGAAGAAGAATCTGGCTCTTGTTTCAGACATTCCTCTGTCGTCGATTCTGTCCTGAAGACTTCCCCCGTTTACGTATTCTAAGAAAATGTACAAGTTTTCTCTGTCCCTGTTTTCGCCCAGGAAGGCCACGACATTAGTGTGATTTAGATTCTTATGAATATTGATTTCTTCCAGTTGCCGCTGGAGACGGTAGATTTTGATCGTTTTTCTTGCACAAAGGAAGCCAGAAGTGACGTCCTTTACGAGCGATACGGAAGCAAATCCGCCTTTGCCTAGGAAACGTACTTCTTTCAATAGCATTCCTTGTGCAAAATCGGTTGAAGTCTTGAGCCTCTTGGCTGTATGTAAAGTTTCGTTTTTTAATTCAGAAAACTTGCGTTTCTTTGTCTGCATCACGGACCTTTGAACCGCATCCAGAACGATTCCAATGATGCTGAGGCTCCGTAAGATGCTTTGGTTTGTCTTTGGAGTGTCATTCTTCGCTTTGGCACCAAGGAGCTGTCCAACCTTATCGTTGAAGAATCCAAGGAGGACCATGAGCTCCTTTATGGTGCAGACACTTACGAAAGCTCGGACTCTCTGGTCGAAATCCTTGTCGAAGTCCCTTCGAGCTCTTCGGTTTCCGTTAGGTTCCATGTTGCCGTCGTCCTCTTCGAAGTCACCGTAGTAGTAGCTGGAGAATCCGTTTGATCTCATGTCCACAAAATCATATGATTATCTTCGCGCAGGTGATTCACGTGGAAGGACGTACCGGGAAAACTTAGATACGCCTTGTACCAAACAAGTTCCGTCTGCTCTTGAAAAAAGAAACGTTATTGACGGGTAATGTTACTTCATTGCTCTTGAAGAAATTTGCCTTCAGCCAAGTCAGTCAATAAGAACACAACCATTTCTGTGAAGAGTACTAAAATATTTTGTTGGTGATAAATAGTGTTTTTAACCTTTAGACAATATCGCACCGAATATGAACTTTAAGGGTAATAGTACAAGTGAAGCTAAAAATTATGAGCATTCTAATATAAAAGTGTGTGTATGTGTGTGTGTACGTCTGTGTGTGTGTGTGTGTGTGTGTGTGTGTGTGTGTGTGTGTGTGTGTGTGTGTGTGTGTGTGTGTGTGTGTGTGTGTGTGTGTGTGTGTGTGTGTGTGTGTGTGTGTGTGTGTGTGTGTGTGTGTGTGTGCCCAAAATGGCTCGACAAAGAAACTGAAAAAAGTATTGCTAAAAAGAGACAGGCTTATAAGAAATATAAGTGCTCGGGTGCATCTAATGAGTATGAAAGTTATGTATCAATACAGAGAGATTTAAAAAAGACAATAAGAAAAAGAAAACGACAATACGAAATGAACATCGCTGAGAAATCCAAAGAGAATCCCAAAGAATTCTATAGTTACATTAGAGATAAAAAGGTTGTTAGGAATCACATTGGTCCACTATTATCTGCTGACGGTCAACTTAAATATTCAAATGAAGGAATGTGTAATATCTTAAACAATTATTTTAGTTGGTATTCGTAAAAACGAAACACCTCAAGGTGAACTCCATACTGAAACCTGTGAAAAGTCTAGGGTAAACTTACTCACTACGGTAAATATAACAAAAGAAAAAATTAAGAGGTGTATAGATAAACTCAAAGTTAATAAAACACCAGGGCCTGACGGTTGGCATCCAAGAATCTTAAAGGAAATGAAAAATGAGATTGTTGTTCCATTAGAAATTATTTTCAAGAAATCCATCATATCCGGAGATGTCCCAAGAGAATGGAAGCTAGCTAACGTTACTCCCATATTCAAAAAAGGTGACAAAAAGAAACCAAATAACTATAGGCCTATAAGTTTGACTTCAATCGTAGGAAAAATAATGGAAACTATCATCAGAGATGCTATCGAACATCATTTAGAAAGTAATCGTTTGATAAATGATAGCCAGCATGGTCTCAGACGGAAACGTTCTTGCGTGACTTACTCGAATTCTTCAACACAGTTATCTCGAATTATGACAAAAGAAACAATATAGATTTAGTATATCTAGACTTTGCAAAAGCTTTTGATACCGTCCCACACGAAAGACTACTTACTAAATTAGCTTTGCATGGAATAAGTGGTAGCCTATTAGGTTGGACTAGTAATTGGTTGAAGGGTCGAAAACAGAGAGTTGTTTTAAATGGAAAAACTTCTGGATGGAAAAGTGTTGCAAGTGGAGTTCCTCAGGGTTCCGTTCTTGGGCCACTTCTATTCATAGTATATATAAATGATATAGACCATCGACTAAAATCTACTGTTTCCAAATTTGCTGATGATACAAAACTGTGCGGAGTGGCAAATGATCACTCAAACCAATTAGATATTCAAGAAGATTTAGATCAATTACAGCAATGGTCTGAAAAGTGGCTAATGAAATTTAACACAAGTAAATGCAAGGTAATGCACATAGGTAAAAATAACAGTAAGTACGATTACAAGTTATTTGGAAATTCGTTAACAAAAGTGGATAGTGAAAAAGATCTCGGCGTAATTATCAGTAACGACCTCAAATCATCCTCTGAGAAAGCAAATAAGATTCTAGGACTGATTGCGCGATCTTTTGATTTCAAAAGTCCATCACTCATTAACAAGCTATATAAATCGTTAGTTCGTCCACATTTGGAATATGCTGTTTCCGTATGGTCACCGAATCTCATTAAAGACATTGACAGACTGGAAAAAGTACAACGGCGAGCCACAAAACTGATTCCAAATATCAAAAATAAATCATACAAAAATCGACTAAAACATATGAATCTGTTTTCCCTAAAAAGGCGTAGACTCAGAGGTGACTTGATACAGGTCTTTAAAATTCTAAAGGGAATTGACAACATCAAAAGTGACAAAATTTTTACATTGAATGAGAATCAGACAAGAAACAATGGTCTCAAACTATCCGGAAATAGATTCAATTTCGAAGTAGGTAGAAACAACTTTGCCAACCGTGTAGTTAATGAATGGAATAAACTTCCTGCACAGGTAGTGCAATGTAGTTCAGTTCGAAGCTTTAAGAATCATTTAGATAAATACCTAAGTAAGATGCTGTAATGATTATAATTTATCTTATATTATTTGTTTTTGTTTTGTTATCATTTGTCTGTCTGATTTTCATTCATTATTAGTTATATGTCAATTTATTATTATTTACTATTTACCTGTTTGTTTATTATTTAACTATACCTATGCATTTATTTATGTATTTTATTTGTTATTTACATTATCATAGTTTTTATTGATTATTTTATTATTAATATGATTTTTTTTATCGCATCCGACCTAGATATGGATCAAAAGGTCTCCTGTCGGCATGCTCCGCCTTTGTAAATCCTTTGTTTGTGTGTGTGTGTGTGTGTGTGTGTGTGTGTGTGTGTGTGTGTGTGTGTGTGTGTGTGTGTGTGTGTGTGAAGACATACAGGCTGAAGACATACATGCATACATGTAGCAAAGGCTTTTTTCCCCCTTACACGGGAGGTAGCCAAAAAAACAAAGTCATAAAAACCACCTCCACCCATTCCATCTCCATCCCACTCCACTCCCCTCCACCCTCTTCCCTCCCTCATATCTTGGCATCTCCTGGATGACGGGTCATCCCTGCATCTTGTCCACTACCCTGGAGGCGGGAGACAATATATATATTTACAGCGAAAGGGACTTGTTCCGGGAGACGTGTGTGCCTCTTCTCTCTTATTCTGGTCGACCTTCCGGGAGGTCTGGGGGAGTGGAAGGTCAGCCTGAATAAGGAAGAGATGTCCACATCCTCAGAATTAGACTCCACAGTTGTACGTATATTGTTTGTCTCCGGCCCTATAGAGCAGAACTGAAGAGGGATCCAAGCTAATATATATATATATATATATATATATATATATATATATATATATATATATATATATATATATATATATATATATATATATATATATATGTGTGTGTGTGTGTGTGTGTGTGTGTGTGTGTGTGTGTGTGTGTGTGTGTGTGTGTGTGTGTGTGTGTGTGTGTGTGTGTGTGTGTGTGCTTGTGTCATTATGACATTTGGAAATAAATTCTCCTACTGGGATTCGAACCCTCGTCTTCGTCTTGAAAGAAGCAAGCCGCTCAGGCGAGGGTTCGAATCCCAGTAGGGGATATATATAACATATATATATATACATATATGTATATATATATATATATATATATATATATATATGTATATATATATATATATATATATATATATATATATATATATATATATATATATATATGCGAATACATCACAAAAACACGTGATTCACAAAATGTGTAATAAAACCACTTGGAAAATAAAATGAAAGGTGACCGAACGTTTTCGTCTATTTAGGACATTTTCAAAGGTAAAGAGTAAGGTAGCAGTGACATTATATATACAAAAGAAGCACACTAGGGGGGGGAATTAGGGCAGGTTCAATAATGACCTCACTCTCTCAGCACTGCCGGACGTTTGACCCGGCTACTGTCAACAATTTTATATGTTACAAAGTTATCTCATTTATACATTCCCATATTCATACTCATGTTGTTCTCAAATGAAGCTTTTATATAACATAATTCTATGATATTCCTTTCCTTAATGCCCTTACTTAAGACAATTTTCTTTGTTATCCCAATCAATGCAATGATTAAAATCCCTTAAATGCAAAAAACCCACTTGAAACTTTTTCTTTTCTGATGTTAAATTTATGTTTGTTTATTCTCAATTTTAAATCCTTGCCTGTTTTTCCAATATAATTAAAGTTACAATCTTTGCAAGGGATACTATAAACACAGCCTCCATTATATGCAAGTGAATTTTTAATCAACCTGTTTTTAACAGTGTTGTTATTTTTAAAGACAACTTGGACACCATATCTATTAAAAGTTCGAGTTAAACTAAAAAAAAAAATTATGAAAAGGGAGGGTTAGAATATTCTTAAAATTGAATTGATAATTATCAGTAGGACTATAAAAAAAATTCTTTGCTGTGTTTTGAGCTAAGTCAATTGAGTGTTTTGGATATTTTAGTTAATTACCAATGTCATAAATGGTTTCAATTTCTTGGTCTAAAAATTCTGGGTAACAAACTGTAAAGGCCCTTAGAAACATTAAGGTGAATACTGATACTTTAGTCTTAATGTGGTGATAAGATATATATGTATATATATATATATATATATATATATATATATATATATATATATATATATATATATATGTGTGTGTGTGTGTGTGTGTGTGTGTGTGTGTGTGTAATAATAATAATAATAATAATAGGTTTATTGAGATAGCAGTGATACACTGACAATAATACAATTGAGCACTTTTATGAGTAATATAGTAATTATTAGAGTGATATGCTTAGTCTAAAATTCATAATGAGTTTATTGTGCGGACAATGGATGGAATGGCACTGTTCTTGTATCGGTCAGTCCTCGGCGCTCTGATGGGCTTGATTTTGTTTGAATGCCGAGTTGCATGGCGGGTGGGTGCGGTGTTAGGTGGGAGGAAATGACGGTGACGTGGATGTAGCATTAGGTCCTGTCCAAACTTATTCAGTGCCTCACTGTGTTTGTCGGACAATCTTGGCAAGCTGAGGGTGGTGAGGGCGTGTTCGTATCCCTCATACTGACTACCCAAGATAATTCTGCACGCTCTTCTTTGTACTTTCTCTAATTTGCTCCTCTGTGTGATGTTGAGTGATGATGACCAGGCTGGGGAGGCGTACATGAGGGTGGGGAGTACGAAGGTGGTGTAGACTCCCTTTAGATCTGGTGATGGGGTACCAAGGGACTTCAATCTGCGCAGCATGAAGAGTTTGTAAGAGGCTGTCCTGATGATGTTGTTGATGTGCTGGTTCCAGTTAAGTTGGTCGTCTATTGTGATGCCTAGTAGCTTGGCGGACTGGACCACCTGAAGGGAATGGGTTCCTAATGACAGTTGAGGTGGTGCCACCGCCTGTTTGGATGTACAAACATGCATGACCACGGTCTTGCTGTGGTTAACTGTCACATTCCTGCTCTCAGTCCACGTTTTGAGGTTGTCTAGGATGTTTTGTAGTGAAGAAAAGTCAGGCTGCCTGGTGTTGATGGGAATGCCAACTGTACAGTCATCTTACTGGGATTCGAACCCTCGTGTTCGTCTTGAAAGAAGCAAACCGCTCAGGCGAGGGTTCGAATCCCAGTAGGAGACTTTATTTCCACATATATATGTGTATATATATATATCATATATATATATATATATATATATATATATATACATATATATATATATGTACATATATATATTATATATATATATATATATATATATATATACATATATATATACAAGCCCCTGGCTTCGCCAGCCCGGCTGCGCCGGGGGGCTTGGTCTGCGGCGTAGTTCGCTTCGCTCGCAGGGTGCTACGCCCCACCTTCAAACAAAGGCTATAGAATAAATAACTGTAAATATTCACCTCCTTTATTTTCGTCATTTTCGTCATTTTCGTTTTTTAGAAGAATATTTTGGTTGGGTCCCGTAGATCCGCTGGAGTCCTCAAGATTCGCTCGAGTCCCAAAGATCCGCTCGAGCCCTCAAAATCCGCTCGAGTCCCAAAGATCCGCTCGAGTCCCAAAGATCCGCTCGAGTTCTCTAGATCCGCTCGAGTCCCAAAGATCCGCTCGAGTCCTCTAGATCCGCTTGAGTCCTAAAGATCCGCTCGAGTCCCGCGACCGCGTATATGCGATTTATACCCTTACAGGGATGGCCCGTGTCACGGGGTCCATCATTGTAACCTTTTTTGCCGGTTCCCCGTTCAACTCGGTTAGGGACGTCGTGACATTGAAACATTTTGGAGAATTTTTTTTTTTCGTCCCGCTCTCAGCCAATCAGCCGTCTCCCTTGCCGTGACGTCACCGCTCTCGGCCAATCAGTTGTCTCCGTTGCCGTGACGTCATCACTCTCTCAGCTAATCAGCGAGTTGAAACTCACCCAGGAATTTGCAAAGAATATTTTTAGGACAAAGTGTCACCGAAATACTACCTGTCCCCAACGTCCACAGCGTTTTTTTGAAGAATATTTTTATTTAGACTTAGATACATGTGTATGCGAATAAATCACAAAAACACGTGATTCACAAAATGTGTATCAAAACCACTTGGGAAATAAAAAGTAAAAGTGACCGAACGTTTTCGTCTATTTGAAAATGTCTTAAATAAGCGCAAACGTTCGGTCACCTTTCATTTTATTTTCCAATTGGTTTTATTATACATACATGTATATGTGCATTTACATACATATATATTATATATATATATATATATATATGTATATATTATATATATATATACATATACATATATTTATATATATATATATATATATATATGTGTGTGTGTGTGTGTGTGTGTGTGTGTGTGTGTGTGTGTGTGTGTGTGTGTGTATGTGTGTGTGTGTGTATGTGTGTGTGTATATGCATATATCTATATTATATATAATATATATATATATATATTACAGGTGAAAAATGTAATCACACATTTGTCAATAACGTAGAAACCACTGTTGGAGTAGAAAAGACTGGAAACGGGGAATCTATACATTTCGATTGCAAAGTGCAATCCTCTTCAGAAGAGGATTGCAGTTTGCAATCGAAATATATAGATTCCCCGTTTCCAGTCTTTTCTACTCCAACAGTGGTTTCTACGTTATATATATATATATATATATATATATATTATTGATAAGTATTTTAGACAAATTATTTGGATGATGAGGACATAAACACAGGGGAAGGATCGGAACCCTAAAACACTCTAACGTTTCGTTCGCGTAGAACTTCTTCAGAGTGTGTATGTAGAACTGCAATTGAAGTTTATGTAATAAATATAATTACCTTTTTGGACACTTGGGAAAGGTCGTTTTTTGGCGTGTTTTAGAATTAAAATACCTGTTACGTTAGCCGCATGTAATGTTCACACTCGTCACCAACAATAGTAACACGAGGAGGTAGTGAGGTCCATCTTATGTATATAATGCCCACAGCCCGTTTGTAAACCCATTCCTTTGAAAAAGCATACCTGCGAAACTAGTCAGGAATAAACTCAAGACTAAGACTGCTATGTTTCCTACTCCGCTTATATATATATATATATATATATATATATATCTATAATATGTATATATATAAATATGTGTGTATATATATACATATATATATATGTATATATACTGTATT
>NC_134812.1:42224072-42261572 GCF_046742065.1 Oratosquilla oratoria
AAGGTTAAAAACACTACATATCATCAACAAAATACTTTAGTTCTGTTCACAGAAATGATTGTGTTCTTATTGGCTGACTTTGCTGAAGGCAAATTTCTTCAAGAGCAATAAGGGAACATTACCCGTCAATAACGTTTCTTTTTTCAAGCGCAGACGGAACTTGTTTGGTCCAAGACGTATCTGAGTTTTCTCGGTACGTTCTTCCACGTGAATCACCTGCGCGAAAATAATCATATAATTTTGTGGACATGAGATCAGACGGATTCTCCAGCTGCTACTACTACTACGGTGACCTCCAGGAAGAAGAAGAAATGGAACTTAACGGCAACCGAAGAGCTCGAAGGGACTTGGACAAGGATTTCGACCAGAGAGTCCGAGCCTTCGTGAGTGTCTGCACCATCATGGAGCTGATGGTCCTCCTTAGATTCTTCAGCAATAAGGTTGGACAGCTCCTTGGTGCCAAAGACAAGAAAAACAATCCAAAGACAAACAAAAGTATCCTCCGGAGCCTCAGCATCATCGGAATCGTTCTGGATGCGATTCAAAGGTCCGTGATGCACCCAAAGAAACGCAAGTTTTCTGACTTAAGAAATGAAACTCTACATACAGCCAAGAGGCTAAAAACCTCAATCGATTTTGCACAAGGAATGCCATGGAAAGAAGTACGTTTCCTAGGCAAAGGCGGCTTTGCTTCCGTATCGCTCGTAAAGGACGTCACTTCTGGCTTCCTTTGTGCAAGAAAAACGATCAAAATCTACCGTCTCCAGCGGCAACTGGAAGAAATCAATATTCATAAGAATCTAAATCACACTAATGTCGTGGCCTTCCTGGGCGAAAACAGGGACAGAGAAAACTTGTACGTTTTCTTAGAATATGTCAACGGCGGAACTCTTCAGGACAGAATCGCCGAAAGAGGAATGTCCGAAAGAAGAGCCAGATTCTTCTTCATCCAGCTGATAGAAGGAGTCAAATACCTTCACTCAAAGAACATCGTACATCGGGACCTAAAGCCGGAAAATCTTTTCTTAACTGAAGACGATCATCTGAAGATTGGAGACTTCGGGCTTGCTGGCGAGTTCGTAAAAGGCAAGTACCTGACAAAGATCTGCGGGACTTCAGCCTACATCGCCCCCGAAGTCTTCACAGGACGATACCTCGGAGAGCCCAGTGATGTCTGGGCGTGCGGTGTTGTGCTCTTTAGACTCGTATCTGGTCAAAATCCTTGGAAAATCCCTATAACTAACAAAGACACGAATTTTGGAGTCTGGTCCTATTCGACCGAAGAGATGAGACTGAATAGACCATGGAAATCTTTCTCGAGAAGAATTTTCCGTTTAATCAAAAAGATTCTTGTTTCAAATCCCAAAGAAAGAGCAACAATCAGAGATATTGAGCAAGACGCGTGGTTTCTTGGCTGAAGTAAGAAGTTGTATAAAGAACAATAAAGATCTACAATAAATGAGAAGCAAAAAATAGAAATGTATCAAATCATCGCCTAATACATTAGGCACCGCTTTATTTGAAAGCCTTTAAATAACGGGGTTTCCCCTCAGCTGAATAAAATGGTCCGGTCGCAGTTAGAAAAGGAAATGTGAAAAAAATGTTCCCCGATATTAGCTCATTTAGACCGCTCTTCTATATCTCTAAATTTAAACATATATATATATATATATATATATATATATATATATATATATATATATATATGCATATACACACACGTATACACACACACACACACACACACACACTCACACACACAAACAACACACACACACACACACACACACACACACACACACACACACACACACACACACACACACACACACACACACACACACACAAGCATGTGTATATGTATATATATATATATATATATATATATATGCATATATATAATATACACACACACATATATAATGTATATAAGATATATATATATATATATATACATATATATATATGTATATACATATACATGCATACACACACACACACACACACACATATATACATATATATATATATTATATATATATATACATATATGCATTTATGTATATATATTCTATATATACATAAATATATATATATATATATACATATATATGTATATACATATATACATACATATATGTATATATATATATATATATATATATGTAAGCGGAGTAGGAAACACAGCAGTCTTAGTCTTGAGTTTATTCCTGACTAGTTTCGCAGGTATGCTTTTTCAAAGGAATGGGTTTACAAACGGGCTGTGGGCATTATATACATGAGGTGGACCTCACTACCTTCTCGTGTTACTATTGTTGGTGACGAGTGTGAACATTACATGCGGCTAACGTAACAGGTATTTTAATTCTAAAACACGCCAGAAAAACGACCTTTCCCAAGTGTCCAAAAAGGTAATTATATTTATTACATAAACTTCAATTGCAGTTCTACATACACTCTCTGAAGAAGTTCTACGCGAACGAAACGTTAGAGTGTTTAGGGTTCCGAGCCTTCCCCTGTGTTTATGTCCTCATCATGCAAATAATTTGTCTAAAATACTTATCAATATATATATATATATATATATATATATATATATATATACATATATATATAATATAGATATATGTATATACACACACAGACACACACACACACACACACACACACACACACACACACACACACACACACACACACACACACACACACACACACATATATATATATATATATATATGTATATGTATATACATATATATATAATATATATATATATATATATAATATATATGTATGTAAATGCACATATACATGTATGTATAATAAAACCACTTGGAAAATAAAATGAAAGGTGACCGAACGTTTGCGCTTATTTAAGACATTTTCAAATAGACGAAAACGTTCGGTCACTTTTAATTTTTATTTCCCAAGTGGTTTTAATACACATTTTGTGAATCACGTGTTTTTGTGATTTATTCACATACACATGTATCTAAGTCTAAATAAAAATATTCTTCTAAAAAACGCTGTGGACGTTGGGGACAGGTGGTATTTCGGTGACACTTTGTCCTAAAAATATTCTTTGCAAATTCCTGGGTGAGTTTCAACTCGCTGATTAGCTGAGAGTGTGATGACGTCACGGCAACGGAGACAACTGATTGGCCGAGAGCGGTGACGTCACGGCAAGGGAGACGGCTGATTGGCTGAGAGCGGGACGAAAAAAAAAAATTCTCCAAAATGTTTCAATGGGACTCGAGCGGATCTAGAGAACTCGAGCGGATCTTTGGGACTCGAGCGGATCTAGAGGACTCGAGCGGATCTTTGGGACTCGAGCGGATTTTGAGGGCTCGAGCGGATCTTTGGGACTCGAGCGAATCTTGAGGACTCCAGCGGATCTACGGTACCCAACCAAAATATTCTTCTAAAAAACGAAAATGACGAAAATGACGAAAATAAAGGAGGTGAATATTTACAGTTGTTTATTTTATAGCCTTTGTTTGAAGGTGGGGCGTAGCACCCTGCGAGCGAAGCGAACTGCGCCGCAGACCAAGCCCCCCGGCGCAGCCGGGCTGGCGAAGCCAGGGGCTTGTATATATATATATATATATATATTTATATTTATATTATATATATATATATATATGTACATATATATATAATATATATATATATATAATATATATATATATATATATATTTATATATATATATATATATATATGTGGAAATAAAGTCTCCTACTGGGATTCGAACCCTCGCCTGAGCGGCTTGCTTCTTTCAAGACGAACACGAGGGTTCGAATCCCAGTAAGATGACTGTACAGTTGGCATTCCCATCAACACCAGGCAGCCTGACTTTTCTTCACTACAAAACATCCTAGACAACCTCAAAACGTGGACTGAGAGCAGGAATGTGACAATTAACCACAGCAAGACCGTGGTCATGCATGTTTGTACATCCAAACAGGCGGTGGCACCACCTCAACTGTCATTAGGAACCCATTCCCTTCAGGTGGTCCAGTCCGCCAAGCTACTAGGCATCACAATAGACGACCACCTTAACTGGAACCAGCACATCAACAACATCATCAGGACAGCCTCTTACAAACTCTTCATGCTGCGCAGATTGAAGTCCCTTGGTACCCCATCACCAGATCTAAAGGGAGTCTACACCACCTTCGTACTCCCCACCCTCATGTACGCCTCCCCAGCCTGGTCATCATCACTCAACATCACACAGAGGAGCAAATTAGAGAAAGTACAAAGAAGAGCGTGCAGAATTATCTTGGGTAATCAGTATGAGGGATACGAACACGCCCTCACCACCCTCAGCTTGCCAAGATTGTCCGACAAACACAGTGAGGCACTGAATAAGTTTGGACAGGACCTAATGCTACATCCACGTCACCGTCATTTCCTCCCACCTAACACCACACCCACCCGCCATGCAACTCGGCATTCAAACAAAATCAAGCCCATCAGAGCGCCGAGGACTGACCGATACAAGAACAGTGCCATTCCATCCATTGTCCGCACAATAAACTCATTATAAATTTTAGACTAAGCATATCACTCTAATAATTACTATATTACTCATAAAAGTGCTCAATTGTATTATTGTCAGTGTATCACTGCTATCTCAATAAACCTATTATTATTATTATTATTACACACACACACACACACACACACACACACACACACACACACACACACACACACACACACACACACACACACACACACACACACACACACACACACACACACACACACACACACACACACACACACACACACACACACACATATATATATATATATATATATATATATATATATATATATATATATTATCACCACCTTAAGACTAAAGTATCAGTATTCACCTTAATGTTTCTAAGGGCCTTTACAGTTTGTTACCCAGAATTTTTAGACCAAGAAATTGAAACCATTTATGACATTGGTAATAAACTAAAATATCCAAAACACTTAATTGACGTAGCTCAAAAGACAGCAAAGAAATCTTTTTATAGTCTTACTGATAATTATCAATTCAATTTTAAGAATATTTTAACCCTCCCTTTTCATCAATTTTTTTTTTAGTTTAACTCGAACTTTTAATAGATATGGTGTCCAAGTTGTCTTTAAAAATAACAACACTGTTAAAAACAGGTTGATTAAAAATTCACTTGCATATAATGGAGGCTGTGTTTATAGTATCCCTTGCAAAGATTGTAACTTTAATTATATTGGAAAAACAGGCAAGGATTTAAAATTGAGAATAAACAAACATAAATTTAACATCAGAAAAGGAAAAGTTTCAAGTGGGTTGTTTTTGCATTTAAGGGATTTTAATCATTGCATTGATTGGGATAACACAAAGAAAATTGTCTTAAGTAAGGGCATTAAGGAAAGGAATATCATAGAATTATGTTATATAAAAGCTTCATTTGAGAACAACATGAGTATGAATATGGGAATATATAAATGAGATAACTTTGTAACATATAAAATTGTTGACAGTAGCCGGGTCAAACGTCCGGCAGTGCTGAGAGAGTGAGGTCATTATTGAACCTGCCCTAATTGCCCCCCCTAGTGTGCTTCTTTTGTATATATAATGTCACTGCTACCTTACTCTTTACCTTTGAAAATGTCCTAAATAGACGAAAACGTTCGGTCACCTTTCATTTTATTTTCCAATTGGTTTTATTACACATTTTGTGAATCACGTGTTTTTGTGATGTATTCGCATATATATATATATACATATATATATATATATATATATGTATATATATACATATATATACATATATATATATATATATATATATATATACATATATGTATATATATATATATGCTATATATATCCCCTACAGGGATTCGAACCCTTGCCTGAGCGGCTTGCTTCTTTCAAGACGAAGACGAGGGTTCAAATCCCAGTAGGAGAATTTATTTCGAATCATAATGACACAAACACACACACACACACACACACACACACACACACACACACACACACACACACACACACACACACACACACGCACACACACACACACACACACACACACACACACACACACACACACACACACACACACACACACACACACACACACATATATATATATTTATATATATATATGTATTAGCTTGGATCCCTCTTCAGTTCTGCTCTATAGGGCCGGAGACAAATAATATGCGTACAACTGTGGAATCTAATTTTGAGGATGTGGACATCTCTTCCCTATTCAGGCTGACCTTCCAGTCTCCCAGACCTCCCGGAAGGTCGACCAGAATAAGAGGGAAGAGGCACACACGTCTCCCGGAACAAGTCCCTTTCGCTGTAGGTATATATATATATATTGTCTCCCGCCTCCAGGGCAGTGGACAAGATGCAGGGATGACCCGTCATCCAGGAGATGCCAAGATATGAGGGAGGGAAGAGGGTGGAGGGGAGTGGAGTGGGATGGAGATGGAATGGGTGGAGGTGGTTTTTATGACTTTGTTTTTTTTGGCTACCTCCCGTGTAAGGGGGAAAAAAGCCTTTGCTACATGTATGCATGTATGTCTTCAGCCTGTATGTCTTCACACACACACACACACACACACACACACACACACACACACACACACACACACACACACACACACACACACACACACACACACACACACACAAACAAAGGATTTACAAAGGCGGAGCATGCCGACAGGAGACCTTTTGATCCATATCTAGGTCGGATGCGAGAAAAAAAATCATATTAATAATAAAATAATAAATAAAAACTATGATAATGTAAATAACAAATAAAATACATAAATAAATGCATAGGTATAGTTAAATAATAAACAAACAGGTAAATAGTAAATAATAATAAATTGACATATAACTAATAATGAATGAAAATCAGACAGACAAATGATAGCAAAACAAAAACAAATAATATAAGATAAATTATAATCATTACAGCAGCTTACTTAGGTATTTATCTAAATGATTCTTAAAGCTTCGAACTGAACTACATTGCACTACCTGTGCAGGAAGTTTATTCCATTCATTAACTACACGGTTGGCAAAGTTGTTTCTACCTACTTCCAAATTGAATCTATTTCCGGACAGTTTGAGACCATTGTTTCTTGTCTGATTCTCATTCAATGTAAAAATTTGGTCACTTTTGATGTTGTCAATTCCAATTAGAATTTTAAAGACCTGTATCAAGTCACCTCTGAGTCTACGCTTTTTTAGGGAAAACAGATTCATATGTTTTAGTCGATTTTCGTATGATTTATTTTTGATATTTGGAATCAGTTTTGTGGCTCGCCGTTGTACTTTTTCCAGTCTGTCAATGTCTTTAATGAGATTCGGTGACCATACGGAAACAGCATATTCCAAATGTGGACGAACTAACGATTTATATAGCTTGTTAATGGGTGATGGACTTTTGAAATCAAAAGATCGCGCAATCAGTTCCAGAATCTTATTTGCTTTCTCAGAGGCTGAAATACACTGCTTGGATGATTTGAGGTCGTTACTGATAATTACGCCGAGATCTTTTTCACTATCCACTTTTGTTAACGAATTTCCAAATAACTTGTAATCGTACTTACTGTTATTTTTACCTATGTGCATTACCTTGCATTTACTTGTGTTAAATTTCATTAGCCACTTTTCAGACCATTGCTGTAATTGATCTAAATCTTCTTGAATATCTAATTGGTTTGAGTGATCATTTGCCACTCCGCACAGTTTTGTATCATCAGCAAATTTGGAAACAGTAGATTTTAGTCCATGGTCTATATCATTTATATATACTATGAATAGAAGTGGCCCAAGAACGGAACCCTGAGGAACTCCACTTGCAACACTTTTCCATCCAGAAGTTTTTCCATTTAAAACAACTCTCTGTTTTCGACCCTTCAACCAATTACTAGTCCAACCTAATAGGCTACCACTTATTCCATGCAAAGCTAATTTAGTAAGTAGTCTTTCGTGTGGGACGGTATCAAAAGCTTTTGCAAAGTCTAGATATACTAAATCTATATTGTTTCTTTTGTCATAATTCGAGATAACTGTGTTGAAGAATTCGAGTAAGTTAGTCACGCAAGAACGTTTCCGTCTGAAACCATGCTGGCTATCATTTATCAAACGATTACTTTCTAAAGGATGTTCGATATCATCTCTGATGATAGTTTCCATTATTTTTCCTACGATTGAAGTCAAACTTATAGGCCTATAGTTATTTGGTTTCTTTTTGTCACCTTTTTTGAATATGGGAGTAACGTTAGCTAGCTTCCATTCTCTTGGGACATCTCCGGATATGATGGATTTCTTGAAAATAATTTCTAATGGAACAACAATCTCATTTTTCATTTCCTTTAAGATTCTTGGATGCCAACCGTCAGGCCCTGGTGTTTTATTAACTTTGAGTTTGTCTATACACCTCTTAATTTTTTCTTTTGTTATATTTACCGTAGTGAGTAAGTTTACCCTAGACTTTTCAAAGGTTTCAGTTTGGAATTCACCTTGAGGTGTTTCGTTTACGAATACCGAGCTAAAATAATTGTTTAAGATATTACACATTCCTTCATTTGAATATTCAAGTTGACCGTCAGCAGATAATAGTGGACCAATGTGATTCCTAACAACCTTTTTATCTCTAATGTAACTATAGAATTCTTTGGGATTCTCTTTGGATTTCTCAGCGATGTTCATTTCGTATTGTCGTTTTCTTTTTCTTATTGTCTTTTTTAAATCTCTCTGTATTGATACATAACTTTCATAGTCATTAGATGCACCCGAGCACTTATATTTCTTATAAGACTGTCTCTTTTTAGCAATACTTTTTTCAGTTTCTTTGTCGAGCCACTTTGGGCACACACACACACACACACACACACACACACACACACACACACACACACACACACACACACACACACACACACACACACACACACACACACACACACACACACACACACACACACACACACACACACACACACACACACACACACACACACACACACACACACACACACACACACACACACATATTCGGTGCGATATTGTCTAAAGGTTAAAAACACTATTTATCATGAACAAAATATTTTAGTACTCTTTACAGAAATGGTTGTGTTCTTATTGACTGACTTGGCTGAAGGCAAATTTCTTCAAGAGCAATGAAGTAACATTACCCGTCAATAACGTTTCTTTTTTCAAGCGCAGACGGAACTTGTTTGGTACAAGGCGTATCTAAGTTTTCCCGGTACGTCCTTCCACGTGAATCACCTGCGCGAAGATAATCATATGATTTTGTGGACATGAGATCAAACGGATTCTCCAGCTACTACTACGGTGACTTCGAAGAGGACGACGGCAACATGGAACCTAACGGAAACCGAAGAGCTCGAGCGGATTTGGACAAGGATTTCGACCAGAGAGTCCGAGCCTTCGTGAGTGTCTGCACCATCATGGAGCTGATGGTCCTCCTTAGATTCTTCAACGATAAGGTTGGACAGCTCCTTGGTGCCAAAGACAAGAAAGACACTCCAAATACAAACCAAAGCATCCTACGGAGCCTCACCATTATCGGCATCATTCTGGATGCGATTCAAAGGTCCATGATGCAACCCAAGAAGCGCAAGTTTTCTGAATTAAGAAACGAAACTCTACATACAGCCAAGAGGCTCCGGACTTCTATTGATTTTGCACAAGGAATGCCATGGAAAGAAGTACGTTTCCTAGGCAAAGGCGGCTTTGCTTCCGTATCGCTCGTAAAGGACGTCACTTCTGGCTTCCTTTGTGCAAGGAAAACGATCAAAATCTACCGTCTCCAGCGGCAGCTGGAAGAAATCAATATTCACCGGAAACTATGTATCTATACATACATACATACATACATATACATATACATATATATATATATACATATATATATATATACATATATATATATATATGTATATATATAGATATATATGTATATGATATATATATTATATATATATATACATATATGTATTTATATATATACATATACATATATGTATATATATATATACATATATGTATTTATATAAATATATACATATATGTATTTATATATATATATATATATTTATATACATATATGTATTTATATATATATACATATATGTATATATATATGTATATATTTATATATACATATATATATATATTATATGTATATATACATACATATATACATATTGTATATATATATATACATATGTATATATATATATATATATATATATATATATATATATATATATATATATATATGCATATGTATAATATGGGTGCGCACGTCCTGTGTAATAGTAGTCCTTGATATATATATATATATATATATATATATATATATATATATATATATATATATATATACATATATAAACACACACGCACATATACATACATATATTGAATTGTTAGAAAATATACGGTGCCGACTTCAGGAAATTTCAGGCTTAACTTTTTCCACTGAAATGAACAACAATGGTCTACTCCCCTTCCTCGATGTGCTGGTCGATTCTACTTCCGACAACTTCTACTTCCGACAACTTCATTACTAGTGTATATAGAAAACCCACCAACTTGGATAAGTGCATGAATGGTAAGAGCGAGTGCACAGACAACTACAAAAAAGGTGTCATTAGAGCATATATAAAAAGAGCCATTTCAGTAATTTCCTCATGGCAAGCTTTACACAGTGAACTCCAACACCTGAGACAGATGCTCACAAATAATGGGTATTCTAACACTGACTTTGATTCTGTTACCTCCAAAATGCTTGAATCCCATTTCACAATTAAAGAACCACAAAATCATAACTCCATTAACATTTACTACAGAAACACCTTCACTAGTAATTATAAGAAAGATGAAAAAGTCATCAGGGACATCATTTATAAAAATTGCCTTCCTACAAATGAGAACAACAAAATCAGAGTTCTCATATATTATAAAAACCCAAAAACTTCCTCCCTGATCATGACAAACAATTTGTCTAAGCGATCGGACTTCACATCTAAAACTAATGTAGTATATGAATATAAATGTTCTACAGGAAATTGTAATTTCCTCCCCCATTCTTACATTGGTTTTACTAGATGTAAAGTCAGCCGTCGCCTAACTTTCCACCTACAAGAGGGGGCAATCAAAGAACATCATAGGAGTTCCCATAACGCTGCACTCAGGAGAGATGATTTGATCAACAACACCAAAATTATTGGATCAAGCAATGACCCTAGGAGACTACAACTACTCGAAGCCTTTCACATTAAGGACAAAAATCCGGTCATTAACATTCAATGCAATGTAATCTCCTCTATTCCTATATTTAGAAATAAAAATCCCCCCTCTCCCTCTACCCCTTCTCTCTCCCTCCCTCCACCTCCTCCCCCACCCTCGGTGACCGCACCCGCCTAACCCTCCCCCCACCCCCCCTTACCCTTGACCTCTGAGGTCCTTATTGTCTGTTCCTCCACCCCCCCCCTTGGTCTGACCTGATCTTAGGTATATATACTTCTGTCATCCCCAGCTCTGTCACACCCTTCCTTCTCTTTAAATACGTAAGTCTCCGTATTTATTTTTTATAAATTTGTCACCTTTATTATTACTGTTACCATGTAATTTTTGTTATTTCAGTTGTGTCTTGATATTGTCTAGTACCTTTATTGTCACCATGTAATTTTTGTTATTTCAGTTATATCTTGTTATTGTCTAGTACCTTTACTGTTACCATGTAATTTTTGTTATTTCAGTTATATCTTGATAATGTCTTGTTTAAGACGAAACGTTGATATCAAATAAGAACAAATGGAAGAATATAGAGACCTAGTTTCAATCCACCCAGTCAATGGAAAATCTCTTATCAGGAAAATCGAGAATACGAAGAAAAGACTGAACAACTACAACAATGCTGTCGTTTTTAACTCCACGTTTATTACTGAGAACCTGCTCCCCCCTTTACTAATATATATATATATATATATATTATATATATATATATATATGTATATATATATATATATATATATATAATATATATTTGTATATCATATATATATATATATATCAAGGACTACTATTAAACAGGACGTACACACCTAGATTCCTGGCTCCGCTAGCGGAGGCCATTGCTTTCTTTGTAACCTAACATTTTATATTGGACAAATATATCAAAACTAGAAACCTAACATTGTATATAGGACAAATATATCAATTATTGACTTATTCAATGCAGTATAAGTAAATATAAACTTTTATAGTGAAATAAGAAACTATTTTTAAGGTACTGTTATGCTTTGAAACGCCAATTTTAGCCGGACTTAACAGGTATTATTGTATGAGGTTAGTGGACACCAGGGTTGGGGATTTTTTTTTTTTTATCTTTTTAAAAAATATAAAAAAAAAATCGATTTTTTAAATTTAAATTAGATTTATTTGATTTAAATATATTTTTTTATAGATTTTAAATATTATGGGATTGCTATCTGATATGCGATCTAATTGCTGAAGGACATTTTTGGCATATCATTATAAGGAGCAGTGTTATATAGACTTGCTACAAGTATACACAAGAACGGTATAAGCCTACATGTAGTATATATATCACTGTGCAGCCCACAAGAAGTTTCAACAAGATTATTGTTGAAACTTGTTCTAGGTAAGCAGCTTCTCACTGAGTCAGTTGCTGCTTTGGAATCAACCAGAGAGGATGTCTTCTGGACCTGGCAGAGTGGTTCCTTCAGGCAGAAAAAATGATCCTGTCTGGAATTATTTTGAAAAACTACCAACAACTTCTGGCAAAGAGTACCGAGCTAAATGCAAAGACTGCAGCCAAGAACTACAGGGCATTGTGTCAAGATTGAAATCTCACAGAGATAAATGCCAAGGTCAGCCACAGCATACAGAAGAAATTGGTAACCCAGGTAAATCATTTTACTTATATTGTGTGCATTTCTCCCTTTTCATACGCAACTATATAAATTTGGTGAACAATGGAGAGCATGTACAATAAAAATGTGAAGGCCTAAAGAGATGATGCTTCAACTTCATTACTTCTAAATTTGGGTAATGACTATATCACTATAATATACTGTATCCACTCAACTTTGGGGCCTAGATGATTGTTATTCATTTCATTCAACATTGTGTAATATATTACATAGGTTCCATTGGAATTCAGCCCACATGGGATTCAGCCCAAAGGGATTTAGCCTAACCTAACCCAACTAACCCACTATTTTTAGTGAATTTAAAAATGGACTGAATCCTGTGTGGGCTGAATTCCAAACCCACCTATTTTATATCCTGTTAATTATTCCAAATACTTTAGTGGCTTGTGTGAATATGATCATTATCTAAAAAAATAACTACTGTACTCAAAAGTAGCCTAAATCACACTGTATTCATTCATTTATTTATTCATCTATAAGGAAAAGGAGAAAGAGTATGGAAAGAAGCTGAAGGAAGAGTGGGAGGGAGTAAAGGATAGAGTAGAGCTGGTTATGGAGGGAGTCATAAAGTGTGCAAGGATGGCGTGTTGAACAAGAAGGACAGGGGGAAATAGAAGAAATGGTAGTGAATGGTGGGATGAGGAAACAAATAAGGTTGTACAATCTGGGTGCGCACGTCCTGTGTAATAGTAGTCCTTGATATATATATATATATATATATATATATATATATATATATATATATATATATATATATATATATATATATACATATAAGTACACACACACACACACACACATACACACACACACACACATATATATATATATGTATATATATATATGTATGTATATATATGTATATATATATGTATATATATATGTATATATATATACATATATATATGTATATATATGTATATATGTATGTATATGTATATATATGTATATATATGTATATATATACATAATATATGTATTCATATATATATATGTATATGTATTTATATATATATATACATATATATGTATATATATATATGTATATATATATGTATATATATACATATATATATATATATATATATATATATATATATATATATATATTCAAAGTAATGTCGTAACACATTCGTAAAATTCAACAAGAACCCACTGTGTTGGATAAGAAAAAATGAAATAGATGATATCCATATATTTCGATCACGGACTGTGATCCTTTTCATTGGAATACAGAGTAGTGGAGCAAAAGGCATGTCTTCTATACAGAGAAAGAAGAAGGAACACGGGCAGGGCTCAAGTGGCGTCTAATGCTTTGCGGGGCAAATCACCCGCCTTCACCAAAGACAAAATCCACCTAAACATTTGGTACCAGAATAGGAAAACGTCCCAACTCCTTAAGAATAGCCCTAGCCAGCGAACCCCTGTATTCCAATGTAGCCACCTTGTGTACGAATACACATGTAAAAAAGGGAACTGTGAAACCCTTAATGAAAAGTACATAGGGTCGACTACAACAAAACTGTCAAGACGCCTCACCCTTCACCTCTCTAATGGAGCCATAAAACACCACATTGACACACATGAATCCTCAGTCAAAAGGAAGGATCTGGAAGAAGGAACCATTATTCTACAAAAGGAATCAAATTACAGGCGCCTTCTCATCTTAGAAGCACTTCAAATTAAAAGACAAAATCCCACCATGAACAAACAAAATCCTGACCAATTTATCATTCCTACTTCTAAGTATATAGATCGCAGGCATAGGTTCACCGTTGACCCAGTGGGCGGAGCTTCAGATCCTGTCTCCTGAGTGACTGTCCAAATCCCCGTCTCTCCTAATGTTCCATATGATTTGTACTGAAGATGCCTAAAGTTAGGCGAAAGCTCTACGAGTAAAATTAAGAAGTTAGTATTGTCTTTACATCCATTCCAAATGAAGTTTGGACACATAATAAGATAACTCAACGATATCCAACGTTCAAGTATTAGAAAAGTTGAACATGTCAGCAAGAAACTCGTGAATGCAGAAGCTGCTGCAAAGTTTAATCATATATATATATATGTATATACATATGAATAGATATATATGTATATAAATATGAATATATATATATATATATATATACAAGAGTTTTGATGGTTTTCTTTTTTCCCCTGGGTGCCCAACACCCCCCCTCAATGGCGGGTCACCAGGGAGGAGCCGGTTTGGTTGCCGATAATCCGACAATGCGCCAAGTAGTACTGGGTTACATGGTACCAGTAGAACGACAGCCGCCTCTCCTGACAGAATTGCACGAGACTAGATTTATCACGTACCAGGATCCAGTTTTGAAATAACCAAAAGAAATTTGGTGAAAGGAGACATTGAATTGCCATGTCCCATTGTCCTGTTTGAAGTCAAAGGATTGCAAAGGCGGAGCATGCCGACAAGAGACCTTTTGGTCCACAACTAGGTCGGATGGGAAAAAATATAACAAAGATAAATAAAAAAATAAAAATAGATAAAATAAAATAAGAAATATAATAATAATAATAGTAATAATAATATAAATCATATACGGACAGTAAGTCTTCTAATACACAAATTTTGTTGAAGGTGATGCTGTTTTCTGCATTAATAATTTTCTAGGAGATACTTTCTAAAGATCTCGCTAATCGCCTGCTACAAGGCGATTAGCGAGATCTTTAGAAAGTATCTCCAAGAAAATTATTAATGCAGAAAACAGCATCACCTTCAACAAAATAATATAAATGATAATAATAATAATAATAATAATAATAATAATAATAATAATAATAATAATAATAATAATAATAATAATAATAATAATAATAATAATAATAATAATAATAATAATAATAATAATAATAATAATAATCGCTGGACATCAATTTTATTCAGCTGAGGGATGCGTGTGAGATAGATTAAGCACCCGAGAGGAAAGTATCCCGACTGTTCATTGTGTTTAAATGGAATGATGAATTTTCAATATTCTTTATATGTTTTGTTATTTCATATCACGTTTTTGTTCCTTTTTTTTTCTTTACATATTTTTAGTCTTGTTTTAATTCCTATTCTATTGTCTTCTCTTTTCAATTGTATATTTTTTCTTTGCGTTTATTCTTCTTTTATTTTCCATCTAATTCTCTATTTGGAGTCTGCTGGGAGCAGGGAATGTTTTTATTATATAAACTTCCATTTGTTTATTTGATTTGATTTTAATATTTTTAGTTATTTGTCTCTTCATCTTGTCTTTCTTTTGTTTCTCTATTATTTTTATCTTTTATATAATTTTGTCTTTTATATATTCTCATGTGATGTGTAGACAGTGGAAGAACAACAACTTCATCAGAACAGAAGAAATTGGCGTCTTTTTGCACGGCTGGACCAGTGACAGTCGATACGCCTAACGGGAGTTTGGTGAGAAGAAGATATATTCTCATCTTTTTCACTTGTATAGAGAGTATTCAGTTGTTGTTGTTTTTTTCTTTATACTTGGAGCTGACCAGTTGCGGGGCATACTTTATTGATGATCTTCATTTCCTTATTTGATATATTTTGTACATTATCATCTTTTTATTTATATCTTTCTTTTTTCACTTAATTTTTCTACTCAGCGGCCTTCACACACTACTTCAAACTGTGTCTCTATGCTTGGGCTCCAGATATCGTCATCTTCTTGTTGACGCGTTGCCTCAAGCATCATTGCCTCTCTTTGAAGAAGAATAGTGTGGAGATCGGGGGATGGAAATGAGAGGACTTTCCTTTGCCATCGACCCCAGCAAGTCTCTGTAGTCTGGAGACAAAAGCAAACAAGGTGGTCCAGTGCCAGAAGTGACCACTGAAGCCCTGGGAAAAGGAAAAGGAGGAGGATGAGTACGTGAGTCCAGAGTACTGCTCCAAGGGCGCCGGGTCCTTCCGCGACCAGGTGAATGACGGTGGCGACAGCCGTGACGCTGTGGAAGGTCATGCTTGAGACCAAAGTCCCCATGAAGTAGGGGTAGTTCTTGCCACCCACGCAGATTCCAAGTAGGCAGCAGTGGTGATTGAACTGCTGCACACACACGTTGCAATCAGAGCAGTGCTCCACCTTGAAAGGTCCGGCCTCGACCTCGCAGACACTGCAGAAGTCGTCTTCTCTCAAATAGGCTTCTTCGTCCTCAGAACGCCTCCGCCAAGGCCCTCGTCCAGGGTCATTGTCCAAGAGGAGGAGGAAGCTCACGATGGCCAGCCCAATGAACAAGGCCATGAGTAAGAGGACCCCGGGGCAGGCGGTGCTCCAGAAGGAGCCCTGGCCGATCACCAAAAGGATCGCAATGAGGATCCAGCTGGTGAGTAGAAGAGCTCGAATGATAATGTGGTTTGTGCAGCAGGTCATTGAGCTTTCTACAAGAGAGTGAGGCTGGTCCGAGCAAGAACGTCCTCCAACAGAAACAGAAGATTGCAACATGGATGCATGCACATGCAAGCATAAACAGTACATTAATTTAGAATACGAGTATATGTACATATCGATATATATATATATATATATATATATATATATATATATGTATTATATATATATATATATATATATATATATATATATATATATATATATATATATATATATATATATATATATTCAAGAACCGGTACAGGATAGTATTATGAGGAGGAACAGTCGCATCATTTCTCTATGAATAGAAATTTCATCTGTCACAGACATACTACTGAGCAGCTTTTAACCTTACAATAACATGCAGCCAATACCTCAATGATGATAATAATAATAATAATAATAATAATAATGATAATAATAATAATAATAATAATAATAATGATAATGATAATAATTAATGATTAATAATCAATAATATTAATAAAAACAATAATAGTAATAATGGAAACGATAATAATAACACTGATAGTAACAACAATGGTGATAATTAATAACAATGATAATAATTATAGTTAATAATGATAACAATCACAATAACAAGAAAAAATAATAGTAATAATAATAATAATAATAATAATAATAATAATAATAATAATAATAATAATAATAATAATAATAATAATAATAATAATAATAATAATAATAATAATAATAATAATAATAATAATAATAATAATAATAATAATAATAATAATAATAATAATAATAGTAATAATAATTATAATAATAATAATAGAAATTATAATAAATGTAGTGAAAAAAACAGAGTATGGAAATAGTAATAATGGAGCATTGAGGGGGAGAATGCGTGGTTTATGGCATTTGAAATAACCAGAAATATTTGTGAATAAAATAAATGGAAGAAAAATGGAAAAGGTATGTAAAAGTGGTGAAGGTAAGGACTTGAAAGATAATACCTAGTTAGTGTCGGGAGGTTTGAGAAGCCATTCTTGGAGGGCAAATGTCGGGGTGGATTTTGTCCATTTCAAGTCCCCTGGTCATGAAGATACTTCCGCACTCTCCAAGAATTCCATGACAATGAGATCATCATTACGACCGCCAACAAAGGTGGTGGCGTTGTCATTATGAACAAAAATGATTAAATAAACAAATTGGAAGATCTACTCTCCGACCGAGACACCTATTGCGAACAAAGGGACGCCAAAGCCAATTAAGAGGCCAAGAGGTTCAACACTGACGTCAGGAGAATCCTTAAGAAAACAGAAAAGGGAAAAAGATTCTTTTAACTCCTGGACAAAAAGGGAGGATTAAGGAAGTTAGTGACAGAGTTTGGGAAGGTGTGTAAAAAAGTTGAAGATAAATGTGGGTAAAAGTAATGTGATGAGATGTACCAAAAGGGAGGATGGCAGCAAATTGGAAGAGAGTATTAAGGGAGAAAGACTAGAGAAAGTGGATAGTTTTAGGTACTTGGGGGCGAGTGTAGCGGGGAAAGGAGAAGTGGAGGTAGAATGTAGATTGAGAGAAGCAAGTAAATGCCTTGGGGGATTAAAAAATATAATGAGAAATAGACATTTGGGAATGGATGCTAAGAGGAGATTGTATGAAGGTGATTGTGCCAACAGCACTGTATCGGGCAGATATATGAAATATAAACGAGGAAGAACTTTAAATGTGTTTGAGATGAAATGTCTGAGAAGTATGGTAGGGGTTACTAGGTTGGATAGAGTGAGAAATAAGGTGAGGAGGAGAGCAGGGGTGGAAAAGGAGTTGGGAGATAGGATTGATGAAAGAGTACTGGGATTGGACACATGGAAAGAATGAGTGAAGAAAGATTAGTAAAACGGGTGTGGAATACAGACGTGGAGGAAGTGAGCATGAGGAAGCGACCAAGGATGAAATGGATGGGGGGATAAAGGGGCATTGTAAAAGAGGGCAATGTCTGTTGAGGAAGGGAGGAGAAGACAGGAGATAGAGGTGAGTGAAAAATGGTTGTGTATAGATAATGCTGTGACGCATGGAAGGGAGTGGGTGTGGGATGGGGGTTGAGGGAGTATGTGTGAAGAATATTTTGACACAGCCGGAAGGGATTTCTTCCCTTCTTCTCTTTTTCTGCATGGGGGCGGATAGGGGGGTCGCCGATTAAGTGAAGCGGCCTTGCTGTGGATGTGCTGTGTCTTACTGCATTTCTTGTGACCCAGGGCAGTGGGCGAGATGATTGTATGGCGCGCCATCCAGGAGGAGCCAAGAAAAGGAGGAGGGAGGGGTGGTGAATGAAAGTGGAGTATGTGGGGATGAAATGGATGGAAGTGGATTCATGCCTTTGACTCTGCGTACCTCCCTTGTAACGGAGAAATAGACCTTGGTATATGTATATATATATATATATATATATATATATATATATATATATATATATATATATATATATATATATATACCAGCCAAATTATCCGCGCGTTCCTGCGGGGAAATGATAATCATTTTAATTTTCATAGAATTTGTGGAGAAAAGTTACACGTATCAATATAACTCAATGGAAAATGTAACACATATAAAATGTTAAGTAAAAAAAAAAATCAAATCGAGGGAGACGCCCTTTGGAAATAAAATATATTCGGCCGTAAGAAAAGAATGTAACTCTTTTATTATCACTGAACTAATGTATATTACCGCCCGCGAAAAAGTAAAATAAAAATGTCCAATATTTAAACATTTGGTAAAGTTATACAATCATTTTATATTTACATGCTTTCTACTTACAAAGTATCATAGTTTGTGGCAACATTAATTTCACAAATATAAATAATATTTATGAACACATACAATGGCTTGTTTAATCATAGTCATTTTTGTCACAAAATGCCAATCGTATAAGGGGACACTACAGTAGTGGCGTGTTACCCAAAATAATTTTTTTATTTTTTTTATTTTAATGAAATATAGTCATCCAAGTACCTGGTGTGATAGGGAGGAGTTCGTGAACAAACAAACTGACAGAAGCTACTAATTTATTATAGTACAAGGCAAATTACCCGCGCGTTGCTGCGAGTTCGTGAATAATCTCTAACCTAACCATACCCCACCTAACTTTAACCCTTAACCCTAAACAATTTTTTTTTAAATGAAATATAACTTTCAACACTCCTCCTCCCAGGTGTGCGCCCCTCCCCCCCTCTCCGAAGGTTGGAAAACCCTAGTTTGGAAATACATGCATACACAAACACAAATATCATATGTACACATTCTTTTGAGTGCGAGCGCGCGTGTGTGTGTGTGTGTGGATTGACAATAAATGTCTACTGCTAAAAGGTGAAGAAATATATCTAGTTTTATTTATCTTCAGAATATATATGTTTATAGGGGTTTATCTGCAAAAACCTAGGAGGAGTTTGTGAATAATCGATTTCCGCCCGCACTAAAATTAAATGAAAATAACCAATATTTCAACATTTGGTAAAATTATACAATCATTTTTACATTTACATGGTTTCTTCTTACAAAAGCTATCATGGTTTGTGGCAACATTAATTTCACAAATATAAATAATATTTATGGACGCATACAATAGTTTGTTTAATCATATCAATTCTTATGTCACAAAAATGCTACACGACTTAAGGGGAAGCTACAGTAGTGGCGTGTTCCCACACCATAAACCAACTTACCCATAACCCTAACAATTTTTTTTTAATGAAATATAGTTATCCAAGTACCTGGTGTGATAGGGTATCAGAATATATATGGTTATGGGGGTCTATCTCTAAAACCCTGGGCGAAGTTCGTGAACAATCAAACAAAAAAACAAACAGACGGACAGAGGCTACTACTTTATTACAGTACACACACACACACACACACACACACACACACACACACACACACACACACACACACACACACACACACACACACACACAAATGTTCCTTTGTTTCTATAACTTTATATAAACATATAATATATATATATATATATATATATATATATATATATATGTATATATATATATATATATATATATATGTATATATCAAAGACTACTATTACACAGGACGTGCGCACCCAGATCCCTGGGTCCACTAGCGGAGGCCATTGCTTTCTTTGTAACCTAACATTTTATATTGGACAAATATATCAAAACTAGAAACCTAACATTGTATATAGGACAAATATATCAACTATTGACTTATTCAATGCATTATAAGTTAATATAATCTTTTATAGTGAAATAAGAAACTATTTTTAAGGCACTGTTATGCTTTGAAATGCCCATTTTAGCCAGTCTTAACAAGTATTATTATATGAGGTTAGTAGACACCAGGGTTGGCGATTTTTTTTTTTTTATCTTTTTAATTTTTTCTTTTTTATTTAAATCAGATTTATTTGATTTAAATAGATTTTTTTTTATAGATTTTAAATATTGTGGGATTGCTATCATACAGTTCCTTGACGTCAGCAAATGATGCTTTTGTTTTATTGTCGAGACTGATCTTCTGGCACTTCTCACTGATCCAGTTGTTGCGGATGCATTTCAGAAGATGCACTGTGTCAAAAGGAGACGCCAGACACGCTTTTTGTCAAGAGGATGCTTGGCTGTGGCACGGAAATCACCCGGAAAATCAAACCGCTCATAGTACTGCTGGTTTATCTTGTGGTTGTCTGTGATAGACCCGATGACACGCCCACCTGCCCTCTCAACATCAGCTGCCGCCTCCTTCACACGCTCAAGCTGGTATGCTGCTGTAAGCTTGTGGACGGGTGTCACAGAAATCATAATACTAGGCCCTCTGTGCAGCGACTTCATCATAATACATAGCATAGAAGTGGCCTTGCAGTCTGGCTTGTTCACTGCCATGCCACTCAGAACCCCACCAGAAAATGCAACAGTTGGCCGAATCTGTACTTCATCTATCAAGAGAAATACATTCTTCTGCTGCAGTGTCTTCACTTTGGCAAATGTTTCCCTCATCACCTGATCCTTGTCAATAGATGAAGTGATGTACTGCAGCTTGCGTTTCCTTGGCAGCACCAAAAAGTCTCTGAGCTGTTCATAACTACACTTGGGGTATGATTCAAGAGCAAAACAATAATCATTCATGGAAAACTGTTTCTGTGACAAAAGTTCCAACTGACGTGTCAAAAATACTAGCTTCTTCTCATTCTCGGTGTTTACACAGGCTGATGTATGGGTTTGAAGAAGAGTGACAATAATCTCAATCTTTTTGTCAAACGGGATGTCATAGTTAATTGCTAAGCGCACAGCTTCGGCGAACTGATCATACGACCTCAAACCATTGTTGGGATGAAGTGTCTTACCCAGTGGTACAGTAATGCCCTTCTTGAATGCACGGCAGATCAGTGGGCTACACAACGTGGGCGTGTTTTCGACAATCACAGTCTGCACTCACTGAAATTTTCTGTCATGAACATACATACTAACCTTTCTTCCGATCTTGAAATAATTAAGTTCTTGTACTGCTTCTGTAGGTCACGTTCAGGTCTAAAAGCATCAAATGAAGTAATCGTATCTTTCCGAAGAAAAGGCCTCAGTTGCTTGTCTTCGGCCTTCGCCAGGCGAGGTACAGGTTTTGAAGATGGCAGACATGAAGCAGGCACATTGAAGACACTGGGAGGGATCGCAGGTCGCGTAGAACCACCAGGCAATTTGATAGAAGGCGTGTTGGGACTCCAGTGTTTCTCACAAATGAAAAATCTGTTAGAATCAACAACAAAGTTCTTACGTGGTGGCAGCATATCAATCCACTTCTGTCTTTCATAACGGTCTTTTGGCAGTCGAAACACTCGGCACCTGTTATCCTTTGTTATAATTACCGTTGCAGTTCACAACACCACACTTATTCGGCATTTTGAATACACAAAATCAACAAGAACCTATGTAAACAAATACAATCCACTTCTAAATGCAGCCACGCGGGAAAGACGGAGTAACACAACCTTAACACCTCCATTGCTAGTAGCACACTGGATCAGTGTTGCCACTCTGGAAAATGAAAAAAACCTAGACAGCTTGCCAAAAACTACTACATTGAACAAAAAACTACTAGATTCGAATTATATTACACAACATACACACGAAAAAAAATTGAAGTTAGAAAACTGTATACATCAAACTAATTACCACTGCCTGTAATGGTGCAATAATCCAAACTTTCCCAACCAATCGCTAGTTAGTCAAGCAGACAACTATGAGCTAAACTCGTCACTTGTATGCAGACAAGACTGTTGTTGCATTGCTCTTTACGATTCTGCACTTAAAAAATTGCACAAACTAATAATTCGGATAATACAAACCTCAACCTTCCTGCAACCATCTATATACTAATGTAACCAATCAATCGCGCAAACATACTATAAGCAAATAACAAATGCGCCAATTTGACTGACAATTTCTATGGAGTTCGCATGATGATATACATTCAATTCATAGTAACTGTACGTGTGAATGTGTTCTAGCTAATTTTCAAAACCTCTCAATGACAAATCATGCTTTCATGGAATAATTCGAGAAGTATTAGATAGAAATGATGCATAAAAATAACATTTTGCGAAAACAGATACAAACTTCGACGCGAGCGCGACAGCCTGCTATATTTTGTACTTTGTAGGATGGTTGCGTGATTAGTAGATAGGGTTGCCAATTTAGCACTTTTGGTGCCAGATGTGGCACTATTTTTCTGTGTTTGGCTCAAACTTTTTCAATATAGCATCTGGCTCCAAATCTGGCTCCAAGAATTTGGCTCCGTAATGTAAAATTAAACGTTTTTATTAGGATCTTCAAAATATACTAGATTCTTGATATCCATGACGAAAAACCACTAGACTACTAGAATGAGGCAAAAAATAATATATCTAGTGGGAAAACACAAGGAGTGGTAACCCTGCACTGGACTGGCATTCGATAGCGGACCCAGGGATCTGGGTGCGCACGTCCTGTGTAATTGTAGTCCTTGATATATATATATATATGCGGAAAAACCACCAAGGAAAAAGAAAAACTGATGACCAAGCGCTTTCGTCTATTCAGACATCCTCAGGGTACATAGAAAAGAAAAAGTACACAAGAATATATACAAAGAGTATGAGGTCAGGGAAGGAACCAGGAGAGGTTGCGAGGATCTAATGTCAACCTGACCCGTTCGCGGCAGCGGACGTTTGGGCTACTACTTTTTTCACAATAAAATTGTCTAACTTATACATACCATGACTTAAATTTAAGTTATTGACAAATGTATCTTTGATCAGACTGGATTCTATTATATTTCTCGTCAAATATGACTTATCTTTAACAATTTCTTTAGCACCCTCCCAATTTATACAATGATTAAAATCCCTTAGGTGAATAAATAAGGCATTAGACATTTGCCCACTCTTGACGCTATACTGATGTTGTTTTAACCTTACTTTTAATTCTTTTCCAGTCTGACCAATATAGCATTTGTCGCAATTTTTACATGGAATTGAATATATACATCCTTCTTCCTTATATGGAGAGTTTTTAATTAAAAGACTTCTAACTGTATTGGAGTTCTTAAATGCTACTTGAATGTTGAAAGTCTTAAGAATATGTGGTAGTTTGACGAAATTCTCGTTGAAAGGCAGTACAAGTAGGTTCTTTACATTAAAAGTTTTACTAGCTTTTTCCTCGTAGAAAGATTTCTTAGCCGATTTATAAGAAATCTCCACGAGGTGCTTAGGATATTTTAATTTTGAAGCTATGTTAGATATTCTTAAGAGTTCATCATCCAAAAACTCCGGACTGCAAATTCTATGGGCTCTCAGAAACATTGATGACAACACTGACATCTTTGTCCTGCAATGATGAGACGAATAAAAATGTACGTATGAAAGAACATTGGTGGGTTTTCTATAGACATCAAATTTGAAGGACCTTTCCTTTCTGTAAATCATAACATCAAGGAAAGGTAAATGATCATTTTCTTCTATTTCCATGGTAAATTTAATGGAAGGGACCAAGGCATTGAGTTTAGTTAAGAACAAAGTAGGATCATCATTTGCAGGCCAAATACATAAGATATCATCAATGTATCTGTACCATGTGACAAAATGTGACAGAATATCTAACATAGCTTCAAAATTAAAATATCCTAAGCACCTCGTGGAGATTTCTTATAAATCGGCTAAGAAATCTTTCTACGAGGAAAAAGCTAGTAAAACTTTTAATGTAAAGAACCTACTTGTACTGCCTTTCAACGAGAATTTCGTCAAACTACCACATATTCTTAAGACTTTCAACATTCAAGTAGCATTTAAGAACTCCAATACAGTTAGAAGTCTTTTAATTAAAAACTCTCCATATAAGGAAGAAGGATGTATATATTCAATTCCATGTAAAAATTGCGACAAATGCTATATTGGTCAGACTGGAAAAGAATTAAAAGTAAGGTTAAAACAACATCAGTATAGCGTCAAGAGTGGGCAAATGTCTAATGCCTTATTTATTCACCTAAGGGATTTTAATCATTGTATAAATTGGGAGGGTGCTAAAGAAATTGTTAAAGATAAGTCATATTTGACGAGAAATATAATAGAATCCAGTCTGATCAAAGATACATTTGTCAATAACTTAAATTTAAGTCATGGTATGTATAAGTTAGACAATTTTATTGTGAAAAAAGTAGTAGCCCAAACGTCCGCTGCCGCGAACGGGTCAGGTTGACATTAGATCCTCGCAACCTCTCCTGGTTCCTTCCCTGACCTCATACTCTTTGTATATATTCTTGTGTACTTTTTCTTTTCTATGTACCCTGAGGATGTCTGAATAGACGAAAGCGCTTGGTCATCAGTTTTTCTTTTTCCTTGGTGGTTTTTCCGCATATTTAGAATCACGAGTTTATGTGATTTCTCATGCATATATATATATATATATATATATATATTCATGGAGATATACAAAGTTGAAGGCTAAAGAGAATTCCTTGTTGATTATTCAATTGTGTGTCAATTTAATACAAGACAATTTTTTTCTTCGTATTTGACGATTTTCAGTAATTCTTCGACGGTTGCCGACGTTTCGGAACTACTTGGTTCCATCTTCTGGGTTATTTGATGTGCAGTGTCTATAGTGGTCTTATTTTTACTTCGAATTGTGATCATTGGTGTTCCTGCATGAAGGGGCCTCCTCTGATTGGCTGACATGTACCAATAGGGAATATGAGTTACAGGAGCTCTGGAGACCTCTCCTAGTGCCAGTAATCAATATGTCTGGGATCAGACTCTTAATTGAGTGCAAGGCCTGCAGGTCTTCGAACAGGATGTTGATACTTCGATGATTGCTTTAAATATACATGGCTTCTAGCATTAGTAGCCGCGGGGAATTATTTATCTGCGTTTGATTGTTGTGTTGATGTCTAGGTCTTTTCTTGTTAATGTTTGGGTGTGTGAGGTGGTGTACTGTGACATGATTGATCCGTTGACCAGGTAGTATGTTAAGCGTCGTGTTAGTTTCGTTGTTGTCATATCAATGGAGGTGTGAGGTCCACACTCCTCACTATTGCATTTGTATTGGTAGACAAAATGGTCTTCCTGTAATGGTGCTTTTGTGATGGCGGGTTGGTTACGGATAATCAATTGGGCTGTTTCCTTGGCATTGTAGTAGATGAAGAGTTGGATTTGTTTTTCGGGGTCTTTATGTTTTTGTTTATGATTTCTTTAAGTATCTTTTCATCTGTCTTGCGTTCTGTGGACATGTGATTCTTGTGATATAACTTAATGGAGTTTCTGTTGCTAGGTGTCGGGTTATCCTCTTTTGTGTATCATTTGTCTAGGATCTTTTTTGTAATGCGTGTTACTTCAGAGTTTGTGTATCCGTTGTTAACCAGGACCCGAGTAAGTCTCTCCAGTTCCTGGTGTGTATTTTTTCATGAGGATCAGTGTGAAAGGGCCCTCCTAACGTACAGTATGCGCCGATGGTGGAGTGCAAGTAACGGGGCGGGCACTTGCTTTTTCAGTTCAGGCAGAGTCCAGGGTTCGTCGGTTTTGTATAAACTGTTGTTAGGAAACCTTTCTGTTGTCTTGTGACGAGAACGTCAAAGAAAGGTAGGCGCCCGTTTTTGGCTTCTTCGTAGGTGAAGTTCAGCCTGATAAAGCGGTTCTTCAGGTTTTAGAGTTCATTTTGTATCTTACTCTTACGAATACAACGTCCACATAACGGCAGTAAAGGGGAAGACGGGCCTCTGCAAGGAGCTCTGCCTCAATGGTACCCATGAAGAGTTTTTGCAAACAAAACTCCATCGATTTGCCTGTATATCCTTCCATTAGGGCAGGTAAAGGGAGCTTTTTTAGTGCATGATTCCAATAGCAACTTCAAGCTTCTCTAGAGAGTGTTGATAGGTGTGGTGTCGTCGCAGTGGTCCACTCATTTTAAACTGAAATCAATGGTAACCCCCAGAAGATGAAACCAGGAAGTTCCTAAGCGTCGGCAACAATCGGAGAATTATTGAGAATCGTCACCTATGAAGACAGAAAGATTGTATGCTGTACTGAAGCAACACACAATAAAATAATCAACAGTAAATCCTCTTTAGCCTTCAGCCTCGTATGTCTACAAGAAAGCATACTACCTAGCTACACAGTCATTATATATATATATATATATATATATATATATATATATATATATATATACATATATATATATATATATATATATACGGTACACACTCACACACACACACACACACACACACACACACACACACACACACACACACACACACACACACACACACACACATATATATATATATACATATATATATATATATATATATATATATATATATATATATATATATATATATATATACACACACACACACACACACACACAGACACACACACACACACAGACACACACACACACACACACACACACACACACACACACACACACACACACACACACACACACACACACACACACACACACACACATATATACGGTATATATATATATATATATATGTATATATATGTATATATATGTATACACATATACATATACATATACATATACATATACATATACATATACATATACGTATATCACAGAAAACCACTCAGGAAATAAGACATTATGATCAAAACGTTTTCGTCTATTCAGACATTTCTAGGGAATACAGAATGACAATGAGCAGGAACATATATACAGGAAAATAATAAGAAAGACCGGAACATTGGAGGTCACATTTACGTTCATAATGTTATCAAAAGAATGTTTAATAAGATTGGATTCAATAATGTTTCTATCCAACATAGAACTACTAAAGACAATTTCCTTGGAATTATTCCCGATATTTCTCGAGAAAGGAATAATTTTTGTAACAAAAACCTTTTAGTTCTTCCTTTCCATGAAAACCGGTTAGTCTTCCTAAGATTCTTGATAGTTTGACATTAATGTCGTATTTAAGAACACAAGTTCCATTAAAAGTATTCTCATTAAAAATTTCCCAGGTGATGGGATAGGCTGTGTTTACAGAGCATTCCTTGTTTTAAATGTGATATATGCTATATTTGTTAAACGTGAAAAAACTTACTAGAATTAATCAACATAAGTATAGTGTGAGATCTGGTCAATTGTCCAGTGGGATTTTCGTACATGTAAGAGACCATAACCATCCCATTGCTTGGAATAATTCCAAGGAAATTGTCTCTTGTAGTTCTATGTTGGGTAGAAACATTAATGCACACACACACACACACACACACACACACACACACACACACACACACACACACACACACACACACACACACACACACACACACACACACACACACACACACACACACACACACACACACACACACGACTCGGTGGCGCGGTTGGTAGAGCACTGGACTAGGAAATACGGTGGTGCTCGCAGTACCTGGTCCAAATCCCGCCCAGGGCCGAAATTATTTCGGTATCGCTGTGCTTCGGGTCGTTACTCTGACTCTCGTGGGCGGGGAGTTGGGTGTGTGTGTGTGTGTGAAAGGTCATAGCATTAGCCATAGATCGGTCATACGAGCTCTGAGCTGTCTTCCGGGAGGGAAATAGCTGTCGATCACGAGTCAAACACATGATTCAAAGGCCAAGGTGAATACACACACACATACACATACATACATACGGGTGCGCGCGTGCGAATCACAGGCGGGAATGGGCAGCTAGAAACGAGCTCTTATGTACAGCGCTTTTTCGATATATTCGAAGGAAACACCTAGCTTGTATTTACGTTCGGGAAAGAGAGCTGTGTTTACCGAGTGTCCGAAATGATAAAAACGAGTAAATTCAACATTATTATTAAATACACAAAATTGAGAATGATGAAAAAGAAAGACGAAAAAGTGAACCAACGAAGAGAAGATTGGATGTAAGCAGAGTCGAAACACCTAGCTTGTATTTACGTTCGGGAAAGAGAGCTGTGTTTACCGAGTGACCGAAATGATAAAAACGAGTAAATTCAACATTATTATTAAATACACAAAATTGAGAATGATGAAAAAGAAAGACGAAAAAGTGAACCAACGAAGAGAAGATTGGATGTAAGCAGAGTCGAATCACCGTTGGGGATTATACCTAAAAAGTCTTGTGTGGTAGAAACCCCGAAATCTACTCAATAGTTAGATAATAATGTATTTTCAGGGTCTATAAAAGAAAGTATGATACTAGGTAGAGGTTTAGAATTGGAAAGAGAATCTAGGTATAAAGATGTCCTAAGAAATCGGGAGGTTGCAGAATTGATAGAGGAACTAATGGATCCGAAAGCTGAATACAGGGCAATGTACAGAGAGGTGAACCAACTAATAAATAAAAAGAGCTAATGCCGAGACTAACAGGGAGCTTAATGATCTAAAAAAGAAATTTAGTATGGTCAGAAGTGAAAACGAAAGAATGAAAAATGAAGATAAAAACAAAAATGAGGCTTTGAAAAAGAAGTGAAAGAACAAATGCAAGCAGTGACCGAGAAAGTTGGAGAAACAATTAAAGAGACAGATCTCCAAGAAAAAGAAAAATGGAAAGTGGAACAAGAAAATAATTATAAAGAAATAGTACAGCAACAAGTGGAAGAAAATGCTAAAGAAACGGTAATTAAAGAAATTAAGGAAAAGAGAATTGAGTCAGAGACACAGTGGATTAAAAAAAGGAGCTTGTAGTTTATGTTATTAAAGAAAAACATAATGTACCTAGATACCAAAGAGAAAAAAAAAAAAATCTGAAAGAGATACAAGAAAAGGGACAAGTAATAGACAAAGAAATAGGAGTACATAGGATAAGACAGTACTCTAAAGACCAAAATATAGACCACTAAAAATCAAACTGAGGTCTCAAATTATAGCAGTACCATAAAAACAGCAAAACTGGCAAATAGTGAAAATTACAAAAATATATGAATAATAAAAAAAGAGCGATGAGGAAAAAGAGATAGGAAAGACTGAGAAATGAAGAAAAAAAAATAAAAGAGAGAACAGAGATTTTTTTTTTTTAGAGTACTAGGCCTTAGGCTGAGAAAATAGCATAAAAAGGAAACATAATAAACAAAAAAAGAGGAGAGAGGAAAAAATTAAAAATAACGTATACCACCATAGATGGCATGATCTCAGGACTAAAAGAATTAAACGACTATCTGGCAGTAGAGAAACCAGACAATGGGAATTGTGGAGACGAAATTGAAAGGTCCACTACCACCTAATGCTGTGGGACAAGGTTTATACAAACATTGGATGAAAAATAGAAAGGAGAAACAGAGTGGAGGAGTCATGTTTTTGACTAAGAAAGGCCTAAATGTGACAAAGACAACAGAAGGAGTAAATAATGTGGAACTGATTCTGATTGAAATTGAAAACAGTGAATGAAAAGTAGAAAATTTGTAGTAATATATGTGCCCCCAAAAAACACAGTCTTGGACAAGAGTGATTATTCCAAAATGTTGGAAGACACAAAGCATGCATTAATTGAATTACTGAAAGAAGAAGGAAACACAGTAATTATGGGTGACCTTAACTCCAAAGAAATATGTTAGGAAAAATGATGGTGAAAAGTGGAGAAGACCTTTTGGGAAATATACTGCTGGATATGACCATTGAATACACAATGACTCAATGGGTAAAGGAAAATACCAGATATAGAAATAATGAAGAACCGTCGAGAATAGACTTGATATTTACGTCAGAGCCTGAAATTGTGGCTAAAATAAAATACAAGACACCAGTTGGGAAGAGTGGTCACATACTAATAGGATTTGAACTAAAAGAACAAAATGATTTGAGAAGAAATGAGAAACATAGAAAAGGAAGACTAATGTACAACAAAACGCATTTTGAGAAACTCAGAAAATTCTTTCAAAATGTAAATTGGGAAAACTTCTTAAATGAAGAAACAAAGATGGTAGAGAAATGGAACATATTAGAAAAAATTATAAATAGGGAATAGACAAATACGTACCAAAGCAGAAGCAAGAAAGGGTGTACATTAAGTGCAGGTAAAACAAAAAATGCAGTGAGGCTAAAGATAGAAGAGACAAAGCTTGGTAAAGATGGAAAAAAAATTAATAAGTGGCAAATATATATCAAACTAAGATATGAATATGTAAAAATACGCAGGGAAGAAAAGAGAAACTATAAGAAAAGAGATAATAGAAAAATGTAAGGCCCAACCTAAACTATTCTACAGGTATGTGAATGGTAAACTAAAAAATAAACAAGAAATAGTAAAACTGCGTCAAGGGAATGATGAATATATAGAAGACGTAGAAATTGCTGAAATTATGAACAAACATTTTAAATCTGTATTCACAATTGAAAGTACACAAAATTGGGATGAAGGACAGAGAGAAAGATCCTCCTAATGAAAGAAATACCTGTGATACAGAAGGAAATAAGGGACCAAGTAATAAACCTTGACGTCAGATTATCACACGGTCCGGGTGGAATTGCAAATTGGATATTACAAGAAGGTAGAAATTATAGATGGTGTACAAGGAAAGTTATTGAAATGGATGGAAGATTTCTTGAACGGGAGGAAAATGAGGGTGGTCCTTAGAGACAAAAACTCGACCTGGGAAGAAATGATAAGTGGAGTCCCACAAGATTCTGTATTGGTTCCGATAATATTTGCCTTGTATATAAATTGCATGGATGAAGGTGTGGAATGTTATATGAACTTCTTTCAGATGATGCAAAACTACTAATGAAAGTAAGTACAGAAGAAGACTGTGAATCACTACAGAAAGACCTGGATAAAGTCTGGGAATGGAGTCAAAAGTGGGAAGTGAACTTCAGCATCAAGAAATGTAGTATAATGGAGTTTGGGAAAAGTAGAAATAAAATATCAGGGCAATATAAAATTAGTACAAAGGGAGTAAAAAAAATAAAAACTCGGAAAGGGACCTAGGAGCAATTATCAGCAAAGACATGTCACCAGACAAGCATATCAACAAAATAGTCGGAGAAACCTTCAGTTTACTAAGATCAATGAAAGTGGCCATTGACTACTTGGATGAGGAAATGGTAAAGAAAATATTTGTCACACTGCTAAGACCAAGATTGGAGTACGCTGCGACACTATGGACTCACAGTAAAAAAAAAAAAAAAAAATCCAAAGAGCAACAACAAAGATGGCGCCAACACTCTCTAAATTTACATACAAACAAAGGTTGTCCAAACTGGAACTACCAACCTTGGAACAAAGAAGAGAAAGAGGAGATCTACTGGCCATTTACAGAATTATGAAAGGGATGGAAGTCCTTGACAGAGAAGATTTATTAAAGTGGGATAGGAGAAAAACAAGAGGATATGAAAAGAAACTGAAAAAGATTAGTTATAGAAGAGATCTGAAAAAGATTAGTTTCCTACACAGAGTGGTAGATATCTGGAACAAATTGGATGAGGCAATAGTGTGTGTAAAAACTATGCAAGAATTTAAGAACAAACTTGATGCTGAAAGATACAAAGGCGGGTCACTACGAGCATTGCTCTCTTCCCATATAATGCAACTAGGTAAATACAACTAGGTAAAACACACACACACACACACACACACACACACACACACACACACACACACACACACACACACACACACACACACACACACACACACACACACACACACACACACACACACACACACACACACACACACACACACACACACACACACACACACATATATATACATATAAATATATATATATATATATATATACATATATATATAAGATATATATAATATATAATATATATATATATCCATATATATATAATATATATATATAATATATATATAATATATATATATATATATATATATATATATATATATGTATATACATATATACATATACATCTTGATTACCATATTGAATGTCTGTATGTTAAAAACAAACGTGGGGCTAAGATATGAAATGTAGATACTATAAACAAGTGATACTCTATGACGTGGTTTTGATTTGACTTTCATGTGTAAGAGCACGATTTCTTGCCATTGCCCCGCATACGCTGACCTACAAATAAAGAACTGGATCAGAATACTACGTTAAAAAGTTTGAGAAGTAAGAAATAGTATTCAGTATTTCACTAAAGTATACATTCAGATATAGATAATAATTTTTAGCAGAACATATACAACGACCCAAAAATAACATTTTGCAGTTGTATTAGCATACGCTTACATAACAAAATCCAAATGTGAATGAGAAAAAGTATCAGTATGATCTAAATTAACGTTGATAGTGCAGGCTGGAAAGCTAGGTAGTCAAGAGTAGAAAAATAAATATACAGTGAAAATGAATATCATCTATACATAAAATAAATCTTCACAAAAAAGAGTATCTATCAACCTATAGACCAATGTGCTCCTTCCCTCTTGTAAGGGAGGTTGCCAGTCAAGACTTCCATTATCCATTTATTCCGTTATTATCTTAGCTCCTCGTGGATGAAAGGTCATCCCTGTCTCCAGCCCACTGCCTGGGTCGGAAGCAGTGCAGCAAGACACAACGTAAAATAATATACAGTGAAAAGGAAGAACAGCTATAAAAGAATTAACACAAAAATGGTGTTGTGTTCAATAGAGGTGATTTATTAACCGAGCCAGTCTCACTCCTAAACACTGCACATTATTGTTACACTTGTTAAAGATGGCCTTCGTTTTTAATAGTTCCAAGGCAACCACAATACTGGCCCATATTTTCTCTATGTGGCTCATGTCCACACCAAAACCTTTGCTTGGCGGATCCAGAAGGCAAATGCTTTTGAAACCTATGTTTACTACATGGAAAATGTAGACTGGTCACCTATTTTGCATGAAGATGGCAATTTCTTGGAATGGGAGAGTATAGTCATTGCGGCATAACTTTCTAGAGCATTATTTGATACCATTTTGTAATAAATCCTTCGGGAATTGAGTTTAGCTTACCCGGATCGTGTAACCAAATCCACTTCCATGTATTGCCATTTCTGTGTCCACTTCAGGCCTTTTGAAAGATAATTTACGTCGTAATATCGGTCGTTGTTCTGGCTTAACTCAGATAAGTGGCAGGGTGGTAAGGTTACACGGAAAACAGTTGGAGATTTTATTCCCTACCGTTTCGTCCTTACCAGGATTTCCTCATCCTTATCTAACTTCTACTTCATCTGGGATATCCCCCTCGAGCACGGAGTTCCTACTGCGTGTTGAATAGAATCCTTTGGCGTTAGCCAGAACAAGGTGCATGAAGGTGCCATAACAGAAAAGGGACTCATCTGAGATAACTTTAGCACTTTCAGTGTGGAGGGGGGTTCTGAATTAAGTTGAATAAAAGCACTGGTGCTAGTTAGAAAAATATAGATATCTATATGTATGTATGTATATATATATATATATATACATACATACGTATATATATATATATATATATATATATTTATGGAAGAAAGTATACGCTGGACTCGACGTTCGTCAATTTATTCCGACGTTTCGAACCCTGTCCGGGGTTCGCCTTCAGGGTAATACAGTGGTAGCAATAGGAAATGTACATAAATAGGGGATACCTGGTACACTGGGACAGGTCTTCCCAGTAACCGTTATATTCCAACACAGGTAGAACATATCAAAAACACACAGATGAGAAACAAAAATATAAATAAAAATATAATACAAAATGTGCAATACTTCCTTAAAAACATTCACAGAGTTTACTATAGAAAAAATAAAGAAAATACAGTGAAGGCTGTAAGAACTCAACCTGCTGCCGATGGGCCGCCCCACAATGCACCCCGTGGAACAAATGTCCCGCGTAGCATGCATTGTGACAATTCATGCTACGCGGGACATTTGTTCCACGGGGTGCATTGTGGTACGGCCCATCGGCAGCGGGTTGAGTTCTTACAGCCTTCACTGTATTTTCTTTATTTTTTCTATAGTAAACTCTGTGAATGTTTTTAAGGAAGTATTGCACATTTTGTATTATATTTTTATTTATATTTTTGTTTCTCATCTGTGTTTTTGATATGTTCTACCTGTGTTGGAATATAACGGTTACTGGGAAGACCTGTCCCAGTGTACCAGGTATCCCCTATTTATGTACATTTCCTATTGCTACCACTGTATTACCCTGAAGACGAACCCCGGACAGGGTTCGAAACGTCGGAATAAATTGACGAACGTCGAGTCCAGCGTATACTTTCTTCCATAAAAAATGGTTCCTGGACTCCAGCTATTTACGAATATATATTTATATACAGTATATATATATCTATATATATATATATATATACATATATATATACACATTTTTTTTTCTTTTTTCAACCACATCAACTTTTCACTTTTAATTCAATGTCATCACGATCTAGATTGACAATGCGCTCGACGGAGACATATGCGGAAACTGATACGTAGTGAAGCCAAGGACTCGAACTCAGCTCAGACGTGCCAAAGTGAATAATGACTAACCACTGCGCCATCTAGAGAGATATAAGTTGAACACAATTTCTTATATTTGTATGCTCGAGTTTCATACATATACACGAATCTTATACTCAACCCATCCCTGCTATGATGGTGCAATGGTAGTATGTGCGCGTGGGCAAGTGTTATACACACACACTGAATGGTCCCCAGTGCAGATATGAATCTTTTTTCAACCACATCATCTTTTCACTTTTAATTCAATGTCATCACGATCGAGACTGACAATGCGCTCGACGGAGACATATGCGGAAACTGATACGGAAAATCTTCCATCAACATAAAACTCATGCCCACAACCACACTCCCAAGCAGTAGAAGCACATAACACAAGCAATAACACCCTTTTCCACAATCCACAAGAAAGTTGCTACTTCCATGTACGCAGCGCTACATGAATCACGGCTACATTTATTGACCTCTTCAAGTGTTCGGCCAATGTACGGCCTGTATATAAACTAATGTATTCACCAAGCATTGTAACTCCGTCCCTGAGGACGACCTAGTAAGGTCGAAATACGTATTGGAGAAATTAAAAAAGAGAAAACCGTACCAAATGTCTTTTGGACACCTCAGCTATTTGGAACCAGCACAGAAACTTGTCGCACGAGAGAAACTAAAGCTTCAATATAAACTTAACAACGCCATTGTCGCTGTAGAGTTCTTGAAATTATATATATATATATATATATATATATATATATATATATATATATATATATATATATGTATATATGCATGGCATATTGATTCAGGTTTGGATGGTTGGTTGAATAACTCGGGTATAGGACTGCACACATATCCATTTATGTAAATCCGACCCTCAAATTTCTATTTCCGACCAAAACACTGTTTCCCTTTGTGTATACTGGTGCCTCACACACCTCCCCGGTCGCCTGTGGGGCCATATCGGCCGACGTATTGTTCCTGCCTGATTGAACTCCAACAGCCAATCACAACACGATATTTGGGGGGTTGGTTGGTTCCCAACTTCTCGACGCCCCCTCCAGCTTACAGGTTCGTAACTTTGGTTGGGGTCCTGTCCCTCTACATTGCCTGCTGCGTGACCGCGGAGGAGTAGAATGATAGACGGGGGAAGAGGAGGAGGAGGTAAAATGG
>NC_134812.1:42264072-42269072 GCF_046742065.1 Oratosquilla oratoria
ATCAATCAACATAACACTGCATGGCACTGTGAGGGTGTGGTAGAATGAGTGTGATCTTATTGGCTGCTTATGAGGGTGTGGCAGGATGCGTGTGACTTCATTGGCTGCTTATGAGGGTGTGGCAGGATGCCTGTGATCTCATTGGCTGCTTGTGAGGGTGTGGCAAGATGTGTGTGATCTCATTGGCTGCTTGTGAGGGTGTGGCAGGATGCGTGGGATCTCATTGGCTGCTTGTGAGGGTGTGGTATGTTCTGGGTAAGTGAATACTTAAAAAAAATAACAAAGAATAAATAAAGGAATCAGCGAGACATGTCCTGGAATAAAGGGTGTATAAAATGACACATAAATGGGAGATTCAAATAAATAAAACGTGAAATGATGCATTGAAATGCATAAACATTACTTCAGACAACTGCTGGTAGATCGCATTTCATTATGAAAAATCACGGTGCTGCTATATGTTTATATATATATATATATATATATATATATATATATATATGTATATATATATGTACATATATATATATATACATATATATATATAATACTGATGACCCACTTTCGGAGAAAAATAAGCGAAGATATAGAGATCTGTATATTTCGATCACTTACTGTGATCCTCTTCGGCAGATATGATCACAGTAAGTGATCGAAATATACAGATCTCTATATCTTCGCTTATTCTTCTCCGAAAGTGGGTCATCAGTATTATTTTACAAATGTGCTAAGACATATCTTTGTTGTGATATGTATATATATTATATATGTATATATATATTATATATGTATATATATATATATATATATATATATATATGTATATATATATATATATAATGCGTCACTGTAATAGAAGTTATCCTCTTCCGTGGCGAGTGTTTCTTTTCCTTTTATTTTGTTTCCATGCCAGGCGGTATCATTCATATCATATTTACGCCCATCTTCATAGTCGAGTTCGAGTCCTGCACCTCTCATTAGTGGTTGTTTGTTGCCTGTCCTAACAGTCCAGAGCCATAGGGCAAAGGAGTCGGCTTCTGCCGCAGCTACTCAGCGCCTTCTGGCGTAAGCTCGTCACCTTATTCTTCATTCTAGCAATTTGAAACCATTGTTATTTTTTTTCATATTTAAGAGAAAACACATTTCTGGTTCCATTGGTTTCTTTGTCGCCGTGCGGGACGTATTTCGGACAGTGATTGCCTCACTGACATGGCTGAAGTATCAGTTGCTGACGTCCGCGGTTGACGGCCTGATTAAATTCTCATGCGGCCGCGAGGCGTCTCCGCCTTGTGATTCGTCCAGAGGTTTAAATAGGGTTTTGATTGGCTGAGGGTCACACAGTAACCCTCATGACGTCATTGTCGGTTCCCCCCCCTTTTTTATTTTTTTTATTTTTTTTTTTATAACGGTCCAAGGGCCTTCCACGTAATAACATACTTCGCAGGTGTTTGCTCCATCTGACGCCAGCCGATTTTATTCAACTGAAGGGGTCAGCTTGGGAGTACATAAACCTCACTTGACCCCGAGTTAACTCCCGAACTGAATAAAATCACCTGGCGCCAGTCAAAAGAAGGATCTAGAACACACGTCACTGAGTTCAAACTTGATCACTTGAGTTGGTGATAAAACATACCCCTTCTTTGCGGAGTTTCACTGGACCAACTGGGGACCAAATATTGCTTGGGTAGGCAATCAGGCAGCCAGCCATCAAGCATGGATGACCCGACCCTACAAACCGGTTCACTGTTTGCGAGCAAGCAAAATCGCTGTACCTATGTCTGCTAGCCAATATTGGATCTGACCGACGAACTTCCCCCTTCCATAAAATCTCCAACAAGGCCCTTTCTCCCTCTCCAAAAAGGTCTCCTCCGACAGTCACCCCCCCTCCCTCCAACGCTCCAACAGCGCCCCGTCCAACTAGGTCACTCTTCAACAAAAGGCTTTGTCTCCCCCATTACAAAGTCTCCCTCCAACTAGGTTCTTCAACAAGTCTCCCTCCACCAAGGACCACCTAAAACAGCCCCCAACCAAATAGGCGAGGCTTGTGATATAATTCTTGGACTCACACAAATATTCCACACGAACCGGATATTTTTTTTTCTTCTGGTGCCATGTATTCGTTCGTGTGTCAACCGGGCCATGTATATATTAATCTTGCTATCTTCCCTATCGCCTGGGTCTCCCTTTATCTACCTCATGTCCTTTCTCATTGCCTTTATCTATTTTTACCCCTCATTCTTCTCTTGTTCCTCCTTGCCTTCCTTCCTTCCTTCCTTCCTTCCTTTCTTTTTTCCTTCGTTCCCTCATCCCTCCCTTCTCCATCTGCAACTATTCATTGTACTATCTGCATAGATGAACCTCTACTATCATACATAAGCCCCTTGACTGCAACTGAAGTCGCCATATATGTTCTCACGAGGAAGCACCGATGTCGATCGTGCCATCCAGGCACATTATTGTACTTGACTGCAATATGCAATTCCCAAGCCTTGTAGGACAGATACACGTTATTTCTTAAACGTTATCGCTTCTCTCTGAACAACTGTTGTTTCTGAAGCTTGGTTATGAAATATATATCTCATAAATAGTTAATCAAGTATTGCTGACGCATTATTTCCTCAACAGAGTTGCCATGACTAACACGTGTCTTTCTACCGTCGCGACTGTTTCTGCATCACAGACTTCCATTTCAGGATACGTTGCTCCAACAATTGGCACACAATAAATCCTGGTGTATTCTGAGCCGAGTTATTCTCACGATAATCCCACAAACTAAACATTAAAGAGTGCCCACATTAAATACATTTTTTCTTTGTTTCACCTACAAGAATACTTACAAAAATATGTAACTTATAGGGGATTTCATTCAACATGAGAAGATGAGATGAATATGTACAAGGGTTAAAAGAGAGTTTGAAAATGGATAGTAGAAAGGAGGGATAGCAGAAGATAAAACCGATAAACGTTCCTTTTGAATTGGAGATTAGTCGCCATACATAAAAGAATACTGCTCGTGCACCGTTTCGTGCGTGTGTCACTAAAGTCAACAGAATATTGAATGCATACAACTTACACCGTTAGTAACCTATATGAAGAGATAGATAGAATGATAGATAGATAGATAGATAGAGAGAGAGAGAGGGAGAGAGAGAGATAGGTAAACGATGGATAGATAGATAGGGACAGAAAGATATGCATGTATGTATGTATGTATGTTTGAATATATATATATGTGTATATATATGTATATATATATATGTATATATATATGTATACACACACACACACACACACACACACACACACACACACACACACACACACACACACACACACACACACATATATATATACATGTATATATATATATATATATATATATGTATATATGTATATGTATATATATATATATATATATATATATACATGTATATATATATATATATATATATATTATATATATATACATATACATATTATATATATATATACATATTATATATATATATATATATATATATATATATATATATATATATATTGAGGAATGGACGACAAAATGAGTGGCAGGTTGGTGAGATAAACACCGAGAATCGTTGAAGGGCCCACCGAACATCAAATGCCTTGGTGGTTCATGCGGAGAAATACGGACATTTACCTAAGTGGGACGGAGTGGAAATATTGAAACAAGGGTTAAACAAGAAAAAAAAAAAAAACGAAAAATAGTAGAGACAGCTTTCATAGCATCCCAGCCCTGCTGTAACCATCGTGATGGTTTTATTAAGCTGTCCAAAACGTCCGGCTGGATGGTCCTACAGGAGTTGAAGGGTACGAGAGGGAGGGAGGGGGAATGATGTAAGGTATAAAATTGTTGATTTCCCGACCATGTTTGTACACTCTGAAGAAGCTCTGTTAAGAGCGAAACGTCAGTTAATAAAAACTTCAACGATTCTCGGTGTTTATCTCACCACCCTGCCACTCATATATATATATACATATATATTTATAAATAAATATATTTATATATATATATATAAATATATAGATATATAAATATATATATACACACACACACAAACACACACACACACACACACACACACACACACACACACACACACACACACACACACACACACACACACATATATATATATATATATATGTACTATATGTATATATATATGTACATATGTATATATATATATATATGTACATATATATATATGTACATATGTATATATATATATATGTACATATGTATATATATATGTACATATGTATATATATATATATGTACATATATATTATATATATATATATATATAACATATGTACACGCACATACACACACACACACACACACACACATATATATATATATATATATATATTTATATTCATACATATATAGATACATATAAATATATATATATATATATATATATACATATATATATATATACATATGTATACATACTGTAATATATACATATATATATATATATAATACATATATATATATATATATATATATATACATATATTATATACAAATACATATATACAAAAGTTAGCCTCTTCCGTGCCAGGTGATTCTTTTCTTTTTATTTTGTTTTAATGGCAGGCGGTATCATTCATTCCCGTCGCACCTTCCTCCCTCTTGGTAGAAAAGTGGTTCTGGTCTCTAACTCTCTCGGCGACGACCTCGCTTATGCCGAACGGCTTTCCATCCCGATATTTTATTAAATGATCTTTGTGACGACAACCTTCAGTAGCAAGTGAGTTCAAACTCTTTGTGAAGTCACTCAATTTATAGTATCATCTTGAGTGTTATCGCGTGCGAGATGTCTCCACAGCTGAATCAAATACTCTGATGAGAGTAACGATAATACTTTAAAACTGAAAGTGTCAGCAAAGTTGTTCTTTGGGGCAGTTTTGTCACTATGAGTTCCTATAAGGTTAGATAAAATCACCTAACGGCAGTCAGATGACTAATC
>NC_134812.1:42284072-42289072 GCF_046742065.1 Oratosquilla oratoria
AAATTAGGTTCACACGGAATAAGTGGTAGCCTATTAAGTTGGACTAGTAATTGGTTGAACGATCAAAAACAGTTGTTCTAAATGGCAACAATTTTAGATGGAATTTTTTTATGAGTGGAGTTCCTCAGGGTTCTGTTCTTGGGCAACTTCTATTCATAGTATATATAAATGATATGGACCATGAACTGAAATCTCTTATCTTCAAATTTGCTAATTATACAAAACTGTGCGGAATGGCAAATGATCACTTAAACCAATTAGATATTCAAGAAAATTTAGATGAACTGCACCAATGGCCTGAAAAGTGGCTAATGAAATTTAACACAAATGAATGCAAGGCTATGCACATAGGTAAAAATAACAGTAAGTACGATTACAAGTTATTTGGAAATTCGTTAACAAAAGTGGATAGTGAAAAGAATTTCGGCGTAATTATCAGTAATGATCTTAAATCATCTAAGCAGTGTATTTAAGCCTCTGAGAAAGCAGAAAAAGTTTCTAGGACTGATTGCGCGATCTTTTGACTTCAAAAGTCCATCTCTCATTAACAAGCTATATAAATCGTTAGTTCGTCCACATTTGGAATATGCTATTTCCGTATGGTCACCGAATCTCATTAAAGACATTGACAGATTGGAAAAAGTACAACGGCGAGCCACAAAACTGATTCCAAATATCAAAAATAAATAATATGAAAATCGACTAAAACATATAAATCTGTTTTTCCTAAAAAAGCGTAGACTCAGAGGTGACTTGACACAGGTCTTTACGATTCTAAAGGGAAGTGACAACATCAAAAGTGACAAAATTCTCACACTGAATGTGAATCAGACAAAATGTAATGGCCTCAAACTGTCAGGAAATAGATTTAATTTGGAAGTAGGTAGAAACAACTTTGCCAACCGTGTAGTTAATGAATGGAATAGACTTCCTGCAGAGACAGTGCAAGATAGTTCAGTTCGAAGCTCTAAGATTCGTTTAGATAAACACCTAAGCAAGATGCTGTAATGCCTGCCATTTACTTTATATTATTTATTTGTTTGTTTGTTGTTATTTGTCTGTTTATTATTATTTCCTTGATTATCATTTATTATTATTTATTTGTTAATTTATTATTATTTACTATTTACCTGTTTGTTTATCATTCAACTTTGATTTTTACTTATTTGTTTGTTTATATATATATATATATATATATATATATATATATATATATATATATATATATATATATATATATATATTTGCATCCGACCTAGTTATGGACCAAAAGGTCTCCTGTCGGCATGATCCTTCTTTGTAATCCTTTGTAATATAAAGCTTTCAGTAGGCCAAGTTTATTCAGTTTTGTTTCATTTATACCTTCTCACCGGCCAGGCTGATGAGTATATAAGCTTCTGCATGTACCAAGCTTTGCATGTTTTGTACAAACAGGAGGCCCACAGTTCGACGGAAAAAGAGGAATTTTGCCGGTTTTCTTTTATTTTGATTTCGGGTTTTCTAACATCGGCAGGCCCGTAACCCAATGAATAAAGGAATCTGGCCTTATCATGATACAGTGTTATACAAGATATAACCATGTAAGTCTATGCAAGACAGTGGGATTCAGGGTCAAGAATGCTAGATTATATTCTAGTCATGGAAGTTAGAGTAAAGATATGGTGACAAATGACTCCAGGAGTGAGACAGAGAGGAAGAGCGAGGCGACAGTTTTATCCTCATGCACAATGTCGCGTCGTCGCCGAGGACACCTTTCGGTTCATCGTGATTGGTGAGAAGCCTGGGCCAATTAGTTGAGCGCGGGTGATTCACCACGGTCTTGGAGCATGTGTCGAACTTGTGATTGACAACCTTTTACCGTTCCGGATGAGAACTCAGAGCTCGTGTATGGCACGATTTCTCTCTTTCTCTCTCTCTCTCTCTCTCTCTCTCTCTCTCAAACCTGGGAAGATATTTCTATCTTTCACCGTACAATAAGGAAAGCCTTCAGAACTCGTATTGTCAAATAAGAAAATCCTTCTAAACTCATAATAATGTACAACAAGAAAACCCTGCAGAACTTCGAAAGTAATGGAAGTGATTTGGACAAATTTTGGTTTAAGAAAGAAATAGGCAAGAGCTGATTTACCAAAAGAGTGATTAACGAATGGAATTGACGTAGCAAACGTGGGCGCTGAAACAATTGATCGTTTTAAGAAAAGATTAGATCATTTTATGGATAGGGGGGACAGGTGGCAAGGGATATGGAAATACCTAGTGTAGGTCTCTTGCAGTTTCCTCTATTCTTACGTTTTTATGTTCTTATGTGTAGAGAAAAGTCATGAGAGCAGTACTTGGATGTCATAATACCAGGATGAAATCGATGAGAACAATTTTGCAGTCTCCTCCATTCTTATGTTTTTATGTTCTTATGTGTAGAGAAAAGTCATGAGAGCAATACTTGGATATCATAATACCAGGATGAAATCGATGAGAACAATCTTGCAGTCTCCTCCATTCTTATGTTTTTATGTTCTTATGTGTAGAGAAAAGTTATGAGAGCAATACTTGGATATCATAATACCAGGATGAAATCGATGAGAACAGAAGTAATTCTACGAATACAAAATAGAATAATTGGTTGTGGTTGCTTTAATTACAACAATTAGAGGAGGGGAAGATTTAGGATTGGCGAATGCAGTAAGATCTCTGAGTGAAGGAATTTATATTTTAGCAAGATATCCAAATATGTAAAGACATTATATTGCGTTATGATAGAATGCGTAGTAGAGATACTACATATTACAGCCTTATTTAATATTTAGACTATATAAGGAACGTTGCCTATCAACAGACTGACACTTCGAAAATTCATCTTAGAAAAAATAAAGTTACTCTAATCGAAATTATATACATATTAGATGTATGAGCTGATGAACTGGAAATATGCAGACGAAATAATAAATAAACTAATCAACAACTAACTATTGTCTACACTTGGTGAATTGCACTGCATTCATGAAATATTACTGATTCCAAAGAAATTGTCAAGATGTGTATTCCTTTACTAATGGTAGATGTCTATTAAAGTCTTTGCAGAGAAAAATCGAAATAAATATGAGGCAGAGGATGATTTATTCAGAAAAAACAATAAAAATAGAATGTAGAAATGATTGATAATACTAGTACATGATAATGCATAAATTGAAGAGAAAATGGAAGTATAAAAATAGAAAAAGGTATATACCTTCTAGATCCAGTAAGAGCTTCCAATATCATATGTATTTGTTGTACAATACAGATATATAGCATCGAAGGAATCGGATATTCGTTGATACAAGTTGGATGGGAAGTAAATTAAGGTATGAATATTACTGGAAAATAAGTGGAAAGGCGGATAGACCTTGTCGAATTTGTAACATTAATGATAAATATACATTCAAGCAATACGTTTTAGAATGCAAAAAGATCTAGCCATTCAGGAAAGTTGACGTCACTACTCTACAAGAACGACTCTTTTTAATGGCTAACATAAACGCTAAAGACATTTGTATGCATCGTAAGTGCTCCTCTCCGAGGATATTATATATCATCACTGTTTTTTAAAATTTCAGAGGTTTATTGATATTCGCGTACACGTGTTGAAATTTGTATGTATTTGTTCGTACCCTCATAGGGAATACAGAAGACAGAGTCGGAGTGTTTCACTACCTTTTGATGAATTTTGTCAATAAACAATTCAATTCGATTCAACTCAAATCAATTCAACTGATGTTGGGGTGGGTGGAGTGAGGTGGGGGTTTCCGGTCGAGGCCTATGCTACACTCTGGGATTTTTAGTTAGGATCATAAGATTTTATTCAGCTAAAGGAGAACCCTTAACACGAATGTAATCTAGGTTTTCTTGATCAAGAAATGAAATATATAAGAATGGTAGAATGACGTATGCAAGCGAAAATCAAGAGGAATAGAATACATATATATATATATATATATATATATATATATACAGTATATATATATATATATATACATACATACATGCATACATGTATATGTATATATATATATATATATGTATATATATATGTATATGTATATATGTATATATAATATATATATATCAGGAACTTCGGAGTAAAATGTCTAAACCAGTAGCATGGTATAATCTTTTTTCTATCTCTAACTCACAGTAGGAAGACGGATATAGGACCAAACACAAATAGATCTAATTGAATTGATGGAAAAAAGTGAGAGTGAAACTTCAACAGTGGTAGTTTAGAATCAATGTTTTGGTTATTGCAAACTTCCTTTACGGGAAGAAAGGCGAAAACCGATGATATTTCTCTAATCGATGACCAATATTTGCAGCGCGTTGCCAATTACTGGCTTCCGATTGGTTTGTTCCTTTGTCAAATCCGGGGACCTGCCTAGTGGGATGGGTCGTTCTCAATTGTAGTTGGGGGAGGGGGGAGAAAGTGGGCAACCCTGAACCAAGAACACGGTGAAGTTCGGTAAGGTGAAGTTAGTTTTTATATATATTTTTTAATTTCTAAAAACGTCGTTCAAGAGTGGGTTTTTATAGGGACTTCAAGGAGTGTACTTTTTAACCCCTTGACCTGTCCAGTTTTGAGGTAATGCAGTAAATTTAAAATTTCGGGAAGGGAAGCTTCTGTTAGGTTAGGTTAGGTAAGTTTAGAAAATGTGTCTGTTATTAAATTTCATGAATACAGTTTTCCAACTGCAAAGTTCCTTTTATTTCTATTTGGGCATCTAAATTCTCATTGGTTGGTTTATACAAAATCATATCTTTATACTCTTGTTAATCACGTACTGTCTGCTTGCTAGTACCAGATGATCTTATTCAGATGAAGGGAATGAGCGTGCATGTGACACAGCAAAGGCGATGTCGGCGGACATTTTTTCATGAGTTTGAAGCTCTTCCAATTACGACACGTGTCATCAGGGCGCTCACATGGGGATAGGGCATATGACCGGGGCTGCACTTTTAACCTCCTCGAT
>NC_134812.1:42301572-42304072 GCF_046742065.1 Oratosquilla oratoria
AGGATTAGTTTCAAAATAATTCGTATGAATATCGGTTAACACAAGAAATAGAGAATTAGCCAAGCAAAAACAACATTTTGTGTGTAATGCTTCCTGTCGAATATAATAAAAATAGTTAATTCTACGCAACCTGATAAATCTAATGAGACGTTTGCACAAAGGATAATGCTGTTATCTTAGATTAATTCAGACACAAATGACAATACATCTTCAACGAGAACCTTGATGGATAAGGAATTAATGTCGAAGTTAACAAGATAATAAGACAATTAGCATTAAGAGATTTTAATTTCTGTACTAAGTTTATATTGTTTTGAAAAAAGTACTTCAAAATAGGAAAATAGAGTAACTTGCCGTTAAGAAAGTTTGTAAAGTGTTGAGGCCATGGAACTTATGAGTGGTTTGATGGGGATGGTTGGGTTTATGAGTCTCGTTAAAGCCATACATGCAAGGTTTGGAAGGGTTATGAACTGAATATTGCTTGGTTAGTTCATCCTTAATTTTCATTTTTCAAATAAAACTGTTTTTAGTTCCATATCTTCTAAGTTCACAATACGTTGCAGATTCTTGAGGGAAATCTCAATATTTCTTTTATAATCACGTTTGTCTATGATACCTGAAGACAATATTTTTATTTTTCTTTCAAAAATAATGATAATAATACAGCACATCCTGGATAATGACCCTCCAGGGAAAGAGAAAGAGTAGGAGGAGAGAGAGGACAACGAGTATAGAAAGGTACACAACGGAAATAAAGTGAGGAAGAGAGAAGAAAGAGGCGAGGAAAAAAAGGAGAAAGGGGAGGAGTAGGATGATGAGAATGTGCGGAGGGGAATGGGAACAAAAAGATGAAGAGGACGAAAGAAAAAAAAAAGGGAAGAAGAAGGAAGAGAGGACGAGGGGGATGAAAAGGCGGAGGAGGAGGAAGAGGAGGAGGAGGAGGAGAAAAAGGAAAATGAGGTTGAAGACGTGGAGGACAAGGAGAACAACGGCAAGAAGATACTGGAAGAAGCGAAGAGAAGGAAGAGGGAAGGGAGGAGAACGAAATAGAAGAGGAAGATGAAGACTGGGAAGCTAAGTTGAGGAGTGACATAGACTGGGTATGAGAAATAGATCGTGAGTCTTGCCGGGAACTAATGATCAATCCATCAGCCAACTATCTGACTTTGGAAGCTCAATGGGACTCTTGGCTGCCCATTACTGCATCCCCTTGATTTCAATGAGGCGAAGATTTTTCCATGGTTGCTCAAATTTTTGGTTTGTGAATCTCAGATTTTACATAATTTACAAGTTTTATTAAGAAACAAATATGATATTCTGTAAAAGAAAAAAATTCTTTAAGAAAAGCAAGAAATGTCAAGACACTAATTCAGTAAAATGTGAGAATTAGAAACAAAAATTTTGTATAGTCGTAGGAAAAAAATCACCTCGTTTGAATGAATGGATTACACTTCTCCCGCTACTGTCTACCACCTTCCTCTAAAATCTTCACCAATAACAGACCTCGTTTGCCAGAAATAAAACCTGGACAAAGAATGCTTGAATAGTTGAAAGTTTGCTAAAAGCAATTGCATGATAGTTATGATGATAATGAGAGTGATAATAGAAACTATCAGCTGGAAAAAGTACAACGGCGAGCCACAAAACTGATTCCAAATATAAAAAATAAATCATACAAAAATCGACTAAAACACATGAATCTGTTTTCCCTAAAAAAGCGTAGACTCAGAGGTGACTTGATACAGGTCTATAAGATTTTAAAGGGAATTGGCAACATCAAAAGTGACAAAATTTTCACATTGAATGAGAAGCAGACAAGAAACAATGGTCTCAAACTGTCCGGAAATAGATTCAATTTGGAAGTAGGTAGAAACAACTTTGCCAACCGTGTAGTTAATGAATGGAATAAACTTCCTGCACAGGTAGTGCAATGTAGTTCAGTTCGAAGCTTTAAGAATCATTTAGATAAATACCTAAGTAAGATGCTGTAATGATTATAATTTATCTTATATTATTTGTTTTTGTTTTGTTATCATTTGTCTGTCTGATTTTCATTTATTATTAGTTATATGTCAATTTATTATTATTTACTATTTACCTGTTTGTTTATTATCTAACTATACCTATGCATTTATTTATGTATTTTATTTGTTATTTACATTATTATAGTTTTTATTTATCATTTTAGTATTAATATAATTTTTTGTTTCGCATCCGACCTAGATATGGATCAAAACGTCCCCTGTCGGCATGCTCCGCCTTTGTAATCCTTTGTAATCCTTTGTGGGGCATGCGCCCGCACAAAAGAATCGTTTATCGTGATAAAGAACGTATTGCATTTCGTCACCGATAACCAGGGTTTCTATCCTAAGGGATAACATCGTGCCGAAGAGTAGATTTACAGAGATGGTAAAAGAGAGGTTTCAGGAGGGTAAGAGAAAGGACGGTTAGTAGAATTTAAAAGTGATTAGCATTCTTCTCCGAATGGAGAGTAGTTTCC
>NC_134812.1:42309072-42319293 GCF_046742065.1 Oratosquilla oratoria
TAGATACTTGGGTGCGAATGTGGCAGGAAAGGGAGGAGTGGGGTTGGAGGTAGAATGTAGATTGAGAGAAGCGAGTAAATGCCTTGGTGTATTGAAAAGTGTAATGAGAAATAGACATCTGGGAATGAATGCTAAGAGGAGGTTATATGAAGGAGTGATTGTGCCGACAGCATTGTACGGGGCAGAAACATGGAACATGAGAGAGAGGAAGAGAGAAGGAGTTTGAATGTGTTTGAGATGAAATGTCTGAGAAATATGATAGGGGTTACCAGGCTAGACAGAGTGAGAAATGTGGAGGTGAGGAGGAGAACAGGGGTGGAAAGGGAACTGGGAGATAGGGTTGATGAAAGGGTATTAGGATGGTTTGGACACATGGAAAGAATGAGTGAAGAAAGATTAGTAAAAGAAGTGTGGAAGGCAGAGGTGGAAAGAGTGAATATGAGGGGGCGTCCTAGGATGAGATGGATGGATGGGGTGAAAGGGGCATTACAAAAGAGAGGAATGTCTGTGGAGGAAGGACGGGAGAGGACAGAAGATAGGGGTGAATGGAGAGGGGTTTTGTATAGATGATGCTGTGATGCATGAGCGGGGGGATGGGGGGTGAGGAAATATGTATGAGAAAAAAAAATTGACGCAGCCCGAAGGGATTTCTCCCCGTCTTCTCCTTTTCTGCATGAGGGGACGGAGAGGGGGGGGGGTCGCCGAATTTATGAAGCGGCCTTGCTGTGGATGTGCTGTCTTGCGACACTGCTTCTGACCCAGGGCAGTGGACAGGATGCAGGGATGACCCGTCATCCAGGAGGTGCCAAGATAAGAGGGAGGGAGGAGGGTGGAGGGGAGTGGAATATATAGGAAATGGAATGGGTGGGAGGGGTTTCTATGCCTTTTTCTTTTTGGCTACCCCCCGTGTAAGGGGGAAAAAGCCTTTGGTATATGTATTATCATCATCATCATCATCATCATCATCATCATCATCATCATCATCATCATCATCATCATCATCATCATCATCATCATCATCATCATCATCATTATCATTATTATTATTATTATTATTATTATCATTATTATTATTATTATTATCATCATCATCATTATCATTATCATTATCATTATCATTGTTATTATTATTATTATTATTATTATTATTATTATTATTATTATTAATATCATTATTATTATTATTTTTATTATTATTATCATTATTATTATTATCATCATCATTATCATCATCATCATCATCATCATCATCATCATCATCATCATCATCATCATCATTATTATTATTATTATATTATTATTATTATTTTATTATTATTATTAATTATTATTATTATTATTATTATTATTATTATTATTATTTTATTATTATTATTATTATTATTATTATTACTATTATTATTATTTATTATTATTATTATTACTATTATATTATTATTATTATTATTATTATTATTATTATTATTATTATTATTATTATTATTGTTACTATTATTATTATCATCATTATCATTTTTATTATTGTTATTATTACTATTATTATTATTACTATTATTATTATTACTATTATCATTATTATTATTATCATTATTATTATTATTATTATTATTATCATTATTATTACTATTATTATTATTACTATTATTATTATTATTATTATTATTACTTTTTTTATTATTATTATTATTCCTATTATTATTATTATTGTTTGTTTTATTATTATTATTATTATTATTATTGTTATTATTGTTATTATTATTATTATTATTACTATTATTATTATTGTTATTATTATTATTATTATTATTATTATTATTATTATTATCATTATTATTATTGTTATTATCATTATCATTGTTATATTTATCATCATCATTATTATTATTATCATTACTACTACTACTAGTACTACTACTACTACTACTACTACTACTACTACTACTACTACTACTACTACTACTACTACTACTACTACTACTACTACTACTACTACTTTTTTTTTTTTTTGGTATTATACGACCTCCATCCTATTGGAACTGTGTGGTGGAAGCAGCAGGGTCTGTCTTCCACAGACACAGTTCATTGGCCCCTCTCCCGCCAATGACTGTGGTCGACGACTACTACTACTACTACTACTACTACTACTACTACTACTACTACTACTACTACTACTACTACTACTACTACTACTACTACTACTACTACTACTACTACTACTACTACTACTACTACTACTACTACTACTACTACTACTACTACTACTACTACTACTACTACTACTACTACTACTACTACTCCTGTTCCCCTTCATCCTGCACGACCTCCTACACTCTCTCAGCTTCTCTTGATTTTCTTTCTCTTCATCTTTCTCACCTACAGTAACTTATTTACCCTCAGCGCTTCTCTACCTCCCCTACTCTTTTCCTCCACTCTCATTTTCCTTCTACCAGATAATGAATTGACTATCTCCTGCTCTCTACCTCGAAAACGATATTGATGTTAATTTGAATTTAGATTATGAACAGACACTAGGATGTGATGCATGAAAGGAATTGCTTATCATGAAAACAGAATGTTTAACTATTTAGGCTTTGTAAGTGGGGACTGGTATACTGATTTGTCCCCCGGGTGTCTATAATACTGGCAAGACACCAACAGGTATAACGAGACGAATTTTATATCTTTATTTATATAACCTGTTGAAAAAGATGAAAAAGCACTTAGTGAGGGAGTACTGATATTCTGCGTATGGCTTCGTTGTTCCGCTGAGCATGGATATTTCCTATGTCATCATGTGCATACAGAACTAAGTTACGGGACTAAATGAAAAAGACACACATACCTAGTTATGCCTGGACATATAATCTATTTCAGCGTTTCTCAACCAGGGTTCCTCGGAACCCTAAAGTTCCGCAAAAGGTCCCTACGGGATTTGCGGGAACAAGTGAGATAAGCAAATGTACTTTTGATTTTTTATTTATTTTCATATATGTAATATAATTAAACACACACGACATTTTCTTGGTTATTGTAATAACTTAATATAGACATCATCCTATCTAACCTATTTTTACGATGAAAATAAAATGAGAAAGATATGGTATATGATTTATTAACTTTTTTATTTATTTTTTTTTAATTTTTTGTGTGTGCAGGGGTTCCTTGAGACATGCAATTCATTTTAAAGGTTACGCAAAGGTAAAAAGGTTGAGAAACGCTGATCTATGTATACATCTATTATTGGCACAGCACACTATCCACTTCAATAGAGGGAACTTTCATTATACCATCACTAATGGAAAGAGCTTTACCACAAACGGGGGTACTGCAGTGATGCGATCGAACCACACTTCACTGCTGTTGTCGTCTATCACTGTCGGAACAAATGACCTCATCCATCTCTAGAGCAGTTTTCTCACATGGTAATTCATACGTAGTTGATTTACTGCCCATAAACTTACTCTATGTAATTTTTTGTATTTCTACCTTCGTTATCCATGGTCTAAGTATGCAAATCATAGCAGTTGGAGCCAGATATCTGAGACAGACATAATATCCTTGGACACTTGACTGCATCAACCCTAATGCTCTCATACATATTCACTTAAATAAGTTGACGGAATAATTCTTACAAGTAGCTGTACCAAACTACTATCCATTTGAACTATGCTATCGATGATATATTCAAAACTGAGACATAACAACAACAGGCTCAGCTAGAGCTTTCACATTTCTACTTTTGTTACATCCAGGTACTGCTTTCATAATATCTTAAAAATTAAACTTATATGTCGACTGTGAAACATGATTCTACCTTTTCCGCATGGGTAATTTCCTTCAAGATTTGGAACTCCTACCCAGTAAACAATCATAAATATATATCTTATTAGTAAATACAAACCTGTTTTGATAGGTAAGCATATGAATCAGGCGTTGGTCTGTTTGTCATCGCAGGGGTTTTCTGTGAAGTTTTGGAGACCAGTTTTATTGGTATGAGAAGAAAAACGATATAAGAAATTCTGTCAACACATGTAGCTGTCACGTGCCTGCATATGGCAATGAGTCCGCCTTTGCAAAGGGCAAATATGTTTCGAAAATACGCCAATATGAATCAGTGATCTGTTTATTTCATGTGGTCGGAGCTTTAGACTTGATGATTATAAGCAGAGACCAAATATCCTCATTCTCCCAGAAACCTCAACGTCGTAAGATTTCCGTCCATCAAATAACACGTTTTTGATAATCAACATCTGCTTTCCTTCGACTGAACATCGTCTACTACTAATCTCAGCACCTTCTGGATATTCCAGGATACCATTCAACGTGACAGAGTTCATAATGTATGCATATGACGTTACAAGACACACGGTCTCAATAGCAGCAATTATACGATAGCCTATTTCATCCTCCAGCGCTATCCACAAACAGTGCCAACTCACGGACCGAATACTCCATACAGGGTTGTTGAGAACGTGGTGACAGTGACATGAACATTAATATAAAAATCACCAACATTAACTCTTTGTCGCCAACACCAACAGACGAGACAAAAGGCATGCCTTCCTCCCTCTTCTACCTCCCTCACTTCCTCCTTCTCTCCTTCTCCAGTCTTATTGGTATTGATTGAGAATGGGGGTAATAATGGCAATGTGAGTGGCGAAGGAGGGAGCAAGGTGGCAAAAAGTGAGAGAGGGAGAGGGAGAGGGAGAGGATGGACGGTAATGGTTTTGGCTCTGTTGCTGGTGGTAGTGACAAAGGAGTCATTGTTGATGCTATTGATATTGATATTGATGTATTGGTGACGATAATATCGATGTTGATTTAGATATAGATATCTGTGTTGATGCTATTGATGATGGTATTGATGATGTCATAGGTATTGATACTGATATTAATGTTGATATTCTTTTTTAACTGCAATTATCATAAAGGTTCAACAAGTAGTAAAACAAAAAACAGGATTAAAACTGAGTGTGTCCTGAGAGTTTATATACCTCTTAATTAAATAATTTCACTCACATGACACAGTGATCTTCTACGCCAGGGGTTGGCCTTGTCACGCGACAGAATTGTCCTTGGCACAATAGCTGGTTTTTAAAACTCATTACAGTTTCAAAAAAATATCATTATTACTTCAAATAAATAACATGTAACGAGAAGGTACTGGAGAGCTTATTCGATATAGGCTGTAACCCCTTCGCTACCCTCAGGATACCAAAGAGGCGAATGAAATAGCCCGCCATCTGGCAGAACAAGAAGACAAGTACCATCCGAGACGGAAGGGGATGAAAGAAACGGAAAACGGGGGTTTATTAGAATCTCTAAAAGAAGAAGAAATTAAGATTAATAATAATAATAGTAATAATGATAATAATGATAATAATGATAATAATGATAATAATAATAATAATAATAATAATAATAATAATAATAATAATAATAATAATAATAATAATAATAATAATAATAATAATAATAATAATAATAATAATAATAATAATAATAATAATAATAATAATAATAATAATAATAATAATAATAATAATGATAATGATAATGATAATAATAATAATAATAATAATAATAATAATAATAATAATAATAATAATAATAATAATAATAATAATAATAATAATAATAATAATAATAATAATAATAATAATAATAATAATAATAATAATAATAATAATAATAATAATAATAATAATAATAATAATAATAATAATAATAATAATAATAATAATAATAATAATAGTAATAATAATAATAATAATAATAATAATAATAATAATGATAATAATAATAATAGTAATAATAATAATAATAATGGTGGTAATGATAGTAATGATTGATAGTGATCGTAATGACGATAGTAATGATTGATAACTTTGATAATAACATTTATGATAACGAGGAGAGAAAGAAGAGGAACAAGAAAAGTGTTTTAATGAAAATGTTAAGGCGGCAAAGAATAGATACGAAAAAGAAAGTAACGAAAAGGATCAAGTGATGCAATGAATAAAGTGATGATAATTATGGTTATGATTGTTTTCATTTGTAGTTGTTCTCACTGTTGATGGGACGGCCAACTGCAAAATGGACGTCAGGAAGACACATCTCCCTCCTGCCCATCTTCAAAATCCGTCAACATTCATTTGGAAGTGCAGCCCCGTGGGGCTGACATTTGGTTTCCGGGCTCTCAACATCTTCCTCTACCAAATTTGATTTAATTTGCCAAACTTACAAGCGCAAGGCTTCCCAGAGAGAATCCTAGGGGCAGCCATTTTCCTGCTAACAAAATTTGAGGCTACAATCACTATCACTGTCATTGATCTAATATTGTTATTGTTGTTGTTTCTATTTCTGTTGGTCTTGCTGTTTTTATTTCTTATAAAGGTTCTTTGTTGTCTTTGTTACTGCTGTTGTTGCTGCAATTGTAATTATTACTGCTGTCATCGTTGTTGTTTTGTGTTGGCAAAGGCGAGAATAATTACGTTGATTGTGATGACGGTGATTGTAATGGTGATGTCTATCTGTCGGCATGCTCCGCCTTTGTAATCCTTTGTAATCTTTCCCTCAGATGAATGCAGGAGTAGACAGGATAAAAAAGATTTATATAGTCAATACTTCATTGAAAGAGTTTATTGGGTTTGGTTTAAAACAATGACGGCGTAAATGGGTTTCACTGTCTTTATCTTGGCTTATGAGATTTTTATTTTGCCAAAGGAACGTTATTCCGTTGAAAGGGATTAATGCTAGAGTATTCCTTTGACCCCGGGACTTCTTTATAGACTTCATTCTAGACAATTACAGACATTTTTAATTTGCTGACGGGTCGTTCCTATGGCGAAATGGCGAGAAGGGCTTAGGAAAAGGGATCAATGGAGATAAAAAAGGAAATGCTACGGTAAGCAATTACTGAAAAAATAAAAGAAATTGAGGAGAACAGAGGAGAAAGAGACAAAAACGGTTAAAAAAGAAGTAGAGGAAGATAAGGAAGGACAAGAAGAAGAAGAAGAAGAAGAAGAAGAAGAAGAAGAAGAAGAAGAAGAAGAAGAAGAAGAAGAAGTAAGAAAAGAAGAAGAAGAAGAAGAAGAAGAAGAAGAAGAAGAAGAAGAAGAAGAAGAAGAAGAAGAAGAAGAAGAAGAAGAAGAAGAAGAAGAAGAAGAAGAAGAAGAAAAAGAAGAAGAAGAAGAAAGAAAGGAGACAAAAAAACAAACAAACGGGAAGACCATTGATAATGATAATAAAAAAGAAGGGTGAAGAGGAATGCCAATAAAATGAGGCGACAGAAAGCAAATGAAGCCTAAGGAGAGGCGAAGATAAAGCGTGAGGAAAAATTGCGTCACAGAAAGACGAAAAAAAAAAAAAAAAAAAAAAAAAATCCGCAAAAAAGAAGGGGAGAAAGAGGGTACAAAACCGATGAGGAAAAGAGGAGGAGAAGGAAGAAGAACGGGAGGAAGGTAAATGTGGAATAGAAGAGTAGGGAGAGGGTGGGAAAGAGAAAGAGGAAGAAAAGAAGGAAAAGGGAGAGAAGAGGAGACAAAAGAGAAGTGGGTGGAAGGGGTCAGAGTGTAATGGGGGAAAAAGATGAGGAATAAAAAAAAAAAGGCAGGAGGAACAGGAGGGGTGGGGGAAGATATGGAAGTAAAATACTGAGAAAGGAGGAAGAAGAGAAGAAGAAAAAATAAGAAGGAAGAGGAAAAAGAGGACAAATATTAAAAAATGTGAGTAATAGGGAAAGAGGATAAAGAGAGGAAGAAGAAGAAAGAGGAGAGGGAAGGGAAGTGGAGAGGGGGATAAGGATTGGGAGGACGAAGAGAAGGAGGAGACGGAGGAGAAGTAGGACAAGGAGGAGAAGGACGAGAAGGAGCTGAAGGAGAAGAAGGAGGAAAAGGAGGAGTTTCTCTATACACCTTTTAATTTTTTCTTTTGTTATATTTACCGTAGTAAATTCACCCTATATTTTTCACTGGTTTCAGTTTGGAGTTCACTTTGAGGTGTTTCGTTTACGAATACTGAGCTAAAATAGTTGTTTAAAATAATCATACATTTCCTCATTTTAATATTCAAGTTGGCCGTCAGCAGATAATAGTGGGCCAGTTTGATTCCTAATAACCTTTTTAATCTCTAATGTAACTATAGAATTCTTTGGTATTCTCTTTGGGTTTATCAGCGATATTAATTTCGTATTGTCGTTCTTGTTTTTTCATTGTCTTCTTTAAATATCTCTATATTATTACATAGCTTTGATAGTCATTAGGTGCACCCGAGCATTTGTATTTCTTATAAGCCTGTCTCTTTTTAGCAATACTTTTTTCAGTTTCTTTGTCAAACCATTTTGGACGAGCCTGATTTGGGGGGGGGGGTGTCTGTCCTTAAACGGGGTGTAAGTATGATATACAGGCCTTTATCTTAGTTTTGTCTCCCAGTTTGTAAGCTGAAGCTCCTGACGTAGTCCTATGAAGTGAGCTTTACTGAAATCGGGTATTTTAGAAACACAAGTATCTATTCTATTCTTTTTAGCAGTTTGAATCTTACTAAGTTGTTATCATTACTTGCAATGTTTTCACAACTACTACATCTGTTATCATGCCTTCGCGGCTAGTGATCAATAGATCGAGTAAGTTTCCATGTCTTGTGGGCTCTTTTACATGCTGAACTAAGTAATTGTCACCGAGAAAATCTATCAAGCGACTACCTATATGGCCATGTTCAAGGGTCATCCAATCAGTGTCAATAAAATTGAAATCACCCATTATCAATAAGTCCCGGTTGCAGAAACTAGATAGTTTTTTAAACAAAAGTTTGTCGTCTGCTAATGATAATGTTTTTGGCCTATGTATTACACCTACATTAATTTTTGTCCATTTGTTTGTATAATTATACCCACAAACTATCATATGCATCCTGTTTCACTTTCTCTAAAACACAAGCATGGACATTGTTTTTAACGTACAACAGAACACCCCCACCTTTCTTGTGGTTTCTATCCCGATGAGTGTTTAAATCCCGTAATCAGCTTCAAACTTTCCACCATTTAACCATGTCCCAGTTATTCCTATGATATTGAGATTTTCGCTTTTGACATACGCCTGTATTTCTTGGAATTTGTTCCTAATGCTACGAGCATTAAAGTACATGCTATTAAGAAACTCGTGATTACTTCTTTTTGACAAGCTTTGAGTTTCAACATCATGGCTTACATTATAATCTTGTTCTTTATTGATACCTTGCTCTATATTGACATTTGGTCCTTCATTGGAATTCAATACCTCATGGACATTTGTCCCGTCACGGATATCTGGTCCCACGGTCATCCGATCTCTTATGTATACCTTGCCCCCGTACGTCACCCCGTTCCACATTGGCCACCCGTCGTTCATTGACATTCTGTCCAGCAGCCCTTCCTAAAATGATATTCTGTCCTCCACTGACATATCATACTGTGATATTTTGTCCTCCACTATCATTACATACCATCGTGATATTTTGTCCTCCACTATAGTTATATCCCACCGTGATATTTTGTCCTCTATTATTATTACATCCCATCGTAATATTTTGTCCTTCATTGACATTACATCCTAATGTAATATTTCGTCCTCTACCGACATTATATCCTAAAATGATATTTTGTCCTACACTGACATGTTGCTCTACACTATTGCTATACCCTGCTCTGTTTTCTCCAATACACTCTATTTCCCCTTCCCTTTGATTTTCTACCCCAAAAAAGGAACTAGTTCATTACATACTCCCACAATGAGGTTTGTAAGAACATTTTTGCCTCTGCGAGTAAGGTGGATCCCATCAGAAGCATAAAGGTCATGACGGCTGGAAAAGAGATACCAAGGATCAAGAAAGTGGTATCCCAATTGCGTGCACAATCGTGATATCCTCCCATTGATCCCTATGGTTCTACTGTTCCAACACGAGCCAGCGTAGATCCTCAGAAGGATCCCACAGACTACGTGACGGCTCCCACGTTCTTTCATCTTCTGAAGAAGGACCTTGTAATTCCGAACAAGTTCCTCTGATCTCATCCTACCCACATCGTTACTTCCCGTATGAATAATCGTAACCGTGTTCGTCCGCCTTTCCTCCCTGGCCTGGGTACAATCGGTGATCCCACGGGCCGGTTGACATACAAGCTTGCAACGTCGTTTAGTCTTCCGCTGCAGGATGTCGTCGTAGCCTCGCACCATGGAGTCCCCCACC
>NC_134812.1:42319793-42332293 GCF_046742065.1 Oratosquilla oratoria
GTCTGTTTGTCATCGCAGGGGTTTTCTGTGAAGTTTTGGAGACCAGTTTTATTGGTATGAGAAGAAAAACGATATAAGAAATTCTGTCAACACCTGTAGCTGTCACGTGCCTGCATATGGCAATGAGTCCGCCTTTGCAAAGGGCAAATATGTTTCGAAAATACGCCAATATGAATCAGTGATCTATTTATTTCATGTGGTCGGAGCTTTAGACTTGATGATTATAAGCAGAGACCAAATATCCTTATTCTCCCAGAAGCCTCAACGTCGTAAGATTTCCGTCCATCAAATAACACGTTTTTGATAATCAACATCTGCTTTCCTTCGACTGAACATCGTCTACTACTAATCTCAGCACCTTCTGGATATTCCAGGATACCATTCAACGTGACAGAGTTCATAATGTATGCATATGACGTTACAAGACACACGGTCTCAATAGCAGCAATTATACGATAGCCTATTTCATCCTCCAGCGCTATCCACAAACAGTGCCAACTCACGGACCGAATACTCCATACAGGGTTGTTGAGAACGTGGTGACAGTGACATGAACATTAATATAAAAATCACCAACATTAACTCTTTGTCGCCAACACCAACAGACGAGACAAAAGGCATGCCTTCCTCCCTCTTCTACCTCCCTCACTTCCTCCTTCTCTCCTTCTCCAGTCTTATTGGTATTGATTGAGAATGGGGGTAATAATGGCAATGTGAGTGGCGAAGGAGGGAGCAAGGTGGCAAAAAGTGAGAGAGGGAGAGGGAGAGGGAGAGGATGGACGGTAATGGTTTTGGCTCTGTTGCTGGTGGTAGTGACAAAGGAGTCATTGTTGATGCTATTGATATTGATATTGATGTATTGGTGACGATAATATCGATGTTGATTTAGATATAGATATCTGTGTTGATGCTATTGATGATGGTATTGATGATGTCATAGGTATTGATACTGATATTAATGTTGATATTCTTTTTTAACTGCAATTATCATAAAGGTTCAACAAGTAGTAAAACAAAAAACAAGATTAAAACTGAGTGTGTCCTGAGAGTTTATATACCTCTTAATTAGATAATTTCACTCACATGACACAATGATCTTCTACGCCAGGGGTTGGCCTTGTCACGCTACAGAATTGTCCTTGCCACAATAGCTGGTTTTTAAAACTCATTACAGTTTCAAAAAAATATCATTATTACTTCAAATAAATAACATGTAACGAGAAGGTACTGGAGAGCTTATTCGATATAGGCTGTAACCCCTTCGCTACCCTCAGGATACCAAAGAGGCGAATGAAATAGCCCGCCATCTGGCAGAACAAGAAGACAAGTACTATCCGAGACGGAAGGGGATGAAAGAAACGGAAAACGGGGGTTTATTAGAATCTCTAAAAGAAGAAGAAATCAAGATTAATAATAATAATAGTAATAATGATAATAATGATAATAATGATAATAATGATAATAATAATAATAATAATAATAATGATAATAATAATAATAATATTAATAATTATAATAATAATAATAATAATAATAATAATAATAATAATAATAATAATAATAATAATAATAATAATAATAATAATAATAATAATGATAATGATAATAATAATAATAATAATAATAATAATAATAATAATAATAATAATAATAATAATAATAATAATAATATTAATAATAATAATAATAATAATAATAATAATAATAATAATAATAATAATAATAATAATAATAATAATAATAATAATAATAATAATAATAATAATAATAATAATAATAATAATAATAATAATAATAATAATAATAATAATGATAATAATAATAATAATAATAATAATAATAATAATAATAATAATGATAATAATAATGGTAATAATAGTAATAATAATAATGATGATAATAATAATAATGACGATAGTAATGATTTATAACTTTGATAATAACATTTATGATAACGAGGAGAGAAAGAAGAGGAACAAGAAAAGTGTTTTAATGAAAATGTTAAGGCGGCAAAGAATAGATACGAAAAAGAAAGTAACGAAAAGGATCAAGTGATGCAATGAATAAAGTGATGATAATTATGGTTATGATTGTTTTCATTTGTAGTTGTTCTTACTGTTGATGGGACGGCCAACTGCAAAATGGACGTCAGGAAGACACATCTCCCTCCTGCCCATCTTCAAAATCCGTCAACATTCATTTGGAAGTGCAGCCCCGTGGGGCTGACATTTGGTTTCCGGGCTCTCAACATCTTCCTCTACCAAATTTGATTTAATTTGCCAAACTTACAAGCGCAAGGCTTCCCAGAGAGAATCCTAGGGGCAGCCATTTTCCTGCTAACAAAATTTGAGGCTACAATCACTATCACTGTCATTGATCTAATATTGTTATTGTTGTTGTTTCTATTTCTGTTGGTCTTGCTGTTTTTATTTCTTATAAAGGTTCTTTGTTGTCTTTGTTACTGCTGTTGTTGCTGCAATTGTAATTATTACTGCTGTCATCGTTGTTGTTTTGTGTTGGCAAAGGCGAGAATAATTACGTTGATTGTGATGACGGTGATTGTAATGGTGATGTCTATCTGTCGGCATGCTCCGCCTTTGTAATCCTTTGTAATCTTTCCCTCAGATGAATGCAGGAGTAGACAGGATAAAAAAGATTTATATAGTCAATACTTCATTGAAAGAGTTTATTGGGTTTGGTTTAAAACAATGACGGCGTAAATGGGTTTCACTGTCTTTATCTTGGCTTATGAGATTTTTATTTTGCCAAAGGAACGTTATTCCGTTGAAAGGGATTAATGCTAGAGTATTCCTTTGACCCCGGGACTTCTTTATAGACTTCATTCTAGACAATTACAGACATTTTTAATTTGCTGACGGGTCGTTCCTATGGCGAAATGGCGAGAAGGGCTTAGGAAAAGGGATCAATGGAGATAAAAAAGGAAATGCTACGGTAAGCAATTACTGAAAAAATAAAAGAAATTGAGGAGAACAGAGGAGAAAGAGACAAAAACGGTTAAAAAAGAAGTAGAGGAAGATAAGGAAGGACAAGAAGAAGAAGAAGAAGAAGAAGAAGAAGAAGAAGAAGAAGAAGAAGAAGAAGAAGAAGAAGAAGAAGAAGAAGAAGAAGAAGAAGAAGAAGAAGAAGAAGAAGAAGAAGAAGAAGAAGAAGAAGAAGAAGAAGAAGAAGAAGAAGAAGAAGAAGAAGAAAAAGAAGAAGAAGAAGAAAGAAAGGAGACAAAAAAAAACCCCAAAGAAACGGGAAGACCATTGATAATGATAATAAAAAAGAAGGGTGAAGAGGAATGCCAATAAAATGAGGCGACAGAAAGCAAATGAAGCCTAAGGAGAGGCGAAGATAAAGCGTGAGGAAAAATTGCGTCACAGAAAGACGAAAAAAAAAAAAAAAAAAAAAAATCCGCAAAAAAGAAGGGGAGAAAGAGGGTACAAAACCGATGAGGAAAAGAGGAGGAGAAGGAAGAAGAACGGGAGGAAGGTAAATGTGGAATAGAAGAGTAGGGAGAGGGTGGGAAAGAGAAAGAGGAAGAAAAGAAGGAAAAGGGAGAGAAGAGGAGACAAAAGAGAAGTGGGTGGAAGGGGTCAGAGTGTAATGGGGGAAAAAGACGAGGAATAAAAAAAAAAGGCAGGAGGAACAGGAGGGGTGGGGGAAGATATGGAAGTAAAATACTGAGAAAGGAGGAAGAAGAGAAGAAGAAAAAATAAGAAGGAAGAGGAAAAAGAGGACAAATATTAAAAAATGTGAGTAATAGGGAAAGAGGATAAAGAGAGGAAGAAGAAGAAAGAGGAGAGGGAAGGGAAGTGGAGAGGGGGATAAGGATTGGGAGGACGAAGAGAAGGAGGAGACGGAGGAGAAGTAGGACAAGGAGGAGAAGGACGAGAAGGAGCTGAAGGAGAAGAAGGAGGAAAAGGAGGAGTTTCTCTATACACCTTTTAATTTTTTCTTTTGTTATATTTACCGTAGTAAGTTCACCCTATATTTTTCACTGGTTTCAGTTTGGAGTTCACTTTGAGGTGTTTCGTTTACGAATACTGAGCTAAAATAGTTGTTTAAAATAATCATACATTTCCTCATTTTAATATTCAAGTTGGCCGTCAGCAGATAATAGTGGGCCAGTTTGATTCCTAATAACCTTTTTAATCTCTAATGTAACTATAGAATTCTTTGGTATTCTCTTTGGGTTTATCAGCGATATAAATTTCGTATTGTCGTTTTTGTTTTTTCATTGTCTTCTTTAAATTTCTCTATATTATTACATAGCTTTGATAGTCATTAGGTGCACCCGAGCATTTGTATTTCTTATAAGCCTGTCTCTTTTTAGCAATACTTTTTTCAGTTTCTTTGTCAAACCATTTTGGACGAGCCCGATTTGGGGGGGGGGGGGTCTGTCCCTAAATGGGGTGTAAGTATGATATACAGGCCTTTATCTTAGTTTTGTCTCCCAGTTTGTAAGCTGAAGCTCCTGACGTAGTCCTATGAAGTGAGCTTTACTGAAATCGGGTATTTTAGAAACACAAGTATCTATTCTATTCTTTTTAGCAGTTTGAATCTTACTAAGTTGTTATCATTACTTGCAATGTTTTCACAACTACTACATCTGTTATCATGCCGTCGCGGCGAGGGATCCAATTATATTCGAGTTAGTTTCCATGGCTTGTGGCCTCTTTTACATGCTGAACTAAGTAATTTGTCCACCGAGAAAATCTAGCAAGCGACTACCATTATGGCCATGTTCTAGGGTCCAGCCAATCAGTGGCAATATAAAGGGAAATCTACCCAGTTTCAATAAGGACCCGGTTGCAATATACTAGAGAGTTCTTGAAACTTTAAGTTTGTCCGTCTGCTAATGATAATGTTTTGTGGCCTATGTATTACACCTACATTAATTTTTTGGCCATTTTGTTGGTATAATTATACCCACAAACTATCATATGCATCCTGTTTCAACCTTCTCTAAAAAACACAAGCATGGACCATTGTTTTTTAAACGTACAACAGAACACCCCCACCTTTCTTGTGGTTTCTATCCCGAGAAGTGTTAGAAATCCCGTAATTAGCTTCAAACTCTCCACCATGTAACCATGTCCCAGTTATGCCTGATGATATTGAGATGTTCGCTGGTGACAATACGCCTGTATTTCTTGGAATGTGTTCCTAATGCTACGAGCATTAAAGGTACATGCTAATTATGAAACTCGTGATTACTTCGGTGTGACCAAGCTTTGAGTTTCCAACAGCATGGCTACCCTTTAAAGCGTGTTCTTTATTGATACCGGTGCGCTATATTGACATTTGGTCCTTCATTGGCTTCCAATATCTCATGTCATTTGTTCCCGTCACGGATATCTGGTCCCACGGTCATCCGATCTCTTATGTATACCTTGTGCCCCCTTCCTGGAATTGTAACGTCACCCCGTGCCCACACTGCCACACCCGTCGTTCATTGGACATTCGGGTCCAGCACCCCTTCCTAAAATGATATTCTGTCCGCCTACTGACATATCATACTGTGATATTGGGTCCTCCTCGATCATTACATACCATCGTTATATATGTTATCCTCCACTATAGTTATAAATCCCACCGTGATATTGTGTCCTCTATTTTAATTACTTCCAATCGTAATTGTTGTCCGTCCGTTTGACATTACATCCTAATGTAATAGTTCGTCCTCTACCGACATTATATCCTAAAATGAGATTTTTGTCCTACACTGACATGTTTGCCCCTCTACATCTATTTGCTATAACCCCTGCCATGTTTTCTCCAATACACTCTATTTCCCCTTCCCTTTGATTTTCTACTCCCAAAAAAAAGGAACCTAGTTCATTACATACTCCCACAATGAGGTTTGTAAGATACATCGTTGCCGCTGCGATTAAGGTGGATCCCATCCAGAAGCATAAAGGTCATGACGGCTGGAAAAAGAGATACCAAGGATCAAGATAGTGGTATCCCAATTGCGTGGGCACGATCCGTGAATTATCCGCCCATCTGTTCCCTAGGGTTCTACTGTTCCAACACGAGCCAGCGTATTCCTCAGAAGGATCCCTCTACTACGTTGACGGCTTTCCCACGTTCTTTCATCTTGCCTGAAGAAGGACCTTGGTGTTAAACTTCCGAACAAGTTCCTCTGATCTCATCCTACCCCTCATCGTTACTTCCCGTATGAATAATCGTAACCGTGTTCGTCCGCCTTTCCTCCCTGGCCTGGGTACAATCGGTGATCCCACGGGCCGGTTGACATACAAGCTTGCAACGTCGTTTAGTCTTCCGCTGCAGGATGTCGTCGTAGCCTCGCACCATGGAGTCCCCCACCACCAAGAACTCCTGATTTTCAGCCACCTCATCCTTCTGTCTTTTTCTTCTCCTTTTCCTTCTTTTTCTCATCTTCCTCCTTTTTCTTCTTCTTCTCCTCCTTCTCCTTCTTCTTCTTTTCCCCCTTCTCCTTCTTCTTCTTATTCTTCTCCTCCTCCTTCTTCTCCTCCTCCTTCTTCCTCTCCTCCTCCTTCTCCTTCTTCTTCTCCTCCTCCTCCTCCTTCTTCTTCTTCTTCTTCGTCTATCCTGCTTCTTTTGTTATCATCTTCTTCTTCTTCCTTACTTTATCTCACCTCCATCAACTTATCGCTTCTTCTTCTTTCTTCTCCTTATCCCCCTTCTCCTCTTTATCTTACTACGTCTTTCCCCTTCATTCTCTGCGGCTTCCTTTACTTCTTCTTCTTCTTCTTCTACGCTTCTCCTACCCACTTCTTCTTCTCCACCTTCCTCTATCCTTGTTCTTCTCCCCCTTCCTTCTTCTTCTATCTTTTCTTCTATCTTCTTCTTACTTCTTCTTCGCCTTCTCGTCTTCTTTTCTTGCTTGCTTCCTTTCTTTCTTCTTCTTCCTTTACCTTTACTTCGTCCTGTCGTCTCCCCCTGCCTTCTTTTCTTCGGCTCCATTTCTTCTTCTTCTTCTTCTTCTTCTTCTTCTTCTCCTTCTCCTTCTTCTTCTTTTCCTCCTTCCTCTTGTTCTTCTTCTCCTTCTTCTCCTTCTTCTTCTTCTTCTCCTCCTCCTTCTCCTTCTTCTTCTTCTTCTTCTTCTTCTTCTTCTTCTTCTTCTTCTTCTTCTTCTTCTTCTTCTTCTTCTTTTTTCTTCTTCCTGCATCTTCTTCTTCTATCCTTCTTCATCTTCTTCCTTCTTCTATCTTCTTCTTCTTCTTCTTCTTCCTCTTCATCTTCGTTCCTCTTCTTCTTCCCTCGTTCTTCTTCTTCCTTCTTCTTTCTTTTCTTCTCTCTCCTTTCTTCCTTCTTCGTCCTTCTGTCTCCTTTCTTTCTTCGATTCTTCTTCTTCTCGTCTCCACCTCCTTCTTCCTTATTCTCCTTTCTTCTTCTTCTTCTTCCTTCTTTCTTCTTCTCCGGCTCTTCTTCGCTTCGTCTTCCTCTTCTCCTCTTGTTCCTTTTCTTCTCCTTCTTCTCCTTCTTCTTCTTTTCCTGCTACTTCTTGGTTCTCCTCTCGCCTTCTGCTTCTTCTTCTTCTTCTTTTTCTTCTTTCTTCTTCTTCTTCTTCGTTTTTCTTCCTTCCTTTCTTCTTTCTTCTTTTGTTTCTTCGTCTTTTCTTCTTCTTCCTTTTCGGTCTTCGTCTTCCTTCTTACTTCTTCTTCTTCTTCTTCTTCTTCTGCTCGTCATTTCTTCGTCTTCTTTCTTCTTCTTCCTTCTTTCTTCTTCTTCCTTCTTTATCTTCTTCCTTCTTTCTTCTTCTTCTTCTTCTTCTTCTTCTTCTTCCCTCTTCTTCTTCTTCTTTCGTTCTTCTTCTTCTATTTCTTCTTCTTCTTCTTCTTCATGGACTTCTTCGTCTTCTTCTTCGGCTTTCTTCTTCTTCTCATCTTCTTCTTCTTCCAGTTCTTCTTTCTTCTTCTTTTTTCTTCCTCTTCTACTTATTCTTCCTCCTTCCCTTTCTTCTTCTTCCTTCTTTTCTTCTTCTCTGCCTTCGTCTCTTCTTCCTTCTTCCTTCGTTTCTTTCTTCTTCTTTTTCGTCTTCTTTATCTTTTTTTTTTCTTCTTCTTCGTTTGCTTCTTCTTATTTCTTCTCTCTATCGTTCTCTCCTTCTTCTTCTTCTTCCTTCCACCCTCCTGTCGTCTTCTGTCTACTCCTTTTCCTCCTCCTTCTCTTCCTTTTCCTTTTTCTTCTCCTACTCCTTTCCCTTCTCCTTCTCCTCCTTTTCCTTCTTCTTCTTCTTCTTCTTCTCCTTCCCCTCCTCCTCCTTCTTCTTCTCCTCCTTTTCCTCCTCCTTGTCTTCCTTTTCCTTTTCCTTCTCCTCCTCCTTCTCCATCTCCTTCTCCTCCTTCTTTTTCTTCTTCTCCTTTTCCTCCTTCTCCTTTTCCTCCTTCTCCTCCCTCTTCTCTTCCTTCTCCTCCTTTTCCTGCTTCTTTTTCTTCTTCTCCTTTTTCTCCTCCTTTTTTCCTTCTCCTTCTCCTTCTCCTCCTCCTTCTTCTCTTCCTTCTCCTCCTTGTTCTTTTTCTCCTTCTCCTTCTCCTCCTTTTTCTTCTCCTTCTCCTTCTCCTTCTCCTTCTTCTTCTTCTTCTCCTTCTCCTTCTCCTTCTTCTTCTCCTTCTCCTTCTTCTTCTCCTTCTCCTTCTTCTTCATCTTCTCCACCTTCTTCATCTTCTTCATCTTCCTCATCTTCCTCATCTTCATCTTCTTCATCTTCTTCATCTTCTTCATCTTCTTCATCTTCTTCATATTTTTCATCTTCTTCATCTTCTTCATCTTTTTCATTTTCTTCATCTTCTTCATCTTCTACATCTTCCTCATCTTCTACATCTTCTACATCTTCTTCATCGTCTTCTTCATCTTCATCTTCTTTATCTTCATCATCCTCATCTTCTTCATCTTCTTCTTTTTCATCTTCATCTTCTTCATCTTCTTCATCTTCCTCATCTTCTTCATCTTCTTCATCTTCTTCATCTTCTTCATCTTCTTCATCTTCTTCTTCTTCATCTTCTTCATCTTCTTCATCTTCATCTTCTTCATCTTCTTCATCTTCTTCATCTTCTTCATCTTCTTCATCTTCTTCATCTTCTTCATCTTCTTCATCTTCTTCATCTTCTTCATCTTCTTCATCTTCCTCATCTTTTACAGTATACTTCCTAGTTTTTTCTTATTTTTGTTTTTGTTTTTGTGTTTATTCTTATTCTTATCAATTTCTGTTTTTGTTGGTTTTATTTTGTTTTTGTTTTTGTTTTTGGTTTTGCTCTAGTTCTTTTTTTTTTTTTTTTTGCTCTAACTCTAGTTCTGGTCCTAGTCCCTGTTCTTGTTCATGATCTAATTCTTGTTCTTGCTTATGCTATTGCTTTTGTTCTTTTTTTCTCGCTCTTGTTCTTGTTCTTCTTTAGCGGCAGCCAGAATAAAAAGAAAAACGCTCTCCTCAACAGTTCTGGAGGGCTTTGTCGAAATAAGCTATAATATCTTCACTCTTGAGGACGTGTCACGGAGGTGAATAAAGTACTTTGATGGTATCGAGAAGAGGAAGAGAGATACAACCCTGGTAAAGAGAGGATTTGTTGAAATGCACCAAAAAACCCTTCGTTTTTGGTGAAGATGAGCGACTCTGGCAGCCTGAACTACGAATGTGCTGTTTGGTACAGAAAAGGTTAATTTCCGAACCTTTCCATCTTTTTCGTGTCATGGGACATAGAACTGGTCCATGTCGCCTTCAGAAGTCTCCTGAAGTGGCGTGGCAACACTTCAGACTTCGTTAAGCTCTTTGGTGGGTCGGTCCTCGAATTAGAAGTTGGATCCTTAAATCACAAACTTTTATTTCTCGTTTTACTTTTAACTTTTGTGACTGTCTCCACTTTTTTTTGAAGAGCTTCTTTTCATTTCAAAGACTCTATCTTCAACGATTTTTCATTCTTATATGTTGATCTTAATTAATAAAACTCCTCATAAATCCTTTTTTTTTGTCTTTTTTTTTCGTTTTTAGTTTCCCTGTCTTCATGTTCTTTTCTTTAACACTCATGGAAAGAATGAATGAAGAAAGATTAGTAAAAGATGTGTGGAAGGCAGAGGTGGAAGGAGTGAATATGAGGGGGCGTCCTAGGAAGAGATGGATGGATGGGGTGAAAGGGGCATTACAAAAGAGAGGAATGTCTGTGGAGGAAGGACGGGAGAGGACAGATGATAGGGGTGAATGGAGAGGGGTTGTGTATGGATGATGCTGTGATGCATGAGGGGGAGTGGGAGGGGGATGGGGGGTGAGGAAGTATGTATGAGAAAAAAATTGACGCAGCCCGAAGGGATTTCTCCCCGTCTTCTCCTTTTCTGCATGGGGGGACGGAGAGGGGGTGTCGCCAAATTTATGAAGCGGCCTTGCTGTGGATATGCTGTGTCTTGCGACACTGCTTCTGACACAGGGTAGTGTACTGGATGCAGGGATGACCCGTCATCCAGGAGGTGCCAAGATAAGAGGGAGGGAGGAGGGTGGAGAGTAGTGGAATATATAGGAAATGGAATGGGTGGGAGTGGTTCTATGTCTTTTTCTTTTTGGCTACCCCCCGTGTAGGGGGAGAAAGCCTTTGGCATATGTATGTATGTATTTTAGTTGACTGTTTCGGCGTTTGTTTACCTCATATATATATATATATATATTTATATATATATATATATATATATATATATATATATATATATGTACATATATTTTTTCTGTATCGAGGTGTTTCTGGATCGAGGCGTTTTCTATCGGTATATTTGGAAAGGAGTCTTCAAGGTTTGGTAAGCAGGTCTGATATTATTACCTCCGATAAAGAGACTATTCTTTTGATAGTGTTTGTGTGTCTGTTTATTTGTTAGTAACCTTGCGCAAAAAAAAGAAAAAAAAAAGGTATTTCATGATTATCATTTTGAGTGATGGAGATGACCTAAGTTACACGCCATTATATTTCGGAAGTGATCCTAATTACGATTCAGATTTAGCAATTTTCTACAGATTGAAACAGCAAGGTATTTTTACGCCAACTTAGGCAAGCTACAATCTCAAATGATTTCATTTTTGCATAACCAGCGAGCTCTGTCCTTACGCTTACCTGTGACGGAGAACTTCTGAATAGGCTAGGAGATATCAAATGCAAATTCAGCCACAAAAATGAAGGAGGGACGGAAATGAACTACATATGTGGGGGATTTGCTCTTTCCAAATATTTCTAGTTTGATTTTAAATGATCCTTGCTATTCCTCAACGATTACCCTGACATACCTTTCTTTATTCTTAATAAGAGACTATCAAAAGGAAAAGTATGTGAGGAAGGAGGTTTTATTAGCACAAAGTTTTGCTTGTTACTGCTTTATCAAGAACATAGTCACACACCTGAGAGCTCTAGTTTGCCGTTTCAGTCTTGAATAAGTCAAAGTCTCCTGCCACATTGGCAACACCACCTGTCACTACAATCTCCACTGTCGTATACGACACCACACTACTCGAAATTTTGGACTCTCTGCAGTGCACTTCTCGACAGCTTTTAGTTTCACTTTTACAGCTATCCCTCAGTTCTTTAGGGTCCTGAAGGACACCAACCACTGTGAATTGATTGGAAACTGCTACCACAGAATGTGGTAGCAGTTTATTATTTTTTTCTTTTCGTTTCACTGCGGTTATTGCCACCGACACACCTGGTACGTATGAGCTGGTTCTCATGGCTCTGGGATCAGGAACACTAGGAACTCTTTTCTTCTGAATTTTGCAAAGTTGAGAAAGTTGAGGATTGCTGGTTCCTAGTTCCAGAAGCGAGCGCCTTTTCCCCTACTCCAAAGTCCCTTAATTTCTCTCTCTCTCTCTCTCTCTCTCTCTCTCTCTCTCTCTCTCTCTCTCTCTCTCTCTCTCTCTCCGGCTCCCCCCCCCCTCTCTCTCTCTCTCTCTCTCTCTCTCTCTCTCTCTCTCTCTCTCTCTCTCTCTCTCTCTCTCTCTCTCTCTCTCTCTCTCTCTCTCTCTCTCTCTCTCTCCCTCTCTCTCTCCCTCTCCCTCTCCCCTCCCTCTCCCTCTCTTTCCCTCCCTCTCCCCCTCTCTTCCCCTCACTCTTTCTCCCCCTCCCTCTCTCCTCTCTCTCTCTCCCTTTTTCTCCCTCTCCTCTCCCCCTCTCTTTCCCTCCCTCTCTCTCTCTCCATCTCTCTCTCTCCCTCTTTCTCTCCCTCTCTCTCTCTCCCTCCCTCTTTCTCCCTCTCCCTCCCTCTTTTTCACTCTCCCTCTCCCTCTCCCTCTCCCTCTCCATCTCCTTCCCCTTCTCCCTCTCCTTTTACCTCTCCCTCTCCCCCTCTCTTTCCCTCCCTCTCCCTCTGCCCCTCTCTCTCCCCTCTCCCTCTGCCCCTCTCTCTCCCCTCTCCCTCCCCCCCTCTCTCTCTCTCTCTGTCTTTCTCTCTCTCCTTCCCTCTCCCTCTCCCCTCCCTCTCCCTCTTCCCTTCTCTTTCCCTCCCTCTCCACATCTCTTTCCCTCTCTCTCTCCCCTCTCTCT
>NC_134812.1:42334793-42347293 GCF_046742065.1 Oratosquilla oratoria
ATGTATATATATATATATACATATATATGTATACATATATATATATACATAAATATATATATATATATATATATATATATGTGTGTGTGTGTGTGTGTGTGTATGTGTGTGTGTGTGTGTGTGTGTGTGTGTGTGTGTGTGTGTGTGTGTGTGTGTGTGTGTGTGTGTGTGTGTGTGTGTGTGTGTGTGTGTGTGTGTGCAAAGTAGACCAATTGGAAAAAGAAACTTACGAAACAGAGCGATTTTGTATATTACATCTTCAGTGCAAAAAGTACTTTTTGCACTGAAAGTGTAATATGCGAAAGCGCTCTGCTTTGTTAGTTTATTTTTCCAAGTGGTCTACTTTGCATAAGTGAACACACGTACTCGGGGGGAAGCCAAAAAACAAAACAAAAAAGGCATAGAAACCACTCCCACCTATTCCATCCCCTACATACTCCACTTCCCTCCATCCTCCTCTCTCCCTCTCATCTTGGCACCTCCTGGATGACGGGTCATCCCTGCATCCTGTCCACTGCCTGGGTCAGTAGCAGTGTTGGGAGACACAGCACATCCACAGCATGGCCGTTTCATTAATTCGGCCACCCCCTCTCCGTCCCCTCATGAAAAAAAAGGAAAAGATGGAGAGAAATCCCATCGGGCTGCGTTATATTATTTCTCATACATACTTTCTTACCCCCCATCCCCCACCCACTCCTCCTCATGCATCACAGCATCCTCCATACACAACCTTTATCCGTTCACCCCTATCTTCTGTCCTTTCCCGTTCTTCCTCAACAGGCATTCCTCTCTTTCCTAATACCCCTTTTACCCCATCCATCCATCTCATCCTAGGACGCCCCCTCATATTCACTCCTTCCACCTCTGCCTTCCACACCTCTTTTACTAGTCTTTCTTCACTCATTCTTTCCATGTGTCCAAACCATCCTAATACTCTTTCATCAACCCTATCTCCCAACTCCCTTTCCACCCCTGTTCTCCTCCTCAGACATTTCATCTCAAACACATTCAAACCCCTTCTCTCTTCCTCTCTTATGTTCCATGTTTCTACTCCATACAGTGCTGTCGGCACAGTCACTCCTTCATATAACCTCCTCTTTGCATCCATTCCCAGATGTCTATTTCTCATTACACTTTTTAATCCAACAAGGCATTTACTCACTTCTCTCAATCTACATTCTACCTCCACCCCCACCCCTCCCTTTCCAGCCACATTCGCACCCAAGTATCTAAAACTATCCACTCCCTCCAGTATCTCACCCTTAATGCTCACTTCCAGCCTGCTCTCACTCTCTCTCATTGTACATCCCATAACCTTACTTCTGCCCACATTTATCTTGAGCTTTCTTCTTTCACGCACCTTCTCAAACTCTGTCACTAACTTCCTCAATCCCTCCTCTGATCCTGATACAAGTGCAGTGTTGTCAGCAAACAACAACTGGCTTATTTCCCACTTTTCTCCATTTTCTTTAACCATCTCCAACCACTGACCCACTACCCTTGCATTCAACTCTCGCACCACCCCATCCATGTATAGATTGAAGAGCCAGGGCGACATAACACATCCCTGACGAAGTCTCACCTTTACCTCAAACCATTCACTCTCTCCATTTCTAATCCTAACACAAGCTCTACTACTCTTGTTAAAAACTCTTGACTGTCTTAACAGCTGTCCTCCTATCCCATATATCTGTAATACCTCCCAATGTGCCTTCCTGTCTACCCTGTCGTAAGCCTTTTTCAAATCCATAAAAGCCCAGAAAACATCCTTACCTTTCCCTATAGCTTTCTCACATATCTGTCTTACCACAGAAATCTGATCTACGCAACCTCTACCTGTCCTAAAACCACACTGTTCCTCTCCAATACACCATCTGTTCCTCTCCTAATCCTCTCAATCAAGACCCTCCCATAAGCCTTCTCAACTACACTCAACAAGCTGATCCCTCTGAAACTACTACACTCACACTTGTCCCCCATTCCCTTGTAAAGCGGAACGATACAGGCACTCCTCCAGTCCTCCGGCACTCTACCCTCTCTTAAGCAAACATCAAATAACATCACCATCCAGTCCACCATAACTGTACTTCCTTTCTTCAGACATTCTGCATAGCATTCATTCAACCCAGGTGCCTTACCTGTTCTCATCATCTTAACAACTGCTTTCACTTCATCCTTCCCTATTTCTCTTCCATTTTCCTCATCATTCCCATTTTCTTAGCGCTTCCCACTGCAACTACCTTTCCCTCCCTATCCTCCTTTACATTTAGCAACTCCCACCTTCCTCTCACTGCCTTCCCTTTCATTATCATCTCTTCATCTGCACCTTTTACCTTTTCTTCTCTACTTGATTTGGCTCCTCTTTCTCTTTTAATTTCTTTCCAAAACATCTTTTTATTACTTTCAAAATTTTCTGTCATAATCTTACCCCATTTCACATCTGCTCTCCTCTTTGCTTCCCTTATATTATGCTTAACTTCCCTTCTCTTTAATTTGTACTTCTCATACGATTCCCTCTTCCTAATTTATAGCCAATCTATGAAAGCCTGCTTCTTCTCTTCTATACCCTTCTTTGCTTCCTCATCCCACCACTCACTACCCTTCCTTCTATTTCCTCCCGCCCTCCTTGTTCCACACACCATCTTTGCACACCTTATGACTCCCTCCTTGAACCATCCCCACTTCTAGTTCTACTCTCTCCTTCACTCCCTCTCCCAGCTTCTTGTATATAGTACTGGGGAAGAAGATGGGAGATGATTCGTGCATTGGGAAGTTTGGAGTAGGTGAAAGAAATAAGAGAGGCGAGATGTTAGTAAATTTTGCAGAGAACTACAACATGAGGATAATGAATCCTTTCTTCGAAAAACGTGTGGGTCGTACATGGACCTAGAGAAGTTCAAATGGAACAACAAAGAAAGAAGTAGACTTAGTATTAGGAGATGAGAGTAAGAGTTTTAGCAATGTTACTGTGATAAATAAAGTAAACATAGGTAGTGACCATAGAATGGTAGGTTGCACAGCTAAATTAAATTTCAGAGCCGAGAGAAATAAACTAATTTTAAGAAAGAAAATAAGCCTTGCAAAGGTTAAGGATAATAAGAAGGAATTTCAGTTAGAAATTCAAAACAGATTCGAAGCTCTAAGAACTAATGAGGACACTGTCGAAGATATGAATTTGAATCTAATGAATATCAGTAGGGAATCGTCAGAGAAAGTAGGAAGTACAAAATGTATTAGAGAAAACAATTATTCCAAAGTTACAAACGACCTAATTAAAAGAAGAAGGAACATGCAGATCAAAAGCAGGAGAGATGAAATAGAAAGAGTAGAACTAAACATACATATATACATACATACAGTATATGAATACATACATACATACATACATACATACATATATATGTATACATACATACTTACATGCATGCATACATACATTATACATATTTATTTATGTATATCATTCAACAAATGAAAGAAAAACATGGATGAAATAGAGGAAACTATTCGGAAAGGTAAAAGTATTAAAGTGATCAAGCGCAGACATGCTTTAGGAAGACAGCAAATGATATGTTTGAAAGATAGAAATAGAGAAATCATTAACTGTAGAGACAGAATGGTAAAAAGAGTAGAAGAATTTTACCAAGAGCTTTACTCGTCAAAGACCGTAGTTGAGTCAGTAAATTCATCTGTAGACGTTAGTAGTGTACCAGAGATTACAAAGGAAGTAGTAGAATTTGCTCTAAAAACTACTATGAAACGAGGAAAAGCACATGGGGAAGATGGTATATCGATAGATCTGTTGAAAGACGTAGGAAAATTAGTTCATATTAAATTAGGTGAGTTGTACACCCAGTGCTTACGTCAAGAAAGCGTTCCTGAATCGTGGTGCAATGCTATAGTGATTTTGCTTCATAAAAAAGGAGACCATAAGGACCTTGCATGAGGGGACGGAGAGGGGGTCGCCGAATTTATGAAGCGGCCTTTCTGTGGATGTGCTGTGTCTTGCGACACTGCTTCTGACCCAGGGCAGTGGACAGGATGCAGGGATGACCTGTCATCCACGAGGTGCCAAGATAGGAAGGAGGGAGGAGGGTGGAAAGGAGTGGAATATATGGGAAATGAGTTTGGTGGGAGTGATTTCTATGCCTTTTTCTTTTTGGCTACTCCCCGTGTAAGGGGGAAAAAGCCTTTGGTATATGTATGTATGTATGCATAAGGAGCTTAGTAACTATCGACCGATTAGCTTGCTATCAAATGTATATAAAGTATTCTCCAAGATCCTTACAAATAGACTAAGTCAAGTTTTAGATGGAAACCAATCGAGAGAACTAGCAGGCTTTAGGAGCGGATATTCGACCCTAGACCATTTGGAGGCGATAAACCAACTAATCGAGAAAACGACAGAATACGATATACCTCTGTGTTTAGCTTTTGTAGATTACGAGAAGGCCTTTGATTCGATAGAACAAATAGCAATACTAAACTCGCTACGCAAACAGGGTACAAACCAACAGATCGTAAAAGTTTTAGAAAAGATTTTTGCGAAAGGTACCGCTATAATTCGACTACATAAAGATACAGAAAAGATCAAGATCGAGAAAGGAGTACAGCAAGGCGATACAATATCACCGAAACTAATTACAGCTTGCTTGGAAGATATTTTCAGAAGATTGAGTTGGGAAAAGAAAGGTTTAAAGATTAATAGCGAATATTTGAACCACCTAAGATTTGCGGATGACATTATTCTTATTTCGGAAAGAGCAGAAGACTTGTAAGATATGCTGAGCGATCTGAACAAGGAAAGTGTCAAAGTAGGTTTAAAAATGAATAAAAGTAAAACCAAAGTAATGTTCAACACGATGAGAGTATTGAAGAAGTTGAAGAGTATAATTATTTAGGCCAGATGGTGAAAGTGACGAAAGATCATGATAATGAAATAAAAAGACGCATTACAATTGGTTGGAAAGTGTTTGGTAAGTATAATAAGATCCTGAGAGGCTCTGTACCTTTATGTTTGAAACGTAAAGTTTACAATCAATGCATTCTACCAGCAAAAATGTACGGTTGTGAGACTTGGAAACTAACAAAGGCAATGGAAACAAAACTAAGAACAGCAAAGAGGAGAATGGAGAAACCAATGATGGGAATAACACTGAGAGACCGAAAGAGAGCAAGTTGGGTGAGAGAGCAGATTAGAGTGAAAGATATTGTGGAGACAGTAAAAGAGAGGAAGTGGAATTGGGCAGGTAAGTTAGTGCGAACGACTGATGAGCGATGGAGCAAGTGTGTTATTGAGTGGACGCCGCGAGATGGGAATCGTGGAAGAGGGAGACCACACAGAAGGTGGAGAGACGAGATTGAGAAGATTGCAGGAGTGACGTGGCAGAGGATGGCGTGGTCGTGTGAATCATGGAATGCTATGAAGGAGACCTTTGTTCAACAGTGGACTCAGGATGGCTGATTTGATTGATTGATTGAAAGATATATACTGAAGAAGACCGAGTCGGTCGAAATATATAAGCAATAAAGGAGTTCCAGCCCATTTTCGCTTATTTTTTCTCCACCCACACTCTCATATATATATATATATATATATATATGTATATATATATATATATATATATATATATATATTATGTATATATATATATATATATGTATATATGTATAATATATATGTATATATATATGTATATATATGCATATATGTGTATATATATATATATGTATATATATATATATGTATATATGTATAACATATATGTATATATATATGTATGTATATATCTCTATATAAATATACATATATATATATATATAGCACATACATATATATATATATATGTATATATATAAATAGTACACATGCACACACACACACACACACACGCACGCACACACACACACACACACACGTATATATATATATATATATGTATACACACACACACATATATATATATACATATATATATGTATATATATATATGTATACATATATATATATATATATATATGTATATATATGTATATATATATATATATGTATATATCAAGGACTACTATTACACAGGACGTGCGCACCCAGATCCCTGGGTCCGCTAGCGGAGGCCATTTCTTTCTTTGTAACCTAACATTTCATATTAGACAAATATATCAAAACTAGAAACCTAACATTGTATATAGGATAAATATGTCAACTATTGACTTATTTAATGCAGTATAAGTTAATATAATTTTTTATAGTGAAATAAGAAACTATTTTTAAAGCACTGTTATTCTTTGATATGCCAATTTTAGCCGGACTTAAAATGTATTATTGTATGAAGTTAGTGGACACCAGGGTTGCCTATTAAAAAAAAAAAAAAAAAAAAATATATATATATATATATTATCTAAATCAGATTTATTTAATTTAAAGATTTTTTTTTTATAGATTTTAAGTATTGTGGGATTGGTATCTGATATGCGATCTGATTGCTAAAGGACATTTTTAGCATATCATTATAAGGAGCAGTGTTATATAGACTTACCACAAGTATACAAGGAACGGTATAAGCCTAAATGTAGTATATATCACTGTGCAGCCCACAACAAGTTTCAACAAGATTCTTGTTGAAACTTGTTCTAGGTAAGCAGTTTCTCACTGAGTCAGTTGCTGCTTTGGAATGAACCAAAAAGGATGTCTTCTGGACCTGGCAGAGTGGTTCCTTTAGGCAGAAAAAATTATCCTGTCTGGAATTATTTTGAAAAGCTACCAACAACTTCTGGCAGAGGGTACCGAGCTAAATGCAAAGACTGCAGCCAGGAACTATAGGGCATTGTATCAAGATTAAAATCTCACAGAGATAAGTGCCAAGGTCAGCCACAGCATACTGAAGAAGAAATTGATGACCCAGGTAAATAATTTTACTCATATTGTGTGCATTTCTCCCTTTTCATGCGCAACTATATAAATTTGGTGAACAATGGAGAACATGTGCAATAAAAATGTGAAGGCCTAAAGAGATGATACTTCAACTTCATTACTTCTAAATTTGGGTAATAACTATATCACTATAATATATTGTATCCACTCAACTTTGGGGCCTAGATGATTGTTATTCATTTCATTCAACATTGTGTAATATATTTCATAAGTTCCATTGGAATTCAGCCCACATGGGATTCAGCCCAAAGGGATCTAGCCTAACCTAACCCAACTAACCCGTTATTTTTAGTGAATTTAAAAGTGGACTGAATCCTGTGTGGGCTGGATTCCAAGCCCACCTATTTCATATCCTGTTAATTATTTCCAAATAATTTAGTGGCTTGTGTGAATATGATCATTATCTAAAAAAAATAACTACTGTACTCAAAAGTAGCCTAAATCACACTGTATTCATTCATTTATTTATTCATTTATAAATTATGCAATATGCTAAAATTTTCTGTTTCCATTTCAGGATCTGTATCAACAGCTTCAATCCCTTCATCATCGGCCCCACTTGAATTATCTGCAAACTTGACTCCACCATTAAAAAGGTCACTATCAGACTCCTCCACAGGCGCCACTTCTGCTAAATAATTTTCATCTAAAAGAAAGTCATCAACATTTCTGGACAGATTTATCATAAAAACTTCAGCCTCTCAAAAGGAAAATCTCGACAAAGAAGTTGCAAGAATTATATTTGCTATAAATTCACCATTTCGTCTTGTTCAGCATCCTCAGTTTCTCAAGATGGTTCAGAACCTGAGGCCAGGTTATATTCCTCCATCCAGAAAAGATATTGCTGATAAGTACTTGGATCTTGTGTATGAAAAGGAATATAAAAAGTGTGCAGATGACCTGAATAATGAAACTGTATGTCTTTCAATTGATGGGTGGTCTAACATCCAAAATGAGCCCATAATATGTGTCACTCTAACAACATCCACTGGTCAGATTTACTTAGTTGACACAATAGATACATCAGGGAAACCTCACACTGATGAATATCTTCTACAACTTGTACAATATTCGATCAAGAAGGCTGAATAAGATTTGGGTTGTCACATAGGAAGTGTTGTGACAGACAATGCAGCAAATGTCACCAAGATGAGAAAACTCTTGGAGGAATCAAGTGAACCTGAGCATACCGTCCTCACATACGGCTTATATCGTTCCTTGTACACTTGTGGCAAATCTATATAACACTGCTCCCTATATTGATATGCTAAAAATGTCCTTTAGCAATCAGATCGCATATCAGATAGCAATCCAACAATATTTAAAATCTATAAAAAATCTATTTAAATCAAATAAATCTGATTTAAATAGAAAAAAAAAATCGATTTTTTATATTAAAAAAAAAAAAAAAAAAAAATCGCCAACCCTGGTGTCTACTGACCTCATACAATAATGCCTGTTAGGCCCGGCTAAAATTGGCATATCAAAGCATAACAGTGCCTTAAAAATAGTTTCTTATCTCGCTATAAAAGTTTATATATTAACTTATAATGCATTGAATAAGCCAATAATTGTTATATTTGTCCTATATACAATGTTAGGTTTCTAATTTTGATATATTTGTTCAATATAAAATGTTAGGTTACAAAGAAAGCAATGGCCTCCGCTAGCGGACCCAGAGATCTGGGTGCGCACGTCCTGTGGAATAGTACATACATACATATACCAAGGCTTTTTCCCCCTTCCAAGGGAGGTAGCCAAAAAAGGGAAAGGCATAAAAACACTCCCACCCATTTCATCCCTAAATACACTCCACACCCCTCCCACCCTTCCTCTCATCTGAGCACCTCCTGGATGACGGGTCATCCCTGAACCCTGCCCACCGCCCTGGGTCAGAAGCAGTGTCGCAAGACACAGTACATCCACAGCAAGGCCGCTTCATTTAATCGGCGACCCCCCCTCTCCGGCCCCCGGTGCAGATAAGGAGAGGACGGGGGGAAATCCCTTCGGGCGGCGTCAAAATTTAATCACACACACTACTACCCCACCCCCCCGACCATTCCTCCTCATGCAGTCACAACATCACCCACATACAACCACTCCCCACTCACCTCTGTCTTCCTTCCTTCCTTCCTCAACAGACATTCCCCTCTTCCCCAAAGCCCCCTTCACCCCATCCATCCACCTCATCCTAGATATATATATATATATATATATATATATTATATATGTATGTATATATATGTATATATATATATATATGTATATATATACATATAATATGTATATATGTATATATATATATATATATATATATATATGTATATACATATATAAATATATATATATATATATGGATGTATATATATATACTGTATATGTATATCTATATATAGGTATACATATATATATATATATATATATATATATATATATATATGTGTGTGTGTGTGTGTGTGTGTGCACATATGTATATATATATATATATATATATATCTATATACATGTATATATATGTATATATATATATATGTATATATATCTATATATCTATATACATGTATATATATGTATATATATATATATATATATATATATATGTATGTATATATATATATATATATATATATATATATATATATATACATATATATATATATATATATGACGTAAGCGGAGTAGGAAATGTTGAGACATTCTGACATGATCGAACAAGGTTTGAACCAGGCCTTGAAGTTACCGAGGTCATCCTTGTCACCCAGTGTTACAAACAGACTCTTCCTTACTCCCGGAGTTTGATTGACTTTGCAGAGTCGGCGTTAAACCGCCTTTAGATCACGAAAGTGTAATAACATGAGGAGGAGTTACAGGAACTTCCGTCGCGTGTAAAGAGCTCATGCAGATGGGAGGTCTAAGATCTCTCGAACTAATTAATATTAATCTCGTCACTACATTGATACTTTTTGTATATTTTGTTCCCATGAGAAGAAATTAATCGATATAACCTTGAGCGTCAGCTGATGTGTTAATCCTCTTGTTACCGAGGGACTACCATGAAAATGAATAAAATAGTCAGTCAGAAAAAAGGAAAAATCTGTTATGGCGCACATTTGTGATTATTGTGCGTATGTATTAATGAACCGGGAGATACATGCTTTCTCCCATATATATTTGTCACATGTTATATAATTATGTTGTATTTGTTATTGTAATATCTTGTTGCGGTTCATGTATGTTTTCCCGCCATGTCTGATCTTGGTGGCGTGCCTTGGCATCGGAGGCAGTCTTGATTCTGCCTCCTAAGCGACCGCACGCTTGTATATGTAGTGCTTTACAATTATTAATTTTTTCATATTCAGTGTTTCATTGGCCACCCATATACAGATCCAAGCCGATACGAAGGCTCATTCAAGATAGGCTATAATTCCTTCGTTTTCGAAGGAAGGGACGGGGTGAAGTTGATAAGAAGGTGAATCAAATTAGGGACCAAAGACGGGTAGTAGCTACTGGTGGTCCTTATGGAGAGTGAAGCTGCCTATTTTCAAACTCGTCAACTTTCTCACCTCCATCAATAGGTGCAACCCTAGGGGGCACCTACATTTGGTGGTCCTCAACCCCCTCATCTCCAATAAGAGGTGCAGCCCAGAGGGGCTGACACCTAGTCTGAATCCAGAATCTTTCTCAAATTTAGTTGTATTTCTTACACCTTTTCAACGAATGGAATAGACTTAGTAACCATGTAGTGAGCGCTGAAACTATCGGTTGCTTTACGAAAAGGTTAGACAGCTTTATGGATGGGGATGGCAGGTGGTAATGGGCATAGAACTGCCTAGTGTAGGCCTTATGGTCTCTTGCAGTCTCTTTTCATGTTTATGTTTAAATGAAGAACTGACAACTGGTGACTGTTCTTTTCTCTTTCAACTTTCAGCTTGTGACGTAGAAATAGTCTCACACTAACACAACACAAGCAAAAGTTGGACATTTTTTTTAGTATTCTGGGAGGGCCTGAGGACCATTGCCATCCACTGTGGGGCTGCAGGTTTTCCATTTAGTGAAGCCCGAGACAACAGTTAACTATCAAATGAATAGGATAACCAGGTGATTACCTTATTCAACAAATATAAATATATTCGGTATCGTTGTCGCTATATGATACACCATGATTGACTAGTATCACCGTTGGTATGGCAATTTTTCTTCCAAAACTAAAGTCTTTAAAATATAAGTCAATATTTGGTAATATTTAATCTTCCTTAATCTAATTCATCTTAGGATAATGTTATCTAGTCTAACCCAACCTAACCAAGTATTTGGTTATCGAGAAAACGAAATATTAATCGTCGCAAACGCCTGGTATTTTTTTTCTCGCAAAATAATTACCTCAGCCAATTATATATATATATATATACACATATATATATATGTATATATATATATATATATATATATATATATATAATATATATATATATATATATAGTATCTTTCTTTTTGTGGATATTAAGTGTAGAGGACCTGTTTTCTGAAATATTTTGTTCTCTAGTTTTGTTGATTAAAGGCCTCGGAAACTCTGGAAATTACGGCAGCCTTCAGTTAACATTTCCTGTACCTGGAAAGGGAGGAAAGGCCGCGCCTGTCTCAGTGTGGGAACTACTGTATTCACGCAACTATTGTAACGTCAACGTCATGTCGGATGGAGACCCAGGATGTCGTCACGAGGAATCACTTTCCCGGCTTACGACGGGGACATCGGAGGGACTTAGAATACCGTTGTATCCTTCACAGGTTAATCCACGGGACACGGTGGACTACACACATCTTCTATCTTTACTCAGAGTAGTTTCTCTCGGGTTGCTGTTCTCACCCGTTTCCTCATAAGAAAGGCTAAAGTCTTTTTTTAAAATGACGTATTTATGAAATGTCGAGAGTGGTAATCTGTTTAATGACAATGTAAGAAAACGCCGAGTTGCCATGTTTCGTAAATCGTTCCAGTTGATGTATGACTTCGAACATCTAAACCTGAGCTTTGTGGGACCAGAACTAAATGAATAAATTTTTCGATATTTCTAGCTTAGTGCAATATTGCCTATGAAAATATTAATAAAGACCTAGTGAATATAGAAATTCATCAAATACTCGATAAAGAGAAATCATGTGCACACGTCTGATATATTCTCTCTCTCTCTCTTTCTCTCTCTCTCTCTCTCTCTCTCTCTCTCTCTCTCTCTCTTTACACACATACATACATACATACATACATACATACATACATACATACATACATACATACACACATATATACATACATACATGCATAAAAACATACATACCTATATACATACATACATACATACATACATACATACATACATACATACATACATACATACATACATACATACATACATACATACATACATACATACATGCAAACATACATACATATAACAACGGATTTTTCCCCCTAACAAGAGAGGTAGCTAAAAACAAAGGCATAAAATCCACTCCCACCCATTCCATCCCCACATACTCCACTCCAATTTAACCCCCTCCCTCCCTTTTATCTTGA
>NC_134812.1:42352293-42357293 GCF_046742065.1 Oratosquilla oratoria
TCAAAAGATTTGTCGATTCGGTTGACGACGATGACAGGAGACGCATTTATTGTTGTCGCAGGTGTTGGGCGTTGATTCGAAATGCTGGCGCCGCTGGTCATTGTTCAGGTCCGAAGACAATTAGAATGTCTCTTGAGAGGAAAATCTGTGCACAATGGAAAATCCCTTGAGAGTTGACTCTTGCTTTCAATCATCTCGCAACATTTGTTTATTTGTTTGTTTATCTATTTCTTACTTTATTCATTAGTATAATTATTTGTCTATTGTTGATTTATTCATATTTTTTACTCATTCATTGACTTATCAACTAATCTATCTACTCATCCATTTGTCCGTATGTTGTCTCTTAGTTTATTTACATTCTTTTGTCCTGCACTTAGCTGCTTCCTACCTTATTAATTCGTACAATTATATATCTATTGTTAGTTTATTCATGAAGTGATTTATATATATATATATATATATATATATATATATATATATGTCGAAACATTCTGACATATATGTATATATATATATGTATATATATGTATATATATATATATATATATATATATGTGTGTGTGTGTGTGTGTGTGTGTGTGTATATATACATACAAACACACACACACACACACACACACACACACACACACACACACACACACACACACACACACACACACACACACACACACACACACACACACACACACACACACACACACACACACACACACACACACACACACACACACACACACACACACACACACACACACACACACACACACACACACACACACACACACACACACACATATATATATATATATATATATATATATAATATAGATATATTTATACATATATATATATATATATATATACGTATAAATATATAAATTTTGTGATCATGATGTACTGTAGCGAGTCCTCCGAAGGTCATAGAGACCGAAACGTTAGGACGTATTCTAAAGACCATCTTCATTTACCCTCCCCACCTGTCACTCTCTCATTTGTCTCAAACAATATATATATATATATATATATATATATATATATAGATATATATATATGTATATATATATATGTATATATGTCCGACATTTTCAAAAGGCGTTGAAGTGAGCAAGTGTTGCCTAAGTCAATCCTCCCTCAACGCCTTTTGAATATGTCGGACCGTCCGTTTGATAACTTCCAACATATCATTTTGGTTAAACATATAGTAATAAGAAAGTTGAAGTGAAAGAAGCATTCCGTATTGCCAAATAAGCAAAATTTTCATTTCATAGTTCTATTCCGGGTGAATGGAAGAATAAGTTATTGGATTTTTGTTACGACCGGCTATGAAATCTCGTCCGGTTTTACAAAACAAATTGAAACGTAAGTTGAAATTATTGATTAAGAACAGTGATTGGACAAAGGATGCAAATCCGGATTATGTAGTGAACATATCAGATGAACAACTTAGTGATGATGCCTCTTGTGCACTAGGTTGTGGGTTAAAGTTCGCCTATTCCAACAAGGAGTTAGATTATGTAGAAATTGCTAAATCTTTTTCTAATTTTGAAAGGTACAGTGATTTATCATCCGAAGAAGTGAACATTTTGTAAGGGCATTATTTATGCTTCTTTGAGTAACCCACAATTACCCAATTGCCCAAATAGATTTATTAAGGAGCTCTCAAAAAGGACAAATATTTACATATCACTAGAGCAGATAAGGCGAATGCGGTGGTCATTTTAAACAGGGATACTACCTGTCTAAAATGGATGATCTTTTGTCCGATGACATTACATATGGCCAACTTAATACCAACTCACTAAGGTGAACAGTGAATTTAACAAAAAAAATGAAAACTTTGTTAAAAGGGGAAGATGAACTTATCAAACGTTTTTCTACCATCACTCCTTCTCTGTCCTATATGTATGGGTTAGTAAAAACACACAAACCGAATAATCCTATAAGACCAATTATTAGCTCTGTTAAATCCATTTCTTATAATTTATCCAAATGGCTAGTGTCCTTACTCAGTCCATTAGTTGGCACAATTTCTAATTCATCCATAGAAAATAATGTAGACTTAGTTAAAAAACTGAATAGTTTAGATATTAATTATAATATTAGGTTAGTGAGTTTTGATATTACTAGTTTATTCACAAAAAATCCAGTAGATGATTTAATTGTTTTTTTTTTCACTGATTATTTGGACAAAATCTCACTTCCTTTGCCTTCTGATACTGTAATTGAACTCATCAAATTATGCGTAAAAAATTGTAAATTTGAATTTAATGGTAATTCTTATTCCCAGAAATTTGGAATGGCTATGTGAAATTTTGCCATCTAATGCGATATGGTATAGATATGTAGATGATGTTCTTTGCCTGTGGCCATGTGCTGAAGACCTGGATACTTTTCTACAATCTCTGAATAATTTGGTTCTCTCCATTGATTTTACTGTAGAATTAGAAAATAATAACAAATTACCCATTTTAGATTGCCTCATCCACAGAGAAGGTAATGGCTTTAGATTTGATATTTATAGAAAACCGACAAATGTGTTTTCTTATATTCATTATTACTCTGTACACCAAGATAAAGTAAAAAAAAATCTGTATTTTCTACCATGTTCTTACGTGTCTTGCGGATATGCAGCCCGGAATTCATTGATGAAGAATTTGAGTCTATTGTTAACCTAGGTTTAGGATTAAAGTACCCTAGAACATTATAGATAACGCTCTCTCTTTGGCGAAAAAAACTTTTCATAGGAATAAACCCCCTCCCCCTTTTGACATTAAGAACCTTTTAGTATTACCTTACAATAACAATCTTTCTCAAGTTCCTCATCTACTTAAAACATGGAATATTAAAGTAGCTTTTATTAACCCATGTACTTTTAAGAAATTAATAATTAATAATTCTCCCGTTGATTCTGATGGCTCCATATACAAAATCCCTTGCAGAGATTGTGAAAAGTATTACATTGGACAAACGGGCAAAGAACTATCAACAAGAATCAAACAACATAAATATAGTGTTAAAACAGCACAAGAATCCAATGCTCTATTTGTTCACATGAAAAATTTCAGTCATTATATTAATTGGACTAATGCTTCCGTTATTATTTCTTGTAATTCATTTGTCAATAGAAACATAATAGAAAGTAGCATTATAAAAAAATTCTGAAGGTTCTAATCTTAATATCAGTAATGTCATTTATAAATTAGATAAATTTATCATTAACAAAATTTGTAATCAGGTTGTAAGTGACCAAAATTAATTTGGTGAATTGTGCTGTTCTCTAAATTTCTTTTTCATTGATGACTTTGTTTACCAAGATTTATTTTTTTTCATTTGTGACTTTTTGTTTTTTGCCAGTTCCTTTCCTAGTGTACAATCTTGTGTCATCTTGTCCTATGCCAGTTCCTTTCCAAGTGTTTAATCATGTGACATCTCGTACTATGCCAGTTCCTTTCCTAGTGTATAATCTTGTTATTTTTAAACTTCTTTGTAACAAATTTTTCTGTATTCCCTTGAAGATGTGAATTACACGAAAGCGCTTGGGAATTACTGTTTTCTTCCGATTTCCTTAGTGGTTACCAGCAAAATTTGTGGATCACATGTTGTTTTTAGTTATCTTTCTTCACATATATATATATATATATATATATATATATATATATATATATATATACATATATATATATTAGTACCCAGCTAGGGGTGTCCTACTCCTCTTGTGATGACATCATATCAAAGATGTCTTCTTGTGATAACGTCTTACCAGAAGCATATTTCCCTTTTTATTTATTTATTTATTAATTTATTTTTATCTTTGCAATGAGGTCATACCACAGATGGAAATCGTTCCATGAGATCAGATCAAAGATCTATTTTTGGGGTGACGTAGGAAAATCCCTTTCAGAAATAATTTGAGGGTCAGAGTGAAATTAGCCATATGAATGACTGCCAATGGTCGATTATTTTTATAGAAAACATCTGTTCGATAAGATTGCGAAAGTGTCGTAAATCGATCAATGTTTTTGCTTGTGTACATTACCATTATTCTCATACTAACTTAGATATGTTAATGAAAAAGTAAGAAATGTTTATTCTAATGGATGTTAGATGAAAGATCCTAAACATTTCCTGGATATTAGAATGAAAGACGTTTTACGGATGAACACTCCAATTGTAATCTACAGCTCCAACGTCTGTGTTTTTGTCACCCAATTCTTGGTCATGTTACCAGTAAAGGCCTACATGTGAAAGCAAGATTTTTTTAAAGGCACAGACCTTAAAGGAATGGTTACCCGGTGACCTTTAACAATAATGGAGTTAAACTCCATATGCTAGTAAATACTGGGTAGAGCAGACGGAATTGTTGATGCCCTAAGCAGAAATGCGCCAACCACTTACTCTTACTCCGATGGTCTTCGGGCCATTTGGTGATCCATAACCGTTTTTGAAACGTCTCGCCATGTCTTTCTGTCTTGTGCCACCTCCTTCCATTCTCTTGGTTCTATTCTGCATATCTGCACATTTTCTTCAACGCATCTCCTCCAGTTTTTTCTAGGTCGTCCAAATGGTCATCTTCCACGCACTCCACTATTGAGCACTTTTTTTTGGCCATCTATCTTCTTGCATTCTTGTAGTATGTCCTGCCTATTTCAATCTTTTTAATCTTATTACATTTTTAATACGGGGTTGTTTTGTTTGTTCTCGAATTTCCCAGTTATGTCTTATTCTCCATTCTTGCCTTTGGTTGTCATACACGGGCCCTAAAAACCTGGCGGCGCTCTTTAAAGAAGCTGCAAAAAGTATTGGACTCAAGATCAGTAAGAACAAGACAAAGGTAATGAAGATAGCTAACCACTTACTTTCTCATTTCTTACTTCGCCTCGATAGAGATAATGTCTCTGTCAGTCGAACCAGTGTCTTCCTCCATCCCGTTCTGTGTTGTCGTGTCTGGTCTCTTCTAAGTACTTCCAGTTCTGGCATGTTGTATCTACTCAATG
>NC_134812.1:42364793-42377293 GCF_046742065.1 Oratosquilla oratoria
TTCAAGCAGTCCGCGCAGCATAGGTTCTGGGATATCTAGTTTTGGTGTAGTGTCATCATGGTATATTCGGTTGATGATATAATTAGTATATAACCCTTCCACGTCGATATAGGCAACCCTTCCTTTAGCAGAATTTATCTTGAGAATGTCTAGGAAGCCGGATGTAGATTGCAGACTGTAGGTGGTAGGAGTGTAGGGGGTCAGGATGGTGCACAGTTTCTTAGCGAGTTTATACACTGGTGCAGGGATATGAGAGTTTATGGGTCGGTGTTTATCTCCAGATTTGTGTGTTTTGACTGTCCCGTAGCAGTAACCCATACCATACTCACTTGAAAGTTTATCGAATTTTAATTTACTGGCAGGATTATTTCCTTCTATTAGTAGGTTTACTTTTTTCTTTAGTAATTCTGTTGGGCCTTTGTTTATCTGTTTAAACTTTGTTGTATCAATGAGGATGGCATCGATCTTGTCTAAATACTTGGAGGTGTCCATGAGTACCTAAGTAACTGCTTTTTCTGCTTAGGGCTCAACTGCCATATTATGTCTAAGCCAAAGAAGTTCCAAAAAAGAACAGAATGTTAAGTTTTTATCGATGACGTAGAGAAATCATGTAAAAGAGGTGAAACAACTGTTGAGCCCTCCTTCAAACAAGAAGTAGTTGCTGAAGCCAATAAATCAAGGGGAAGCCATCACAGCAATTTGATCGAAAAGAAATATATCGAGGCCGCAAAAGAGTTATAATCAGATCCTAGTGTTACCATCAGAAAGCAGACAAAGCGGCTACTAACGTACTTATGGACATCTCCGAGTATTTAGACAAGATTGTTACCATCCTCAATGAAACATATATACATACACATAGCAAGGCTTTTTCCCCCATACAAGGGAGGTAGCCAAAAAGGAAAAGGCATAAAATCATTCCCACCCATTACATCCCTGAATACACTCCGCACACCTCCACCCTCCCTCTCATCTTAGCACCTCCTGGATGACGGGTCATCCCTGCACCTTGTCCACTGCCCTGGGTCAGAAGCAGTGTCGCAAGACAAAGCACATCCACAGCAAGGCCGCTTCATTAAATCGGCGACCCCCCCCTCTCCGTCCCCCCATGCATAAAAGGAGAAGACGGGGAGAAATCCCTTCGGGCTGCGTCAAAATTTGCTCACACATACTACCTCACCCCCCCATCCACCCGCCCATTCCATGCAATCACAACATCATCCATATACAACCATTCTCCATTCACCCCTGTCTTCTGTCCTCTCCCGTCCTTCCTCAACAGACATTCCCCTCTTCCCCAAAGCCCCCTTCACCCCATCCATCCACCTCATCCTAGGACGTCCCTTCATGTTCACTCCTTCCACATCTGCCTTCCATACCTCTTTTACTAGTCTTTCTTCACTCATTCTTTCCATGTGTCCAAACCATCCTAATACTCTTTCATCAACCCTATCTCCCAACTCCCTTTCCACCCCTGTTCTCCTCCTCACCTCCTCATTCCTCACTCTATCCAGCCTATTAAGCCCCATCATACTTCTCAGACACCTCATCTCAAAAACATTTAAACACCTTCTCTCTTCCTCTCTTATGTTTCATGTTTCTGCCCCATACAGTGCTGTTGGCACAATCACTCCTTCATACAGTCTCCTCTTAGCATCCATTCCCAAATGTCTATTCCTCATTACACTTTTTAATACGCCAAGGCATTTACTCGCTTCTCTCAATCTACATTCTACCTCCACCTTCACTCCACCTTTTCCTGCCACATTTGCACCCAAGTATCTAAAACTATCCACTTCCTCCAGTCGCTCTCCTTTAATGCTCACTTCCAGACTACTGCCACTTTCACCCCTTGTACATCTCATCACCTTACTTTTACCCACATTTATCTTCAGCTTTCTTCAATCACATACTCTCCCAAACTCTGTCACCAACTTCCTCAATTCCTCCTCCGATCCTGCCACAAGCGAAGTGTCGTCCGCAAACAACAGCTGGCTCACCTCCCACTTTTCTCCATTTTCTTTAACCATCTCCAATCCCTGACCCACTACCCTTGCATTTATCTCTCGCACTACCCCATCCATGTATAAGTTGAACAGCCAGGGCGACATAACGCATCCTTGACGAAGTCCCACCTTTACCTCGAACCACTCACTCACTCCATTTCTAATCCTGACACAAGCTCTACTACTCTCATAAAAACTCTTTACAGCTCCCAGAAGCTTTCCTCCTATCCCGTATATCCGCAAAACCTCCCACAGTGCCTTTCTGTCTACCCTGTCGTAAGCCTTTTCCAGATCCATAAAGGCCCAAAAAACATCCTTCCCCTTTCCTATAGCTTTCTCACATATCTGTCTTACCACAAAGATCTGATCTACACAACCTCTACCCGTCCTAAATCCACACTGTTCCTCATCAATTACTCCCTCTGTTCCTCTCCTAATCCTCTCAATCAAGATCCTCCCATAAGCCTTCCCAACTACACTTCACAAGCTAATCCCTCTGAAACTACTACATTCACACTTGTCCCCTTTTCCCTTGTAAAGTGGAACTATACAGGCACTCCCCCAGTCCTCCGGCACTCTACCCTCTCTCCAGCAAACATTAAATAACCTCACCAGCCAGTCCACCAACAAAGACCCAAAGGTGAGATTCATAGGAAATGAAAACTAATTTAAAAAAAAAAAAAAAAAAAAAAAAAAAAAAAAAAAAAAAAAAAAAAAAAAAAAAAAAAAAAAAAAAAAATTGAGCTTCTCTTCCCTGAACGATATCTGCGCAGCATAAAACTTGTCATGTCTAAACATTTCCTTGCAAAGAGAATGTTTTCCAAAAATGTCAATCTGTCCAAAGGGGAATGTTACAAACCACTGCTAATTCTTTTTTCCTTGACTCCTATTTTGCTGTACCATTTTAGCATATCCCGCAGTACTATGCAAAGCCGTACAGGAAAGGGTAAATACCTAGTCACGACTTTCCTCAGTATTCATACATCGTTGTTTTCAGTTCTACAAGAGTGATGTACATCTGCCTCCACTTCCACGGTGACGAGGTACAGTTGACTCCAATTCCACTCGAAGTCTGGTGTACTTTAACTTACAACAGCGGAACTATTTATATGTAAATTGTCTACGAATAAAAATTCATTGATTTGCCTGTTATTTGAAAGTGGGAATAACATAAGAACAGAGTCTTTGGCCAAACGTCGTAACCTCAGTAAACAAAATCGTCTTACGTCAACCAGCACGGGGCGCGTCTCCGGGACTGATGTAAAATTTTGGAAGCGTAAAAGGCGCTCGAACACGCAAATGACACCCAAACGGGCTTCATGTGGAAATGGAACCAACTGAGGATACAATGAAACTATGGCGTCCTTATCACCTCGGCGGCTTTACGATCGGCAATCCTGGATTTATGACCCTCTCGCGGTTGTCTGCCACTTAAACCCCAACGACCCTTTCGTAATCCCAGTAATTACTTTTTCTTTACTGACGGACCCTTGAATCATGTCGAAACAAAAATGTGTATTTGCACAGTTTCTCATAAACATTATGCAAATAAGCTTTTGTATTAAGTGTCACTGGACTAACTGAGGGACGGGGGTCGAGGCAGAACATACCTTGACTTTTGCCGAAAGGTACACACAGAAACGTGAATTCTCAGCCTTCTCACTTCGCCCTATTGAGTTGCAATTAAGAATACCCAAAAGAACCGGCAGTAGCACTTATCTTCCGCCACAGGAGCATGGGGCGGTTTCCTAGGAGTGGTACGAGGAAAAGGACAACAGAAACGATGAAAAAAAAAAATAATTAGCTTTCTTCTACAGAGATTTGTCAAAAAAAAAAAAAAAAAAAAAAAAAAAACCTGCTCGGCTCTGGTCCAAAGGGGTGTTAATACATGCATGTATGCAGTCAATACTCCAGTTTGTATCAAGTATGACGCCTTAGTGACAACCATAAGATGAGAAGTGGGAGTGGCATCAGAGTCAGACTAAATCAGATACACCAAAGTTCCTCCGACAGATTCGAACAAGACCGGCTTCATTGGACTGATCACAACTGCCAATCAACAATAAACATATTTCACTAAAGCGGGTCCTACCCGAACAATATCATTGCGCAATATTCTTTATTGTACAATATTATTGACGTTGTAGGAATTGTATTAAAGAATGCCACAATATATTGAAGGCATCAAAACGCATCAGTACACCGTCAATAATATCGTACCATACGGAATACTGCGGAATTATATTGATTGTGTTGGGCCTCTGCAGTGTGGTTACCAGGGGCATTGATAAGATAGGCTGATGGTAGATAAAATAAAAAGAAAAGTACTAACAGGTATAAAAGAAGATGAGTAGATATACGCAAAGAAACACATAAATGAATGAATGAATGTATCGATAGATGAATCAATAAGTATTTCGATGAATAAGTAGAGATAAATGACTAGACGAATGGGTACATAAATATATATATATATAGATAGGTAAGTGAATATATGAATTAATAGATATATGACCAAATTAATAAATAACTACTTAAACATATACAAAATAACTTGACTGATAATCCACTTGATAGAGATAAATTCATCAATATGCATAAAGAAGTATTTGACGAATAAACGAACGAAGACAAAATTAAACGAAAGATCTGTAGATCAGATGTGGGAATTGTTTCAAAAAACGCTTACTAAGATGATTCATATTTATATCCCGTTTAAAGACAGGCACCCCCAAATCAGGCTCGCCCAAAATGGCTTGACAAAGAAATTGAAAAAGTATTACTAAAAAGAGACAGACTTATAAGAAATACAAGTGCTCAGGTGCATCTAATGACTATCAAAGTTATGTATTAAGACAGAGAGATTTGAAAAAGAAAAAAAGAAAAAACAACGAAAACGACAATATGAAATGAATATCGCTGACAAGCTACTTGAATATTCAAATGAAAGAATGTGTGATATTTCAAACAACGATTTTAGCTCAGTATTCGTAAATAAAACACCTCAAAGTGAACTCCAAACTGAAATGTGTGAAAATTCTGAGGTGAACTTACTACAGTAAATATATCAAAAGAAAAAAATTAAAAGGTGTATAGAAAAACTCAAAGATAGTACAACACCAGGGCCTGACGGTTGGCATCCAAGAATCTTGAAACAAATGAAAAGTGAGATTGTTGTTCTATTAGAAATTATTTCCAAGAAATCCATCATATCAGGAGATGTCCCATGAGAATGGAGGCTAGCCAACGTTATTCCCATATTCAAAAAAGGTGTCAAAAAGAAACCAAATAACTACAGGGCTATAAGCTTGACCTCACTCGTAGGGAAAATGATGGAAACTATCATCAGAGATACTATCGAACATCATTTAGAAAGTAACTGTTCGATAAATGATAACCAGCATGGATTCAGAAGAAACGTTCTGGCATGACTTACTCAAATTCTACAACACAGTCATCTCGAATTATGACAAGATAAACAATATAGATTTAATATATCTAGACTTTGTAAAAACTATTGATACCGTTCCCACAAAAGACTACTTACTAAATTAGCTTCACACTGAATAGGGCAGCCTAAGCTAGTAATTGATAGAATGATGGAAAACAGTTGTTTTAAATGGCAAAACTTTTAATAGATATATGACCAAATTAATAAATAACTATTTAAACATATACAAAAATATTCTGACTGATAATCCACTTGATAGAGATAAATTAATCAATATGCATAAAGAAGTATTTGACGAATAAACGAGCGAAGACAAAATTAAACGAAAGACCTGTGGATCAGATGTGGGAAATGTTTAAAAAAACGCTTACTAAGATGATTCATATTCATATCCCATTTAAAGACAGACACCCCCAAATCAGGCTCGCCCAAAATGGTTTGACAAAGAAACTGAAAAAGCATTACTAAAAAGAGACAGACTTATAAGAAATACAAGTGCTCAGGTGCATCTAATGACTATCAAAGTTATGTATTAATATAGAGAGATTTAAAAAAGACAATAAAAAAATGAAAACGACAATATGAAATGAATATCGCTGATAAATCCAAAGAGAATCCCAAATAATTCTATAGTTACATTAGAGATAAAAAGGTTGTTAGGAATCACATTGGTCCACTATTATCTGCTGACGGTCAACTTGAATATTCAAATGAAAGAATGTGTGATATTTCAAACAACTATTTTAGCTCAGCATTCGTAAATAAAGCACCTCAAAGCGGACTCCAACCTGAAGTGTGTGAAAATTCTAAGGTGAACTTACTACGGTAAATGTTAAAAAAAAAAAAAAAAAAAAAAAAAAAAAAAAAATATATATATATATATATATATATATAAATAAGATAAAATAGAAAATAAAAGGTGTATAGAAAAACTCAAAGATAATACAACACGAGGGCCTGACGGTTGGCATCCAAGAATCTTAAAATATATGAAAAGTGAGATTGTTGTTCTATTAGAAATTATTTTCAAGAAATCCATCATATCCGGAGATGTCCCATGAGAACGGAGGCTAGCCAACGTTACTCCCATATTCAAAAAAGGTGACAAAAAGAAACCAAATAACCACAGGCCTATAAGCTTGACCTCACTCGTAGGGAAAATGATGGAAACTATCATCAGAGATACTATCGAACATCATTTAGAAAGTAACTGTTCGATAAATGATAACCAGCATGGATTCAGAAGAAAAGTTCTGGCATGACTTACTCAAATTCTACAACACAGTCATCTCGAATTATGACAAAATAAACAGTATAGATTTAATATATCTAGACTTTGTAAAAGCTTTGGATACCGTTCCCACGAAAGACTACTTACTAAATTAGCTTCACACTGAATAGGGCAGCCTAAGCTAGTAATTGGTTGAATGATCGAAAACAGTTGTTTTAAATGGCAAAACTTCTAAATGAAATTTTTTTACAAGTGGAGTTCCTCAAGGTTTCGTTCTTGGGCCATTTCTATTCATAGTATATATAAATGATATAGACCATGGACTAAAATATATTGTCTCCAATTTTGCTGATAATACAAAACTATGCGGAATGGCAAATGATCACTGAAACCAATTAGATATTCAAGAAGATTTAGATAAATTACAGCAATGGTCTAAAAACATATGAATCTGTTTTCCCTAAAAAAGCGTAGACTCAGAGGTGACTTGATACATGTCTTTAATATTATAAAGGGAATTGACAACATCAGCGACAAAATTTTCACACTGAATGAGAATCAAACAAGAAACAATTGTCTCAAATTTTCAGGAAATATATTTAATTTGGGAGTGGGTAGAAACAACTTCGCCAACAGTATAATCAATGAATGGAATAATCTTCCTGCAGAGGCAGTGCAATGTAGTTCAGTTCGAGGCTTTAAAAATCACTTAGATAAACACCTAAGCAAGATACTGTAATGATTGTCATTTATTTTATGTTAGTTGTTTATATGTTTTGTTATCATTTGTCTGTTTGTTTATTATTATTTGCTTGATTCACACTTATTATTAGTTATATGTCAATTTATTATTATTTACTATTTACCTGTTTGTTTACTATTCAACTATACCTATGCATTTATTTATTTATTTTATTGATTATTATTTATATTATATTACCTATTTATTTTTCATTATAACTTTTTTCGCATCCGACCTAGTTATGGACCAAAAGGTCTCCTGTCGGCATACTCCGCCACTGTAATCCTGTGTAATGGACGAGTGACTAAATGAATCGATGAATAAATGATGGCTGAGTAAACACACGGGTAAGTTTGTGAATAACTGCACAATTAAACAAAATAATAGATGATTGATTTATTACAGAATTTATCAAATGACCAGGGAAACAAATAAATAAATTATGAGATAAATAAAGAAGCCACGTTAAGGTTGTTTCACTGAAACAAAGGCTTAAACAACCAGCATAACCAGCTCACACATGCTGAGCAGAGGCGACTTCTATTGTCTTGATTGATCTACATGTGGCCAGTAGAGATACGGTTCCTTGTGTATAAGAGTTCCCTTCCTACGGACACTGATATACCGTTGACATCTGAAGTGAGTCTCCAAAGCCAAAAGACTATTAGAGTGTCTAGCAAAAGAAATTTTCTTTCCCCATCTCAGCAACATCAGTTGGTGAGTATGTTTGTTGCTATACTAGATGTAGGGTTACAGGTACATCAGGTTTTAATTTTCGATTTTGCTATTTCTTCAGTCAATGAGATGATAAATATTTGAAGTGAGATGTCATCAGGATCGGTAGTATGCAATGACATCCATCATGTCATTGCAGTGAAAAGTCATTCAGGTTTAGCAATCGACACACACACACACACACACACACACACACACACACACACACACACACACACACACACACACACACACACACACACACACACACACACACACACACACACACACACACACACACACACACACACACACACACACACACACACACACACACACACACACACACACACACACACACACACACACGGCTCGGTGGCGGATTGGTAAAGCACTGGTCTCACAAGCCAGAGAACCGGGGTTCGATTCCCCGGCCGGGCGGAGATAAGTTGGGTTTGTCGCCTTTCACGTGTAACCCCTGTTCACCTAGCAGTGAGTAGGTACGGGACGTTAGTCAAGGAGTTGTGACCTTGCTGTCCCGGTGTGTGGTGTGTGAGTGGTCTCAGACATACCCAGAGATCGGCAAATAATGAGCTCTGAGCTCACTGCCGTAGGGTGGTGTCTGGCTGTCTCGACAAGAGACTGCAGCAGATCCGAGGTGAATACACACACATACACACACACGCGCGCACGCACACACACACACACACACACACGCACGCACGCACACACACACACACACACACACACACACACACACACACACACACACACACACACACACACACACACACACACACACACACACACACACACACACACACACACACACACACACACACACACACATATATATATATATATATATATATATATATATATATATATGTATATTATATATATATATTACTTGAAACCATGAGGAAATCAAAGATCGGAATACTGAACTTTTTCGTCTATTTAAGACATTTTCAAAATACCTTACTTTGAAAATGTCTTAAATAGACGAAAACGTTCAGTATTCCGATCTTTGATTTCCTCGTGGTTTCACGCAAAATATCTTTACTCACGTATTTTATGTGATTACTGTTGCATATGTATATATACTGTATATATATATATATATATATATATATATATACATATATGTGTGTGTGTGTGTGTGTGTGTGTGTGTGTGTGTGTGTGTGTGTGTGTGTGTGTGTGTGTGTGTGTGTGTGTGTGCGTGTGTGTGTGTGTGTGTGTGTGTATGTGTGTGTGTGTGTGTGTGCGTGCGTGTGTGTGTACGTGTGTGTGTGTGCACATAATGGTGATATGTAGGTACGGGAGAATGGTTTCAACACTGTTCAAATTACTCTACCTGCCACACTGCTGAATTTCAGGGAAATCAAACCAGAGGTTCAGATAACACTCCTTGTATACTCTCGGCGCTGTTGTTGAAAGCCGGGGGGAGGGGTGGCCTTTGTAACTAAACATTTCGAGGAGAGAAACTATTGTTGACTCAGTTCGATAGCCTCCGAACTGCGGACTGAACTACAGGCGAAGAGCTGGGGAAACTTCAGGGGCAATCCCTCGACGCTGAAGTGGTGGGACATGAACTCTCCCTTCTGCGCCAGAAACGCTTAGGTCATCCTCTATTTGTGTACAGTGATTCAGATTTGTATCACCGCAGTCACCGTTTGTTATTGTTTCCTGTTTGCTGGGTGTGTTTTCATTCAGACGTGAACTGTGGATACCCACATAAAGTCGCATAAATTGTTCTATATAAATTATAATTTTCGATAATCAAAGTGCATTAACAATATTCCTAAAGGGATACAAGAAAAAAATTAAAACGCACAACATTGACAGCTTCTACGACGAAGGGGAAATGATAGAAAAATGAGTACATAGAAAAAATATATGTACAGGTGTGTAAATAAAAAATGAAATGAAATAAAGTAAATGGAATCAGAGCAGGAGCTGCTATAAGTTGTCGAGCACTTGCGAGCACTTCCAAGCCGATTCACTACCTTTTTGTATCACTGTCGCTGGCCTGACGTCATTAACATGCCAGTGACGTTATAATCACGACTATGACGTCACATCTTCACCATAAAGATAATGCTATACCTATCACCATTGAACAGTAACGTCAGAAATAAACATCACAAAATTCTCGTCCTCTACTTTTTCGAACCCTAACGTGGAGGACCTTAGGGCGCCTGACGAACGTGCTTGGAAATGGCGATCACTTGGTCTCCCATTTTCTATCATGGTGCCATTGTCTGTTATAACGTCATCCCGGGATCTCTCTTGAAGACAATGACCTTCGGCTGAGGTCAGGCTCAAGACATCCGGTCTCATTCACGGAGTCTTTCTGACCCTTCCACCCCCTGCCTCCCCCCGCTCCTTCCTTTCCCCATTGTCTCCATCCGCCTTCCTTCTTAACTCTCCTCTCTTTCTCATCCCTTTCCTTTTCTTTCCCATTCCTCTTCCTCTTCCCTCCTTCGCCTCCCCTCTACCTCCCTTCCTCTCTCCTTTCTCCCAGGTTTTTGCTAATCCCCCTACCTCTGTCTGCCTCCCTCTCCTCCTCTCTCTAGATAAAGTATTTAATTGAGTGTGCCGTGGCGTGGAAACAAAACCTCTTGGTGCTGATAGTACTATGGAGAACACTCGGGTACTAATGCACCACTGCGAAAGGAAGACGAAAAGAGAATTGAGGGGGTTATTGTTGTGTGGAGCTGAAACATAAAGAATTAACACATTTCTTTCTTTAACACCTTTTCTTTTATTTTGTTTTCCGTCAGGCTATTTTCTTCAATTACGTGACACCTCGATATCAATAAATATTTCACTTCATCTCTTTTAACCCCTTCCGCTGGCTGATACCAATACTGTTTCATATCTCAGTAGCAGGCCCTCAGAAGCAAATAGAAAGGACAAATAAAAAGGTACTATTATTTTCCCTGTTTCGAGTTCATTCTTCTTGAATGGCGGATGAGAACTGAAAATAGTCAAGACAGGTCGGTCTTGCGGGAATGGAAGATGATAGAATAAGAAATGAGGTGAGGCGAGGTGAGGTGGAGAGTCGGGGTGAAAAAGTGTTGGCAAATATGGTTGGTTAACGAATACTGGAGTGGTTTGGGCATATGGAAAGAATGAGTGAGTGGAGATGAGCAAAAAGTGTGTGGAGAGCAGAGGTGGATGGAGTGAACTTGAGGGGAAGACCGAGAATAGGGTGAAGGTGGCCTTGAAAACAAGAGGAATTTATGTTGAGCAGGGAACGGGGAGAGCAAGAGAGAGGTGTAAGTGGAGAGTGATTGTTAATGAATGGTAAAGAGGGGATTTCTCCTTCTCTTCCTTAATTACTCGTGAGTAGACGAGGAGGTGATGGTCACCGTGTAATGAAGCGATGGGGATAAACCATCTCCTGCTGTTGAGGTCTGCCGTGGAGGTGCTGTATCTGACACAGGCAGTGGGTGGGTGTCAGTGAAAGCAGTTCATCATCAAGGAGCTAAGACAACAGGGAAAACAAATGGGTGTAGGGTGAATTATTTCACCCGAAATAATGTTGTGGTAACTTCATTATAAAATCCTACGAATGTGTAGACTTAACACACTCTCTAAATTGCACTGTAATTAACTTTGTATTCTTTACCAACTCTTTCCCCCCCCCTCTTCATCCCTTTTCCTCCTCCTTTCCATACCTCCAGACGCTGGCTCTCCTCGAGTTGTCATGGCATAATGAAGGCGAAGCTCCATGACAGTACAATATCACAAGTCCATGGCATTACAACACGATGAAACGATTTTCTGGACAGATTCATCAACGACTGTGAGATGATATAGAGAATGAAAGAGAAAGGCAACAGCTGACAAGTAAGTCAGGAAGAGCACCGTGGAAAGACGAGGTCCTTATTAGTTTAACATTTCACCAATTCGAGCTTTGTGACGTATACATGGATGAATGAAATATTGTAACGTAAAAGACTTCGTCCTCACACAGTTCTTTCCGTGATGATACAGAGGTGACAGGCTATTCTCAAAGGATTAGAGTGACTCCTAGATCTTGCCTAATATGTGTTCCTCTAGAAAGTGAATTCGTTCCTGAAAGGTGTGTCGTGTAATGGAAAGTAAGTATGGCATGAAGTCATTGGTCACTTTTCAATGGCGAGTCTTTAGTGTTAAGATCAATGAATCAATTAGAATGTTGCAAAAACATTTTTCAGTGAATACTCTGTTTTCTTGAACTCTCAGAACCAAATGAAATGCTAACATTACGGTAAATACAAAATGTTATCAGTAGACTTTAAGGTATTAATCTCTGATCCTTTTGCAGCTATAAATAGGGAATTCTGTTATTGCTGGATTTGAG
>NC_134812.1:42397293-42399793 GCF_046742065.1 Oratosquilla oratoria
GTTTGATTTCACGAACTCCCCCTATCAGGAGGCTAGGACGGTGCTCCACACAGAGGATTTTGTAGCGTGGGATTTAATAAACCATGCCCTTGATCCAACTCGCTGGTGGCAGGGTACAAACTGACGTCACCTCGACATCCGCCGTAAGTAGTGGCGCTCTAACCCGCTCGGTCAGTGTCTTTGTAATCTTGGTAAGTAACTGAGACACTACCACCGTTTATTACATATTGTATAGCAGCGTTTCTCAACCAGGGTTCCCCGGAACCCTAAGGTTCCGCAAAGGGTCCCTAAGGGTTCCGCGAGAACAAGTGAGATAAGCTAATGCACATTTTGGTTTTTTATTTAATTTTATATACGTAATATAATTAAACACGCACGACATATTCTTGGTTATTGTAACAATGTAGTATAGACATCATCCTATCTAACCTATTATCACGATGAAAATAAAATGAAAAAGATATGGTATATGTTTTTTTTTTTTTTTTTTTTTTTTTTTGCGCAGGGGTTCCCTGAGACATGCAATTTATTTTAAAGGTTACGCAAGGGTAAAAAGGTTGAGAAACGCTGCTGTATAGTGATTTATTTCTTCTCCCATGTCCAGTGGGCGGCCGCAGGAGTCTGCCTCTGGCACCTTTTGGACAATGCAACCTCTTTCTCAAAAAGGCTGGAGGCCGCAACCTGCTCCCAACATCTGATGGATATGTGGATGTTTTCTCACGGCACCTGGTGATCACATAGGCGGCTCCTCACGGCACCTGCTTATCGCATGGGTGCCTGCTGGGAGTACCTGCAGAGTCTCGGTACTAATTCAAGGCACCTATTGGAAGTTGACCGTTCTTTCTAACAAAGATTGGAAATTGCTACTTACTTCTTGCTATGCTAGCCATCCTTACCTACCCCTAGCACCTACATCCTTGTCGCATATACTGGATAGGACCACTTCATTTCAGTAAAATTTGAGGGACATTACTATCTGTTTGAACATATGATGATACTCTTCTGCTAATTAAAAAAAAAAAAAAAATCATTAATGCCACCTTCTCACGGCACCTGATAGTCGAGTCGACTTGGCGTGTTCTTCATCATCTTGAACGAATGCATGGTGCAGCTTTGATCATCTCTGAGCAAGAGCGTTTCAGGATGATTTATTTAACGAAAGGGCTATATGATTATTGCAGTGATATATCTCCTTTTTATGAGTATTCCTACCAGTCAGGTCGACGACAACTCCTACATGGAAAATAGATTTTTCTATATGAGTAGCCACGCCACACCACAGCATACCACACCACACCACACCACACCACACCACACCACACCACACCACACCACACCACACCACACCACACCACACCACATCACACCACACCACACCACACCACACCACACCACACCACACCACACCACACCACACCACACCACACCACACCACACCACACCACACCACACCACACCACACCACACCACACCGCACCACACTATACCACACAACACCACACCACACCTCACCACACCACACCACACCACACCACACCACACCACACCACACCACACCACACCACACCACACCACACCACACCACACCACACCACACCACACCACACAACACCACACCACACAACACCACACCACACAACACCACACCACACAACACACCACACAACACAACACCACACAACACTGCACAACACCACAGCACACCACACCACCCCACACCACACCACACCACACCACACCACACCACACCACACCACACCACACCACACCACACCACACCACATCACACCACACCACACTATACCACACAAAACAATGTAACACAACACAACACAACACAACACAACACAACACAACACAACACAACACAACACAACACAACACAACACAACACAACACAACACAACACAACACAACACAACACAGCACAGCACAGCACAGCACAACACAACACAGCACAGCACAACACAACACAACACAACACAACACAACACAACACAACACAACACGACACGACACGACACGACACGACACGACACGACACGACACGACACGACACAACACAACACAACACAACACAGCACAATACAACACTGCACAACACAACACAACACAACACAACACAACACAACACAACACAACACAACACAACACAACACAACACAACACAACACAACACAACACAACACAACACAACATACCACAGCACAACACAACATAACACACACAACACAGTACAACACAACACAACACAACACAACACAACACAACACAACACAACACAACACAACACAACACAACACAACACAATACAACACAACACAACACAACACAACACAATACAACACAACACAACACAACACAACACAACACAACACAACACAACACAACACAACACAACACAACACAACACAACACAACACAATACAGCACATCACAGCACATCACAGCACATCACAACACAACACAACACAACACAACACAACACAACACAACACAA
>NC_134812.1:42404793-42432293 GCF_046742065.1 Oratosquilla oratoria
GGGCATTGCAGCTTAGTACCAATATCGTAAATATATCTTATTTCATCATCGATGTACTCTAGGCTGCAAATGTGTAGGGCCCTAAGGAACATTAAAAAAAAAAAAAAAAAAAAAAAATCTTTTTACGCCATCAGGATGTGAGGAATAATAGTGTATATGTGAACAAACATTGGTTGGTTTACGATATACACTAAACTTCAACTCACTCTCACGGCGGTAGATACCTCAATCAAGGAAAGGCAAAATACCTTTATTCTCTATGTCCACCGTGAACTTGGAACTGACCAAATTATTACATACATACATATACCAAGGCTTTTTCCCCCTTACAAGGGGGGTAGCCAAAAAGGGAAAGGCATAAAAACACTCCCACCCATTTCATCCCTAAATACACTCCACACCCCTCCCACCCTCCCTCTCATCTGAGCACCTCCTGGATGACGGGTCATCCCTGCACCCTGCCCACCGCCCTGGGTCAGAAGCAGTGTCGCAAGACACAGTACATCCACAGCAAGGCCGCTTCATTTAATCGGCGACCCCCCCTCTCCGTCCCCCTCTGCATATAAGGCGAGGACGGGGAGAAATCCCTTCGGGCTGCGTCAAAATTTACTCACACATACTACCCCGGCCCCCACCCCCCCGCCTATTCCTCCTCATGCAGTCACAACATCATCCATATACAACCATTCTCCACTCACCTCTGTCTTCCGTCCTCTCCCTCCCTTCCTCAACAGACATTCCCCTCTTCCCCAAAGCCCCCTTCACCCCATCCATCCACCTCATCCTAGGACGTCCCCTCATGTTCACTCCCTCCACATCTGCCTTCCATACCTCTTTTACTATTCTTTCTTCACTCATTCTTTCCATGTGTCCAAACCATCCTAATATTCTTTCATCAACCCTATCTCCCAAATCCTTTTTCACCCCTGTTCTCCTCCTCACCTCCTCATTTCTCACTCTATCCAGCCTAGTAACCCCCACCATACTTCTCAGACACCTCATCTCAAACACATTCAAACTCCTTCTCTCTTCTTCTCTTATATTCCACGTTTCTGCCCCATACAGTGCTGTTGGCACAATCACTCCTTCATACAGTCTCCTCTTCGCATCCATTCCCAAATGTCTATTCCTCATTACACTCTTTAAACCACCAAGGCATTTACTCGCTTCTCTCAATCTACATTCTACCTCCACCTTCACTCCACCTTTTCCTGCTACACTTGCACCCAAGTATCTAAAACTATCCACTTCCTCCAGTCGCTCTCCCTTAATGTTCACTTCCAGTCTACTGCCATTTTCACCCCTTGTACATCTCATCACCTTACTTTTATCCACATTTATCTTTAGCTTTCTTCTATCACATACTCTCCCAAACTCTGCCACCAGCTTCCTCAATCCCTCCTCTGACCCTGCCACAAGCGCAGTGTCGTCCGCAAACAACAGCTGGCTCACCTCCCACTTTTCTCCATTTTCTTTAACCATCTCCAATCCCTGACCCACTACCATAGCATTCACCTCTCGCACCACCCCATCCATGTATAAGTTGAACAGCCAGGGCGACATAACGCATCCTTGACGAAGTCCCACCTTTACTTCAAACCACTCACTCTCTCCATTTCTAATCCTGACACAAGCTCTACTACTCTCATAAAAACTCTTGACAGCTCCCAAAAGCTTTCCTCCTATCCCATAAATCTGCATAACCTCCCACAGTGCCTTTCTGTCTACCCTATCATAAGCCTTTTCCAGATCCATAAAAGCCCAAAAAACATCCTTCCCCTTTCCTATAGCTTTCTCACATATCTGTCTTACCACAAAGATCTGATCTACACAACCTCTACCTGTCCTAAATCCACACTGTTCCTCACCAATTACTCCTTCTGTTCCTCTCCTAATCCTCTCAATTAAGATCCTCCCATAAGCCTTCCCTACTACACTTAACAGGCTAATCCCTCTGAAACTACTACATTCACACTTGTCCCCTTTTCCCTTGTAAAGAGGAACTATACAGGCACTTCTCCAGTCCTCCGGTACTCTACCCTCTCTCCAGCAAACATTAAATAACCTCACCAACCAGTCCACCATCACTGAACCTCCCTTTTTCAGACATTCTGCATGGCATCCATCCAGACCAGGTGCCTTACCTACTTTCATCATCTTTACAACTGCCTTCACCTCATCCTTCCCTATTTCTCCTCCATTCTCCTCACTCATCACTCTCATTTTCTTCGCATTTCCCACTGCAACTATCTTTCCTTCCCTATCCTCCTTCACATTTAGCAACTCCCTAAAATATTCTGCCCATCTTCCCCTCACTGCCATCTCTTCCATTATCATCTCTCCATCTGTACCTTTTACCTTTTCTTCCCTACTTGATTCGCCTCCTCTTCCTCTCTTAATTTCTTTCCAAAACATCTTTTTATTACTTTCAAAATTTTCTGTCATACTCCTACCCCATTTCACATCTGCTCTCCTCTTTGCCTCCTTTACCTTTTGCTTTACTTCTCTTTTCTTTTCTTTGTACGTCTCATACGACTCCCCCGTCCTCTTTTGTAACCAATCTGTGAAAGCTCGCTTCTTCTCTTCTACAACCTTCTTCGTTTCCTCATCCCACCATTCACTACCCTTTCTTCTATTTCCCCCTGTCCTTCTTGTTCCACACACCATCCTTGCACACTTTAAGACTCCCTCCTTGAACCATCCCCATTCCTCCTCCACACCCATCTCTGCTCTATCCTTTACTCCCTCCCACTCCTCCTTCAGCTTCTTTTCGTACTCCTTCTCCTTTTCCTTTTCATTCAAGGAGTTCACTCTAAGAACCTCCCTACCTTTTGTCCCTTTCCTCTTTCTCCATCTATCCTCCACTCTCAGCTTACCTTCCACCAAAAAATGATCTGATATTCCCCCACCCTCTCCCCTTAGCACATGTACATCCTTAACTCTTCCTATCATAATCCTATTTACCACTACATAATCTATTAGCGCTCTATCTACCACCCTTCCCTCCACCACCCTCTCCCATGTGTACTTATGCTTGACTTTCTTCCGAAACACTGTATTTGCTATCATCAACTCTCTTTCTAGACACATTTCCACCATCAACTCTCCACTACGATTCTTTCCTGGAACTCCACACTTCCCAACCACTCCATCGATTGGACCATTTCCGACCCTAGCATTATTAAGTTTACATAAAAAATCATTTACATTATCTTAAATGGGCCACAGACATAGGATGCCATCAATGTACCGCAGCCATATTATGATGGGGGGAATGATCTTACTTAAAATTATAGTTTAAAAAAACTCCATATATAAATTACTCAACACGGGGGAGAGAGGATTACCCATGTTCATGCCAAATTTCTGAGAATAAAATTTATCATTAAATTGGAATTTGCAGTTTTTAACACAATTTATTCAGTTCAATTAAGGTGTCTGAGGGTAATGGTAAATCGTGCTTACCTAACTCTTCTTTTAGATAGATTAAAAGATCATCCAATGGAACTTTAGTAAATAAACTAACAATATCATAACTTACCAATTTAAATCTATAATCTGGTTTTACCTCACCCAGTTTGTTAATAAGGTCTAAACTGTTCTTAACATGTGAAGTGGAAATAGTTCCAACTAGTGGACTAAGAATTTTTACCAACCATTTTGAAAGTTGATATGAAGCTGAACCTATTGAAGAAACGAGTGGTCTTACCGGGTAATTTGGTTTATGTGTCTTAATTAAACCATACATCTAAGGCAAAGGAGGGCTAGTAGAAATAAACTTTTTGATGAGTTCACTATTTCCACTTAACAATTCTTTTATCTTCTTATTGAAATGGGTATTCACTGATTCAGTAGGATTCTTTAAAAGTTGGACATAAGTATCAAACGTCAGGTGTATTTCTTCCACTACTTCTCCGAATTCCCTCATTACCATGGCTCACTCAGTCACACATTCTGTACCTTGTTTCTTCATTTTATAATTCCTTCTTTGTATCAGCACTGAAGATGTAATTATACGAAAGCGCTCTGCTTATATATATATATATATATATACACATATATACATATATATACACACACACACACACATATATATATATACAGTATATATGGGGAAGAGGGGAATGTCTGTTGAGGAAGGACGGGGGAGGACAGAAGACAGGGGTGAATGGAGAATGGTTGTATATGGATGATGATGTGATTGCATGAGGTGGAATGGGCGGGTGGATGGGGGGTGAGGTAGTATGTGTGAGCAAAATTTGACGCAGCCCGAAGGGATTTCTCCCCGTCCTCTCATTTTATGCAATGGGGGGACGGAGAGGGGGGGTCGCCGATTTAATGAAGCGGCCTTGCTGTGGATGTGCTGTGTCTTGCGACACTGCTTCTGACCCAGGGCAGTGGACAAGGTGCAGGGGTGACCCGCCTTTCAGGAGGTGCTAAGATAAGAGGGAGGGTGGAAGGGTGTGGAGTGTATTCAGGGATGGAATGGGTGGGAATGATTTTATGCCTTTTCCTTTTTGGCTACCCCCCTTGTAAGGGGGAAAAAGCCTTGGTATATGTATGTATGTATGTATGTATGTATGTATATATATATATATATATATATATATATATATACATATATATATATATATATATATATATCCAAAATGAACAAAACCAACATATAAAGCAGACACTATGCATTTTCACTAAACATTCCACCTTTAAGAGACGCAAGAGGTCGTGTGTTTCAAAGGATTAACAAGATATTAACGATCCCTATACTTGCCAAACCTATCCCATCTAAAAAAAAAAAAAAAAAAAAAATCTACGTTCCTTCAGATTGTGACGACCAAGGAATAATATAAAATCACATTTGGATAATATCAACCTCAATACTATGCTATCTCCATTAATTAACAAACATACTATAACCATATCCAATATACATTAGTCTAAACTCAAAGTTAGATTGCACAAATTCCCATGCATTTCACCTGAACATATAGAATATTCTCAGCTTACCAACTCAACTCTGAAACGATATAACTCTGACAAATTCAACCAACATACAGAAAGATCTCACATAAATTCAAGAAAGACACATACTCAAGATAGATTAATAAAACTTCCCACACGAAATATAGCCAATCATTATTTCATACCAAAGACAAGAATCAAAACCCATACACGAAATGTAATACATACAAAACCGTCATCTCAAACATAAATTGTATATAAACTAAAAAATAAACTCCATTGAACAACAAAAACAAAAGCACATAGGTTTCCATAATCAACGTATAAGAGGGATGATACGAACATCAGCATAATTTGCAAAGATAACAATTTCCCACAAAAATATAGCCAATAGTTATTCACAAAATCTCGACATAACATCCACGAAACAAATATAAACAAAATTAATTCATAACACAGTAAAACAATAAATGAATAAATAAATAAACAAACTTGTATTCTACTAATTGATCAATACAGATGTATGATAACAAAGAGTTCAATCAGTTTTATGCAACAATAAGATAGATGTTAATACTTCTCACAGAGACAACAAAAAACATAAATAAATAGGTCAATCCATTAGAAATAATTCCAATCTCCTACACTATAGTCCTACCTGAATATCATACAAGATAGAAAAAACTGATATCACACACACACACACACACACACACACACACACACACACACACACACACACACACACACACACACACACACACACACACACACACACACACACACACACACACACACACACACACACACACACACACACACACACACACACACACACACACACACACACACACACACACACACACACACACACACACTGAAATCTATATGTTCATTCGCAAAAGTGTGAAATCTCATGGAAGAGAGATTACCAAGTTCTCGTTGACACAAGAAAATAGTCCTTCCTTTACGGAATGATTTATATGATATTTTATTTAGACATGTGATAACAAACGCACTCTTATAATAACTTCACAAACAAACTGATAGATACTGAAGTTTTACTATGGCTTAAATTCTTAAAACTATGGTAATCAGTGAAGTGCTACCCAATTCTCATTGAACTAATGAAAACGGAAACTAAACAGATCATTGAAAAGAGACCCCGAACTACAGTGACAGATATTACCATACATTCTCATTTGAAAAGAGAGAAAATAATTCAGTGAAAAAAGAAAAAAGTGCAATTTTACCATAGATTACTGTATACATTCAGTATATGATAATATACGTAACCCCTTCTTCAAATTATGAATTTTACAAGTCCCACCAGCAACGTGATACATTATCATATTTTTTCATCTGCAATTGTAAAATTTTTATGCTAAACCCTACCGTCTCGACCATAACCCAAGGTATGTATCCTACCATTACTAAGCATTACGATATATCACACACCATGACACATAATCCACACACGTACAAAAAGTTACTTTAGCAATACCTCCAATCTTGATGACCTCACATTTCCTAATCATAAACACCTGACTCAGACAATGCAACGCATCATCGCGCCATCGTCCAGCAAGGATTACCGACACAAGCACCTAATGTCACCAGACAGTTCATTAACCTTTCCTTATAACTACCAAACTACATTATTATAACTCCAATACATACACCATGTCTAACCACACCGACAAAATAATGCAAATACTGCTACTAAACCTATTATAATGCAACTAATACACATACAATATATAGTATTATCACAAACACATTGCCTATATGACAACCTACACCAAACATGCTTAGAGAGACATGATCTCATTCATAATGAGTGGCTGTGTTCGCCAGAGTAGAGGAGCCCAGGGGAGACATACTCCCTAGACTCGGTAGGGGAGACTTTCCCTTTGGGAGATCATATCCCAAGATGTAAACCAAGATCTCTTATAATAAACCAAGAAAGTCGGGAGAGGGTTTATCTGACCCTGCTAAACCCATTGTGTCCCCACAACCTTTTTAAGGCCATATATATATATATATATATATATATATATATATATATATATATATATATATATATATATATATATATATATATATATATGACCTCACCCAGAGATTTCACTTGACATCTCCTTCTAGTGACCTCACCCGGGAACTTTTAACCTCCAGTGACCTCTCCCAAAAAAATTGGGATGACCTCTCCCAATACCCTTACCATCCTGCTTTTTAAGGACTGACAGTCGGCGAGAGACCATTCACATTTCCCTTCATCTTCGACGATAGCAGACCTAGTTAGCCTTGATATTATAGTTCTTCTCACCCTGAAGAAGCCTCCGTGAGAGGCGAAAAGACTTAAGTTTTCGGTGATTGTGTCAACAGCTTTTGTACTGTTACCTTGTGTTATTATAACCATTGGCATTCAGCAGCGCCTTTTACTGCACCCTCTTCTCCATGATTTTGAAATCATGAATGATTATGTTCATACTTTGAACTATGAAGACAAAAGATTATTCTTCAAACTGAAGAATTTGAACCTCAAGATAGCCAAAGCTATTAGCGCAGTTGATTTTAATCAAAATTGTCTACGTGAAAACCTGTGCCCTAGAAATATATATATATATATATATATATATATATATATGTACACACACACACACACACACACAAACACACACACACACACACACACACACACACACACACACACACACACACACACACACACACACACACACATATATATATATATACACATATATACAGTATATATATATATATGTGTGTGTATATATATATGTGAACATCTACATATGAATACACACACACACACACACACACACACACACACACACACACACACACACACATATATATATATATATATATATATATATATATATATATATATATATATATACTGTATATTAGTAAAGGGGGGGGAGCAGATTTTCAGTAATACACGTGGAGTTAAAAACTCCGGTTATTAACATTCAATGCAATGTAATCTCTTCTATCCCATTATTTAGAAATAAAAATCCCCCCTCTCCTTCTACCCCTTCTCTCTCTCTCTCCCTTCACCTCCACCTCCTCCCCCACCCTCAGTGACCGCAAGCGCCTAACCCTCCCCCCAACCCCCCCCCCTTACCCTTGACCTCTGAGGTCCTTATTGTCTGTCCCCCCCCCCCTTCGTCTGACCTGATCTTAGGTATATATACTTCTGTCATCTCTGGATTGTCACACCCTTCTTCCTCTCTTTAAATACCTGTATGTAAGTCTTCGTATTTATTTTTTACAAATTTGTCACCTTTATTATTACTGTTACCATGTAATTTTTTGTTATTTCAGTTGTATCTTGATATTGTCTAGTACCTTTACTGTTACCATGTAATTTTTGTTATTTCAGTTATATCTTGATATTGTCTAGTACCTTTACTGTTACCATGTAATTTTTGTTATTTCAGTTATATCTTGATAATGTCTTGTTTAAGACGAAACGTCGATGTCAAATAAGAATAAATGGAAGAATATAGAGACCTAGTTTCAATTCACCTAGTTAATGGAAAATCTCTTATCAGGAAAATCGAGAATACGAAGAAAATCTGAACAACTACAACAATGCTGTCGTTTTTAACTCCACGTATATACTGTATATATGTATACATATATATATATATATATATACTGTATATATGTATACATATATATATATATATATACTGTATATATGTATACATATATATGTATACATATATATATATATATATATATATGTATAATTACACTTTGCAGCAGCTTCTGCATTCACGAGTTTTTTGCTGACATATTCAACTATTCTAATACTTGAACGTTGAATATCGTTGAGTTGTCTTATTATGTGGCCAAACTTTATTTGGAATAGATGTAAAGAAAATACTAGCTTCTTGATGTTACTAGTAGAGTTTTCGCCTAATTTTAGGCATCTTCAGTACAAATTGAATATAAAGAGTAATAGTGACAATAAATACAAAAAATATATGGAACATTAGGAGAGACAGGATATTTGGACAGCCAATCAGGAGACAGGATCTGTAGCTCCGCCCACTGGGTCAACGGTAAACCTAAGTAGGAATGATGAATTGGTCATGATTTTGTTTATTCATGGTGAGATTTTGTCCTTTAATGCAAAGTGCTTCTAGGATGAGAGGGCGCCTATAGTTCGATTTCTTTTGTAGAATGATGGTTCCTTCTTCCAAACCCTTCCTTGTGACTGGGGATTGATATGTGTCAATGTGGTGTTGTTTAATGGCTCCATTAGAGAGGTGAAGGGTGAGGTGTTTTAACAATTTTGTCATAGTCGACCCTATGTACTTTTCACTAAGGGTTTCCCAGTTCCCTTTTTTACATGTGTATTCGTACACAAGGTGGCTACTTTAGAGTACTGGGGTTCGCTGGCTAGGGCTATTCTTAAGGAGGAGGTGGGACGTTTTCCTATTCTGGTACCAAATGTTCAAGTTGATTTTGTCGTCACTGTTGGATGGTCTACCATTTCTGTCGATGATCTTCATGACGGCGTCCTCGTCTGCTCTATATTGGGAGGATATAGTGTTCTTGTAAAAGGTTGTGATCTTTGTCCTACTAGAATATTGTCGGTCGGGGGTCTGTACCATCTGTCTAGGTGTGTGTTGATGACATTTCGTACCTCTTTGTTTGAGAAACCGTTGTTGACCAGGACTTGTGTGACCCTGTCTAACTCGGCGTGGGTACGGTTCCAATAACTGCAGTGCGACAGGGCTCTTCTGACGTAAGCATCTATGGTAGACTTACGGTATCGCGATGGGCATTCACTGTTCCCGTTTAGGCAAAGACCATTTTATTGGTGTAATCCCTCTTGTTCATGATGACAACGCCACCACCTTTGTCGGCGGTCGTGATGATGATATTGTCAAGAAGTACTTTAAGGGCACGGACGTATCTCCTGGGGATGGTCTTGTTGTTGTTCTTGGCCGCAATGAAACAGCACAATAAAACTCCTTGTCTAAGCCGGACTCGATGTCGCTGTCCTTCTAGTTGTAGTTCTTGCCTATGTAATCGTTCAATTTCTTTAGGTTTATGTTTGTGCTGAATTTTAGACCAAGGGAGAGGGCTTCTATTTGGGTTTGCGTAGGGTTGTAGTTGGATAAGTTGTTGAGGAGGTTTTGTCTACCCACTTCTTTCCATTTGCTTGTGTTGTACAGTCGTAGTAGTTTTCTCTCAAGTTTCACATTTTGTTGTTTTTTCTTCTCGAGTTCTTCAAGGAGTTATAATTACTATTATTATTTTCATTGTTATTATTAATGTTATCATCAATTTTACCTCTACTCTTATTGCTAATATTATCATTATTATTACATTTGCTACAATGAATATGTAATGTTCACACTTGTCGCCAACTATGGTAACACGGAGAGGTAGTGAGGCCCACCTCATGCATAAAATGCCCACAGCTCGTTTGTACACCATTCCTTTGAAAAAGCATACCTGCGAAACTAGTCAGGAATAAATTCAAGGCTAAGACTCCTGTGTTTCCCGCTCTGTGCAGTCCTTAGTTTTGTTTCCATCGCCTTCGTTAATTTCCAAATCTCACACCTGTAGATTATTGCTGGCAGAATGCATTGATTGTAAACTTTACGTTTCAAACATAAAGGTAGAGAGCCTCTCAGGATTTTATTATACTTACCAAAGACTTTCCAACCAATTGTAATACGTCTTTCATTTCATTATCATGATCTTTCGTCACTTCCACCATCTGACCTAAATAATTATTCTCCCCAACTTCTTCAAAACTCTCACCATCGACTATAATCTCTTTGCTTTGAACTTCCGTGCTAAACATTACTTTGGTTTTACTCTTATTCATTTTAACCTACTTTGAGACTCACTTTGTTCAGATCACTCAGCATATCTTGCAAGTCTTCTGTTTTTTTCTGAAATAAGAATAATGTCATCTGCAAATCTTAGGTGGTTCAAATATTTGCCATTAATCTTCAACCCTTTCTTTTCCCAACTCAATCTTCTGAAAATCTCTTTCAAACAAGCTGTAAATAATTTTGGTGAAACGGTATCGCCTTGGCGTACTCCTTTCTCGCACTTGATCTTTTCCGTATCTTTATGTAGTCGAATTATAGCGGTACCTTTCGCATAAATCTTTTCTAAAACTTTTACGATCTGTTCGTTTGTACCCTGCTTGCATAATGAGTTTAGTACTGCTATTTGTTTTACTGAGTCAAATGCCTTATCGTAATCTACAAAAGCTAAACACAGAGGTATATTATATTCTGTCGTTTTCTCGATTAGTTGGTTCATCGCCTGCAAATGGTCTAGAGTCGAATATCCGCTCCTAAAGCCTGCCTGTTCTCTCGGTTGGTTTCCATCTAAAACTTGACTTAGTCCATTTGTAAGGATCTTGAAGAATACTTTATATACATTTGGTAGCAAGCTAATCGGTCGATAGTTACTAAGGTCCTTCTGGTCTCCTTTTTTATGAAGCAAAACCACTATAGCATTGCACCACAATTTAGGAACGCTTTCCTGACGTAAGCACTGGGATGTACAACTGAGCTAACTTGATATGAACTTCTTTCCCTGCGTCTTTCAACAGATCTATCGATATACCATCTTCCCCAGGTGCTTTTCCTCGTTCCATATTTTTAGAGCAAATTCTATTTCTTCCTTTGTAATTTCTGGTATACTACTAACGTCTACAGATGAATTTACTGATTCAACTACGATCTTCGACGAGTAAAGCTCTTGATAAAATTCTTCTACTCTTTTTACCATTTTGTCATTGCAGTTAATGATTTTTCCATTTCTATCTTTCAAACATATTATTTGCTGTCTTCCTTAAGCATGTTTGCGCTCGGTCCCTTTAATACTTTTACCTTTCCGAATAGTTTCCTCTATTTCATCCATGTTTCTTTCTTTTCTCTGATCTTTGCCTTTTGTTGATAAGCTTGGCTTGTTTAGTTCTACTTTTTCTATTTCGTCTCTCCTGCTTTTAATCTGCATGGTCCTTCTTTTAATTAGGTCATTTGTAGCTTTAGAGTATTTGTTTTCTTTAATACTTTTTGTACTTCCTACTTTCTCTGCCGATTCCCTAATGATATTCACTAAATTTAAATTCATATCTTCCACGGTGTCCTCGTTGGATCTTAGAGCTTCGAATCTATTTTTAATTTCTAACTGAAATTTCTTATTATTATCCTTAACCTTTGCAAGGCTGATTTTCTTTCTTAAAACTAGTTTATTTCTCTCGGCTCTGAAATTGAATTTAGCTGTGCAACCTACCATTCTATGGTCACTACCTATGTTGACTTTATTTATGACCGTAACATTGCTAACGCTCTTGCTCTCATCTCCTAATATGAAGTCTACTTCGTTCTTTGTTGTTCCATTTGGACTTCTCCACGTCCATTTACGACCTACACGCTTTTGGAAGAAAGTGTTCATTATCCTCATGTTGTAGTTCTCTGCAAAATTGACTAACATCTCGCCTCTGTCATTTCTTTCACCTACTCCAAACTTCCCAATGCACGACTCATCTCCCATCTTCTTTCCCACTTTAGCATTAAAGTCTTCTATTACCAATGTGTACTTACTTTTTTCTTGATCCATTACCTGACTTAAATCATCATAGAACGACTCGATTTCATCGCCTGAACTCTGTGAAGTTGGTGCATAGACCTGAACAATTTTTAGAGTGTACCTTTTACACAGCCTAATCACAATCCAAGCTACACTGTTTGACAAACTACTGAACTTGACTACGTTACCAGCAACCTCTCGGTTTATCAAGAATCCTACTCCACTAGATCTTTCTTTGTCCTTACCTCTATAGTAGAACAGGTGGTGACCATCTTGTAATTGTAGCAGCTATTCTTACGCTCTTCGGACTTCGCTCAGTTCTACGATGTCCCACTTGATGTTGTCTAGTTCTTCCACTAAACTCTCCAGCCTGTGGTCTTCTGAGAGAGTTCTTACGTTGTAAGTATAGACTTTTTTCTTCATACAGTTTAATGTCCAAGAATTGGATCTGCTTGGACCGTACTTATATTTGGTAGCACACTGCCCGTAAGCACACGAGGCAATGCGGTTGGACCTTTAGGAGACGATGATCCAACAGGAACGCCTGGTTTTGTTTTGGTTGTGCTATTCATATTGGCAGTAATCTCACCTCCTTGACAAGTAGTTTCTGGTGAGATATTTCTCTGGTGTCACCTTATTCATTATATTCGGTGAAGCCCTACATCTATAGGGTGCCCAATGGTCCACGCGGTCATTATGACGGTACCCCATATATCTTTGAGGAATTTCCCTGTTCGCCATCAGGGACGTACCAGTTAGCAGTGGGTCCTACGACTGTGTGTGTGAGTTGCTCTTTGTCTGATCTTTCTTACAAAACCTGTTCGATATGGGTGACCCTGCAGAGATTTTTCTTTCTATCGACATAGCTTTTGTAGTCATTAAGACTCTTAAGCCTATCCACCATGTCAAAGTGTCAACTCTCGCATAAGATATATATATATATATATATATATATACATATACATATATATACACACATATATATATATATATATACATTTATATACACACACATATATATATATATATATATATTGCTATAGTTAGGCAGCAGATCCTCTTTTAGGCAAATGTCATTCAAATTTGCAGCAGCTTCTGCGTTCACGAGTTTTTTTGCTGGCATTCTCGACTTTTCTTATGCTGGTGCGCTGTGTCGTGCTAAGTTCTCTAATCACCTGGCCAAATAGCATTGGTGGTATAGGTAAAGGCAAGGGAATTATCTTCTTAATTTTTATGCAGAGCTTTCGCCTAACATTTAGGCATCTTCAGTGCTAATGAGTACAGTGTGTGGGAGATGATTATATATACACAATACACAGATCACAAACACTTCAGTGCTGATCCAGTGTACCAGTCTAAAAGTCCCCCCGCTCAATTCTCCCCCCGGGGGCAAAGTATCCTAGGATATTTCTTCCCCTGGGCAAAGTATCCTAGGATATTTCCTCCCCAGGGCAAAGTATCCTAGGATAGTTTCTCCGAGGGGGAGGAAATATCCTAGGATAATTATCCCACCTCCAGCCTAAACTGCCCCCCTACTCCATCTCTATAAACTTTACAAGCAGCAGTTGGTTAGGTTAGGTTAGGTTAGGTTAGGTTAGGTTAGGTTATTTTAGGTTAGTTTAGGTTAGTGTTATGTTGGGTTAGTGTTAGGTTAGGTTAGGTTACGTTACGTTATGTACTGCTGCGACAAGACATATATGTAATGCTGAGAAGCATTAGAGTATGTACTGCTGAGACAAGACATGGATGTACTGCTGAGAACCATTACAGTGTGTACTGCTGAGACAAGAAATAGATGTACTGCTGAGAACCATTAGAATATGTACTACTGAGACAAGACATAGATGTACTGCTGACAACCATTCGAGTATGTAATGCTGACAGAAGACGTAGATGTACTGCTGAGACATGGCACCTTATGTGTTAAAATAATGACCATGGCACCTTATGTGTTAAAATAAATCAATACAAACTATTGTGTGTATCTTATATCCTTGATTTTCTTAGGGGGGACATTCTAGACTGAAGGGGGAAGAAATGGACCAGTCTGTAATTCCCCCGGGGGCAAAATATCCTAGCCTAATTCTTCCGGGGGGAACTCTGGGCAGGGGGGACAATGTGGACTGTGACACCGGTTAACCAATCAGGAAGCAGGACACGTAGCCCCGCCCTCGGGCCAAACGGCCGTGATCCTAAAGCGTAACTAAATGTCTTTTAATGTGGGGATAGTGAATGGGTCCGGAGTCTGTCTGTTCATGGTAAGGTTTTTATCTTTTGTGTATAAGGCTTCTAGGATATGAAGGCGTGTGTGGTATGTTTCTGTGTGTAAATCAGTGATGCCCTCCTCCAAATACTTTCTTGTCAGTGGGGTATGATGTACGTCTTCGTGGTGTCGCTTGATAGCGCCATTGGAGAGGTGAAGGGTGAGACGCCTCGTGAGTTTCGTCGTAGTCATCCCTATGTATGTTTCATTGAGGGCTTCACAGCTCCCTTTTCTGCCAGAGGACACCGGGACTTCAACGTAGCCATCTCGTGTATGAATACTCCTGCAGACAACAGTACAACAGTACAACAATACAACAATACAACAATCATAGACAGGGGATCGGATCCCCGTAGGCTACTGTTCCTGGAAGCCATATACATACAAAATAACCATCCTGATATCAACATACAGATCGAAGACCTGCGCATCTTACCTTCCATGAAGAGACTGAACACAGACAGAACCACTATAAGTACTGGGAGAGGTCTATCAGATCTATGCGCATTGACAGACTACGTGTTGCACTGCAGAACTGATTTACAGACCTATTACAAGCACCCCTAGAGGCCCGTGACGCTATCCTACAAGACATGCACTGGCTACACATCGTGAGGAGGAGCAACTGATGGCCTCGCTCTCCGGCGCCTGTGCGACGGAGCCTTTCAAGTTCTGGAGGACCGTCAAACGTCAGCTGGAGGAGTGCTCTGCGCCTCCACCCAAGGTCATCAACCATCTGAACCACTCTGCACACTCCCCCCAACACGAAACTGACCTTCTGGGGTCAGCATGGAGTGAGGTCTTTAAACCCCATCCTGTGCAAGGACCATATTGCTTTAGCATCTTGCATAGTGTTAACTCTTTCATGAATAGGTGTAGTGACCTCATTCCCGACGAGACTGTTGATCTCCCTCAGCTAGATGAAGATGATCCTCTTATCTGCCCCATCGTTTTGGAGGAAGTAAAGTGGGTTATCTCGGCTTTAAGATTAAAATCCCCCGGCCCTTCAGGCATCGATGCACACCTACTCAAACATATGCCAGACAACATAATCTCACACATGACGACACTATACAATAGCTCACTAGCCTCTGAGTACTTCCCACAACTTTTCAAGGCCTCCCACACCATTCTCATTCCCAAACCCCAGAAACCGGCCTCCGCCCCCCTTTTATACCGGCTGATCTCCCTTCTGAAGTACTTTGGTAAGGTGTTTGAGCACGTCCTCTGCCGCCGCCTGACCGTGTACATGGAGACGGAGAATGTGCTGAGGGATTGCCAGTTTGGTTTTCGACCGGAGCGCGGTGCAGACGACGTCATTTCCATGATCCCTCAATGGGTTCAAAGACCGCCAGACGGTCGCCCTGGTAAGGCCATTTTGGTTTGTAGGATGTGGAGAAGGCATTCGATACTGTCTGGCATGAAGGCCTTAAGTAAAAATTGTACCATAATTTCGACTTTGCTCTGCAGCTACCTGGACGACAGGACAATAAGAATAAAGTGGCGGGGCTGTCTGTCCCAACCTTTTGTACCGAAGGCTGGACTACCGCAAGGGTCAGTCCTTGCCCCCAATCTGTACAATGTATATACGAATGACCTGCCAGAGTCAGCTTATCCACGCAACCGAGATCTAACTCTTTCGTATGCGGACGACACTAATCACATTAGCAGAAACAAAACGCTGCAGGAAGCGTTACACATAATGCAAAACATCCTAGACGTGGCACACGCGTGAGAGCAACAGTGGCGCATTAAGACCAACGCGTCGAAATGCAAAGCTGTATACTTCTGCTGCAAGCGAACCAACAGAACAATCACGAACACTCCTCTTAAAATAAACAACACAAACGTCCCAGTGAAAGACCATGCCTGTGTGCTGGGTAGCACACTAGATTGTGTATTTACCTGGACCCCACATTTCCGTAAACAGGGAGCGAAGGATAGGGCTGTGCTGGGAAGGCTAAGATGCTTCAAAACTACAACACTGTCCACCAAACGTCGATTGTACCTAGCTCTTGTCAGACCAATTCCGTGCCAGTCCCCGGGACTGAGCCAGCTGACATGTCCCACTAACAGCTACGACCATCAGAGGGTTCAGAATGCCGCTGTCAAGTTAATCACGGGTTCGCGGTGGAGCGACTTCTGAACCGCTGAGTCCCTACACTGAAATTCCAACATCCGTCCACTCAACCAACACAAACACAAACTTCACACGAGACACCTAGAAAAACTGCACTACAGACACAAACACCTAATACAACACATTACACCTAGACAACACCGTACAGACTAACTGTCAGCTGCACCTCTCCCACACGCGGTGTAAACGATAAGTCGTGGAAACTATCATCAGAGATACTATCGAACATCATTTAGAAAGTAACTGTTTGACAAATGATAGCCAGCATGGTTTCAGACGGAAACGTTCTTGCGTGACTACCTTACTCGAATTCTACAACACAGTTTTCTCGAATTATGACAAAAGAAACAATATTGATTGAATATATTTAGACTTTGCAAAAGCTTTTGATACCGTTCCCACGAAAGACTACTTACTGAATTAGCTTCACACGGTATAAGTGGTAGCCTTTTAAGTTGGACTATTAATTGGTTGAATGATCGAAAACAGAGAGTTGTTTTAAATGGAAAAAATTCTGGATGAAAAAATGTTACAAGTGGAGTTCCTCAGGGTTCCGTTCTTGGCCCACTTCTATTCATAGTATATATAAATGATATAGACCATGGAGTAAAATCTACTGTTTCCAAATTTGCTGATGATACAAAACTGTGCGGAATGGCAAATGATCACTTAAACCAATTGGACTTTCAGGAAGATTTAGATAGATTACAGCAATAGTTTGAAAAGTGGCTAATAAAATTTAACACAAGTAAATGCAAGGTAATGCACATAGGTAAAAATAACATTAAGTACGATTACAAGTTATTTGGAAATTCGTTAACAAAAGTGAATAGTGAAAAAGATCTCGGCGTAATTATCAGTAACGATCTCAAATCATCCAACCAGTGTATTTCAGCCTCTGAGAAAGCAAATAAGATTCTGGGACTGATTGCGCGATCTTTTGATTTCAAAAGTCCATCACTCATTAACAACCTATATAAATCGTTAGTTCGTCCACATTTGGAATATTCTGTTTCCATATGGTCACTGAATCTCATTAAAGACATTGACAGATTGGAAAAAGTACAACGGTGAGCCACAAAACTGATTCCAAATATCAAAAATAAATCATACGAAAATCGACTAAAACATATGAATCTGTTTTCCTTAAAAAAGCGTAGACTCAGAGCTGACTTGATACAGGTCTTTAAGATTCTAAAGGGAATTGACAACATCAAAAGTGACAAAATTTTCATACTGAATGAGAATCAGACAATAAAAGAATGGTCTCAAACTGTCAGGAAATAGATTTAATTTGGAATTGGGTAGAAACAACTTCGCCCACTGTGTAGTTAATGAATGGAATAAACTTCCTGCAGAGGCAACGCAATTTAGTTCAGTTCGAAGCTTTAAAAATCATTTAGATAAGCACCTAAGCAAGATGCTGTAATGACTATAATTTATTTTATATTATTTGTTTATTTGTTTTCTTATCATTTGTCCGTTTGTTTATTATTATTTGCTTGATTCTCACTTATCATTAGTTATATGTCAATTTATTATTATCTACTATTTACCTGTTTGTTTAATATTTAATCATACCTACGCATTTATTTATGTATTTTATTTATGATTTACATTATTATAGTTTTTATTTATTCATTCATCTATTTTTCATTATTATGATTTTTTCGCACCCGACCTAGATATGGACCAAAGGATCTACTGTCGGCATGCTCCGCCTTTGTAATCCTTTGTAATGTATTTGGTGCAAGAAAATGAACCATCCAGGCGAGATGGCAGAAAATTTATGCAGCAAAGGCTGCAAGATACAGTTTCAATTTGCAGTATAGAAAAAGTGCAAATAGCGTAAGAAAAAAATAAAAATGCCGGAAGCATATCAGGTCGCGAAGTGTGAACTTCAAACAATAAAGATATACACTTTATGATGTAAGTTTTAATGACCAGTAAGGGGCGCTTGCACAGGCACGGGCAAAAGTCAGGATAGACTCGGTGATTTTATCCTAGTAATTAATTCTCCAGACGCAGTTGCCAAGAGGCAATTTTACATAGAAATAAATATGCTATGGTAGTCTCCCTTACGAGTCATTAGACTCGAATGTACGTAAACACTGACAAATATGGTGGTGAGGTGGCAAAATGAACAGTTAAGGCTAGAGTATGGTGTTTTATTCAGAACCAGACGTTTCGACCAAGGGGAGATGGTGGTCATTATATAAAGTTCTGGCTATCTCCAGGTGCTAATTGAACTTGTCCATATTTTGTCCGCATCCGCCGCATAGTGTGACACTAGGGATTAGACTGGCTGCCACCATATGTATATGTATATATATATATATATATATATATATATATATATATATATATATATATATATATATATATATATATATATATCATTCCTGCTGATTTAACTAGATTTATTCTGGTGTTTTTAAAGAAATTATTAATTATTGGTGCATATTTAGGTTTAGGAACTGAAAAGAATATTTTCTTGGTGTTGTCTGTAGGCATTGTGTTCCTTTCCATAATTTTGAAGAAAGCCAAAAGGATATGCTAATTCCTAAAAAGATTTAAAGATATGGTTAAATTCATACTGTAAAAATTCTTACTACATATCCTTAGGGCTCTTAACATGAATCCGATGATTATTTCAGATTTGATTCTAGTATTGTGAGCTGAATAAAAATGAATATAATCTTCTTCGTTGGTTTTCTGTACACTTTGAATTTTATTCCGTTCTCTGTTTTCTTTACTACAGTATCCAGAAAAGAAACTTCATCATTTATTTCTTCTTCTAGTGTAAACCGTATTCCTGCACTACGCTATTTAACTTGGTTAGTTTCTGTTTCAAATTAACGAACTCAGGTACCACTACTAGAATATCATCGACGTACAACCACTAATGTGTATCGTTACCCATGAGTTTGATGTAGCTGGTACTTTCCAATTCTTCCAAATATAGACATGCTACCACTGAGCTAAGGCGAGACCCCCATGGTTAAGTTCATTAAGATGTGCATCACTGATGGCACCTAATGTTTTCGTAAGGGGAATTGCTAATACTTTGGGAAGTCTATGTGGAGATGATCCTATTCCCAATGTTATGGGTCTTATGGGTATATTTGGCTTGTGTGTTTTAGGTAGGCCTCTCATGTGTGGGGGTCGTGGTGTTTCTTCTAATAAGCTTACTAATTTCTTACCTCTCTTAGTTTTGTTTAAGATGAGCCTCGTTGCCTTACTAAATTCCATCGCCTTTTCTTCTGCGTATCCACTTTTTTTTTTTTTTTTTTTTTTTTTTTAGTACAAGCACCTGGCTTCGCCATGGGTGCTTGGCCTGCGGCGCTGCGAGGGCTACGCCCACGTTTTTTTAATGTATGGTTTGGTTAATAAAAGAGAAAAATCCATATAGGTTTTTATTCAACATCAGTAATCAGTAATAACAACATCTTTGGATATTCTAGGTCTTTTACGTGATGGAGTCCTTCCAGTTTCGCCTTCCGAACCATCACTGTCATCACCGTCACTTCATCTCTTGACCGCCTTGATGATGATGTCTTGCCCCTTCTTCACTTCTTCTTGCCCCTTCTTCATTTCTTCTTGTTCCTTCATAATTTCTTCTTGTTTCTTTTCCAACACTTGAAATTTTTCCTTAAACTTTAAGAGTAACAATTCCTCTAAATCTTTCTTGGAGATCAATACTTGTTCACTCGTTTGGAGTGTTCAAACGCTTTATATGACATATCGAGATAGTACATCTGATAGTTTCTGTGGTCAGATTTAGCACCGTTCTTCACAAAATTTGAGTATCCGGCAAAGTAGTGTTTCATAAAATTGTCGGAAGCTACGTTCGTGATATCCCCGTCAAAAATCTCTAATTCGTCAAACATTTCATCACAATATTTAAAGTATTTTAATTCCCGTAGAGTGCTGTTAAATTTAAGGACTTTTCGATGAAACTCTCTTACCGACTCTTTGGTCGTGAAAGATTTCACTTTAGCATATAGAGCGGGGAATGTTTGACTATGTTCGGTCCTTAGCTGGTAAAGGTACCGTCTGTTGGACTGCAGGACGGCTTTTGGAATTTTTTTTCTGATCTGTCACCCATTTCCAAAAGTGGCGTTGCCGCTTCTTTTTTATGGCCTCGGATTCCTCTGGCATTTCGCCGGTCAACCGCTTGATGACAACGTGTGCGGCGTAATAAGTGCGAAATACCTTTACGTGAGTGTACTCTGAGATGGAGACACGGGTGTCCCCGTTTTACCGTAGGGAGGGTTAGGCATTGAGAGACCGGATTGACAACTGACAAAGTTTATTTTCTATTGTATATAGATTCTCATCTTTAAGCAGACCTGACATTTTCCTGCCATAATCGTTTTTTCGTTTCCTAAATCTAAATATGCACCAAAAGTTAGTAATTTCTTTAAAAACACCAGAATAAATATAGATACATCAGCGAGAAAGAAAATTGGCAAGCTTACAAGGAAAACAGAAAGTGTACAAGAAAATAAAAGGCTTACATCGGTGAGACAGGACGCGGCCTGGACAAAAGAACTGAAGAACACAACAGTGATGTAAGATACCACAAAACATCAAATGCACTAGTGGTTCACATCGATGAAGAAGATCATCTGCCGAATTGGAAAGAAACCCACATATTACATATGAAACTGGGAAAAAGAGAAGGAAAGCTTTGGAAGCGGCATACATTGCCGACGGAAAAACTACTGATTCTCGTGGAGGGTTTATAGTCCTGGGCTCAAACGTCCGCACAGATGGCGGTTGGCGAGTGTGAGAAAATAAGACCGGGGTGAGTTCACGCAGGATCGTCAGATCACAATGAGAGCTGTTGACGGATTTTGATTCTTCTCCTATTTTCAGTCCACTAAGGAAGGCCCAAAAGATCGAAACGTCTGGTTCTGACTAAACACCATAAGCTAGCCTTAACTTTCACTTTGCTACCTCATTTATATATATATATATATATATATATATATATATATATAAATATATAAACAAATATAAATATATATAAATATATGTATATATATGATACATATATATATATATATATATATATATATATATATATATTCTCTAGCCTTAACTTTCATTTTGCCAACTCATCTCCATATATATATATATATATATTATATATATATATATATATATATATATATATATATATATATATATATATATGAATATCTGGGGAGCAGATTCTCTTGTATGCATGCATTATTAAAATCGACAGCATTAAGGAGGTTGTTAATCTTCTTATGGGTATTCTCCAGCTTTCTAACCAATACTCTGCCATTTGGAGGGTGGGCATAGACCAAGTTGCCAAAATGATTCATTTATTCAACGTTTCGTCTTACAAAGAGACATCATCAGGAAATTCTGTAACAAAGATATATAGACATACAGAAATAAAGAAAAACAACAGTTTAACTTAAACAAAATTCACAAATATAGAAATAGAAATAAATAAATCAGCAATAACATACATCCTAACTCGATACATGGGCCATTGGGGACCGCTATTTACAAAAATTAAAGGTCCAAAGAAATGACGAAGGTAATCTTCGGTTGGTGACTTATATATACGCACCAAGCCGGGTGGGTGGTGGAAGGGGTGGTGGAGAGGAGGATTAGAGGGCGGGGTTGGTTTCTCGTTAATACGTGAAGGAGAAGGTTGGGGGGGTTGGGGGGTTAGGGGGTTGCGGGGTCGGTTGGGGGGAGGATGGAAGGAGTGGGTGGGAGGAGGTGGAGGGGGTGGTCGGGGCGGAGAGGTCACGGGTAGCGTTAGCTTCACTGCATTGTTAAACAATCCAATGACAGATATCATGTTGCTTTGTATGTTAATTATAGGACTAAATTCCCTTATAAACATAGCTTCTAGAAGCTTAAGTTTATGTACATCCCTATTGCTTGCTATAATCCTGGTGTTCTTAACTAGGCATTCACGGGTGGCTGTTTGATTTTAATAATGCATGCATATATATATATATATATATATATATATATATATATATATATAGTATATGTATATATATATAGTATATGTATATATATATATGTATATATATGTGTATACATATGTATATATGTATATATAGATATGCAATCATATACGGTATATATGTATATATAAGAAGGGTGTAGAAGAGAAGAAACAGGCATTCATAGATTGGCTACAAATTAGGACGAGGGAATCGTATGAGAGGTACAAAGTAAAGAGAAAGGAAGTTAAGCATAAGATAAAGGAAGCAAAGATGAGAGCAGATGTGAAGTGGGGAAAGAGTATGACAGAAATTTTTGAAAGTAATAAAAAGCTGTTTTGGAAGGAAGTTAAAAGAGGAAGAGGAGGCGAATCAAGTAGAGAAGAAAAGGTAAAAGGTGCAGATGGAGAGATGATAATGGAAGAGAAGGCAGTGAGAGGAAGGAAGTTGCTAAATGTGAAGGAGAATAGGGAGGGAAAGGTATTTGCAGTGGGAAGCGCTAAGAAAATGAGAGTGATGAGTGAGGAAAATGGAGGAGAAATAGGGAAGGATGAAGTGAAAGCAGCTGTTAAGATGATGAGAGCAGGTAAGGCACCTGGGTTGGTTGGATGTCATGCAGAATGTCTGAAGAAAGGAGGTACAGTTATGATGGACTGGCTACTGAGGTTATTTAATGTTTGTTTAAGAGAGGGGAGAGTGCCAGAGGACTGGAGGAGTGCCTGTATAGTTCCGCTTTGCAAAGGAAAGGGGGGAAAGTGTGAGTGTAGTAGTTACAGAGGGATCAGCTTGTTAAGTGTAGTTGGGAAGGCTTATGGGAGGCTCTTGATTGAGAGGATTAGGAGAGGAACAGAGGGAGTAATTGGTGCGGAACAGTGTGGTTTTAGGACAGGTAGGGGATGTGTAGATTAGATGTTTGTGGTAAGACAGATATGTGAGAAAGCTATAGGAAAAGGTAAGGATGTTTTTTGGGCTTTTATGGATCTGGAAAAGGCTTACGTCAGGGTAGATAGGAAGGCACTGTGGGAGGTACTGCAGATATATTTAATAGGAGGAAAGCTGTTAAGAGCAGTCAAGAGTTTTTATGAGAGTAGTAGAGCTTGCGTTAGGATTAGAAATGGAGAGAGGTAAAGGTGGGACTTCGTCAGGGGTGTGTTATGTCGCCCTGGCTGTTCAATCTTTACATGGATGGGGTAGTGCGAGAGGTAAATGAAAGGGTAGTGGATCAGGGGTTTGGAGATGATTAAAGAAAATGGAGAAAAGTGGGAGGTGAGCCAGCTGCTGTTTGCTAACGACACTGCGCTTGTAGCAGGATCAGAGGAGGGATTGAGGAAGTTAGTGACAGAGTTTGAGAAGGTGTGTGAAGGAAGGAAGCTGAAGATAAATGTGGGCAAAAGTAAGGTGATGAGATTACAAAGGGGAGAGAGTGACAGTAGGCTGGAAGTGAGCATTAAGGGTGAGAAACTGGAGGAAGTGGATAGTTTCAGATACTTGGGTGCGAATGTGACAGGAAAGGGAGGAGTGGGGGTGGAGGTAGAATGTAGATTGAGAGAAGCGAGTAAATGCCTTGGTGGATTAAAAAGTGTAATGATAAATAGACATCTGGGAATTGATGCTAAGAGGAGGTTATATGAAGGAGTGATTGTGCCAACAGCAATATACGGGGCAGAAACATGGAACATGAGAGAGGAAGAGAGAAGGAGTTTGAATGTGTTTGAGATGAAATGTCTGAGAAGTATGATAGGGGTTACTAGGCTAGATAGAGTGAGAAATGAGGAGGTGAGGAGGAGAACAGGGGTGGAAAGGGAACTGGGAGATAGGGTTGATGGAAGAGTATTAGGATGGTTTGGACACATGGAAAGAATGAGGGAAGAAAGATGAGTAAAAGAAGTGTGGAAGGCGGAGTTGGAAGGAGTGAATATGAGGGGGCGTCCTAAGATGAGATGGATGGATGGGGTGAAAGGGGCTTTACAAAAGAGAGGAATGTCTGTAGAGGAAGGACGGGAGAGAACAGGAGATAGGGGTGAATGGAGAACTGTTGTGTATAGATGAGGCTGTGATGCATGAGGGGGAGTGGGTGGGGGATGGGGGTTGAGGAAGTGTGTATGAGGAAAAATTTGACGCAGCCCGAAGGGATTTCTCCCCGTCTTGTCCTTTCCTGCATGAGGGGACGGAGAGGGGGGGGGGTCGCCGAATTTATGAAGCGGCCTTGCTGTGGATGTGCTGTGTCTTGCGACACTGCTTCTGACCCAGGGCAGTGGACAGGATGCAGGGATGACCCGTCATCCAGGAGGTGCTAAGATAGGAGGGAGGGAGGAGGGTGGAGGGGAGTGGAATATATGGGAAATGAAATGGGTGGGAGTGGTTTCTATGCCTATTTCTTTTTGACTACCCCCCGTGTAAGGGGGAAAAAGTCTTTGGTATATGTATGTATGTACAGGGTGGGGCAGAACCGATTGAGCATTTTTTAGGAGATATAAAAAAGTAATGGAGGTACATAGAGAATAAAGTTTATCATTCTCGAGGTTAGCATAACATACCATTTAGAATCCTTATGTTCTGAAAATAATGTCAGCAAGATGGCGGCCGTTAGCTGCAACACACTGTTGGAGTCGTCTGTATGGGTCTATCACGCCAAATTGTGAGATGGCACACCACACCGTAAGTTTAGGGGAATGTAGCGGTCTTTCCTGGATAATTTGGGGGTTATTTTCAGCCCAGTAACGGAAATTTTGCTTATTTACAGCCCCACAGAGGTGAAAATGTGCCTCATCACTACTGAAGAACGCTGCCTCGGGAGCAATCTGTTCAAGCATGTTCTCACACAGATTTTGGCGGTTGGCAAAGTCTGCTTGGTTCAATTCTTGAGCCATCATCATTTTGTAGGGATGGAAATTCAAATCCATATGCAGAATCCTCCTCAAACTGCGTGAGGAGATTCCCAAAGCAACGGCATGCCTTCGTGCAGAACGTCTTGGCGACTGGATGATTGCTGCTCTCACCCTCTCGACATTTTCTGGTGTTCTGATGGACCTGCGTCGGCCATGTGTATCTCTTCTTAGTGTGCTACCAGTTGCCTCCAACTGCCTAACCCAGGACCGAATTGTGTTCGCCTGAGGAACAGCATTGTTGCGTGGAATATTGAACCGTCGCCGAAAAGCTCTTTGCGTTGCAATCACAGATTGATTGTTCTCAAAATATGCGCGCACAGCAAAGCCACGATGTGCTCCCGTCCACACCATGTCGGCTACTGAAATGGGGATGTCTGAGGAGCGGAACAAAACCACCCGCACCCCCCTCCCCTCCCCTCCCCCCGAGCACTGACTCCTCTAAACTGCTCAATCGGTTCTGCCCCACCCTGTATATATATATATATATATATATATATTTATATATATATGTATATATATATATATATATATATATATATATATATATACATACATGTTGAATTAAATTTGACCGCAGCTTGGGCTAGAATCAACTTCTTGTTGATAGAATCCACCTTTCCCGCATTTCTGGGGACCATGGTTCTGGCTATGCTTATGGCAATGTGAAAACACATAAACCCAACTACCCGCTTAGACCTATTATCAGCCAAATCCCCACCCCGACCTACAGCCTAGCAAAAAATCTAAACAGCCTTCTCTCTCCCTATACTCCCAGTACCTGGCTGCTCAAATCCCCTAAAGAGTTCATTGATTTACTCCACAGCAAAGAACCCACAGGCCTTATTGCATCTCTTGATGCCGAAAGCCTTTTTACTAACGTCCCCATTGATGAGACAATAGACTTCATCTTGGATGAGGTCTACCGTTCCCACCATCAACACTTGGACATCCCGGAAAATCTGCTGCGTCTTCTGCTTGAAGCCTGCACCAAAGAATCACCATTCCGTGGACCAGATGGAAAAATGTATAGGCAGGTGGACGGTGTGGCGATGGGGTCCCCACTTGGGGTCCTCTTTGCCAACTTTTACATGGGCCTGGTGGAGAGAAGAGTTCTTTCTGTTCCCCATCTTCGTCCTTTCACTTACGGTAGATATGTGGACGACATTTTTGTGGAGGTCAGAGACCGGAAACATCTCCAGGATTTACGTGACGCGTTTATAAGTAGCTCTTACCTTAATTTCACTCTCGAGCTGCATGATGATGGGTCCTTACCCTTCTTAGACGTGTTTGTTAAGCCAGTTGATAGCAAATTCGTGACTTCAGTTCACGTCAAAGAAACAAATGAAGGAAGATGCCTGAACGCCGAAGGAGAATGTCCCACCTCTTATAAAAGAAGTGTCATCCGCTCTTACGTCAACAGAACATTCACCCATTGTTCTACTTGGCCCCTACTCCATCAAGAGCTTCAACGCCTACAGCAAGTCCTAGTGAATAATGGATTTTCCAATAAAGACGTCCAGTCTATCATCATGCAAAAGATGGACGCTAATATGAGATGTCACAACCCCCGCCCTGAGAAACGCCCTCCAATCCTTCTGCATTATAGATCTTTCATGAGTACAGCATACCGTACTGAT
>NC_134812.1:42437293-42442293 GCF_046742065.1 Oratosquilla oratoria
ATATAAGTCAGGTAATGGATCAGGAAAAAAGTAAGTACACGTAGGTAACAGGCGACTTTAATGCTAAAGTGAGGAAGAAGATGGGAGATGAGATGCGCATTGGTTAGTTTGGAGTAGGTGAAAGAAATGAGAGGCGAGATGTTAGTCAATTTTGCAGAGAACTACAACATGAGGATAATGAACACTTTCTTCCAAAAGCGTGTAGGTCGTAAATGAATGTGGAGAAGTCCAAATGGAACAACAAGGAACGAAATAGACTTCACATTAGAAGATGAGAGCAAGAGTGTTAGCAATGTTATATAGATAGATAAAGTCAACATAGGTAGTGACCATAGAATGGTAGGTTGCACATCTAAATTAAATTTCAGAGCCGAGAGAAATAAACTAGTTTTAAAAAAGAAAATAAGCCTCGCAAAGGTTAAGGATGATAATAAGAAATTTGAGTTAGAAATTAAAAATAGATTCGACGCTCTAAGAACTCACGAGGACACCGTGGAAGATATCAGTTTGAATTAAGTGAATATCATTAGGGAATCGGCAGAGAAAGTAGGAAGTACAAAAAACATTAGAAAAAACAAATACTCCCAAGCTACAAATGACCTAATTAAAAGAAGGAGGACAATGCAGATTAAAAGAAGGAGAGACGAAATAGAAAAAATAGAACTAAACAAGCTTATCAACAAAAGGCAGAGATCAGAGAAAAGAAAGAGAAACATGGATGAAATAGAGGAAACTATTCGGAAAAGTAAAAGTATTAAAGGGACCGAGCGCAAACGTGCTTTAGGAAGACAGCAAATGATATGTTTGAAAGATAGAAATGGAGAAATCATTAAATGTAGGCACAGAATGGTAAAAAGAGTAGAATAATTTTACCAAGAGCTTTACTCGTCAAAAACCGTAGTTGAGTCAGTAAATTCATCTGTAGATGTTAGTAGTGTACCAGAGATTACAAAGAAAGAAATAGAATTTGCTCTAAAAATATGGAACGAGGAAAAGCACCTGGGGAAGATGGTATATCGATAGATCTGTTGAAAGACGCAGGGAAAGAAGTTCATATCAAGTTAGCTCAGTTGTACACCCCAGTGCTAACGTCAAGAAAGCGTTCCTAAATTGTGGTGCAATGCTATAGTGATTTTGCTTCATAAAAAAAAGAAAAGGGACCAGAAGGACCTTAGTACCTATCGACCGATTAGCTTGCTATCAAATGTATATAAAGTATTCTTGCAAATAAATCACTTGAACACGTGATCAGAAATATGCTGGTAACCAGAAAAAGAAACACAGAAATCCCAAGCGCTTTCGTGTAATTCACATCCTCAGGGGAGAATACAGACAAAAGTACAATACAAAGATAATATAAACGGAAAAGTGTAAACCTAGGAGAGGTGACAAGGCGTCATACGAAAAAAATATAGGAGAGGTCACAAGGCACCACACGGAAAATTTGGAGAGGTCACAAGGTCCCACACGGAACCATGTCATTTGTCCACTCTTGGGGTTAACCAAAATCTCCTATACCGAATTGTTTACAAATGTTCTTAATTATGTAATTATCTAATTTATACAAACCATTACTTATGTTCAAATTGACTGACTCAGTTTGTTTGATAAGGCTACTTTCAATGATGTTCCTGTTAACAACAGGATTACATGATAAAATTGACGATGCCTTAGTCCAGTCTATACAATGATTATGATCCCTCATGTGCACAAATAAAGCATTAGAGTCTTGTCTTGTTCTGACACTATATATATGTTGCTTTATTCTAGTTGAGAGATCTTTACCTGTTTGCCCTACATAAAAATTCCCACAATCTTTTTTGGAGAATTCTTAATAATTAATTTCTTGAATGTGCATGAATTGTTGAAGACTACATTAACATTCCATGTTTTGAGTAAATGAGGAATCTGAGAAAGACTTTCACAAAATGGCAAGACTAAAAGATTCTTGGTTTCAAAGGGAGGTGCAGGTTGATTTCTATAAAAAGTTTTCTTGGCTTTTTTGAGAGCGTTATTTATAAAAGTCTTAGGGTACTTTAAGCTTAAACCAATGTTGAAAATATTTTCAAATTCCTCATCAATAAATTCCGGGCTGCATATGCGTAGAGCACGTAAAAACATTGAGGAGAACACTGAATATTTGACTTTGTTGTGGTGACCAGAGTAGTAGTGGACGTATGACATTACATTAGTAGGTTTCCTATAAATACTGAATTTAAAACTATTGCCCTCTCTATGAATATGACAATCAAGAAAAGGCAATTTACAATCAATTTCTGATTCTACTGTGAAATTAATAGAAGGAGCTAAGTTATTAAGTGAAACTAAAAATGTGTCCAAATTTTCTGTAGAAGGCCACAGGCATAAAACATCATCTACATATCTGTACCAAACAGCCTGAGATGGTAAAATATTACTTAGTAACCTCTTTTCAAAAAATTCCATAAATAGGTTACTTAACACTGGCGAAAGGGGATTACCCATTGCCATACCAAATTTTTGAGTGTAATATTCACCATGAAATTCAAACTTGCAATCCTTGATACATAACTTGATGAGTTCTATACAAACTAAAGGTGAAATCGGTAAAGACAACTCATCTATGGTCTCCGTGAGATATACAATCAAATCATGAATTGGGACTTTCGTAAATTAAGAAGTTATATCAAAACTTACAAGTTTGAAATCGAAATCAATATTTAGATTATTAAGTTACTCAACTAGGTCCACATTATTCTTAATATTTGAATTTGAAATGTTGCCAACTAAGGGGTTTAGTAAAGACACAAGCCATTTGGACAGCTTATACGAGACTGTTGCCAACTAAGGGGTTTAGTAAATTCAGTATTTATAGGAAACCTACTAATGTAATGTCATATGTCCACTACTACTCTGGTAGTAGTGTTTTTACGTGCTCTACGCATATGCAGCCCGGAATTTATTGATGAGGAATTTGAAAATATTTTCAACATTGGTTTAAGCTTAAAGTACCCTAAGACTTTTATAAATAACGCTCTCAAAAAAGCCAAGAAAACTTTTTATAGAAATCAACCTGCACCTCCCTTTGAAACCAAGAATCTTTTAGTCTTGCCATTTTGTGAAAGTCTTTCTCAGATTCCTCATTTACTCAAAACATGGAATGTTAATGTAGTCTTCAACAATTCATGCACATTCAAGAAATTGATTATTAAGAATTCTCCAAAAAATTCATGTGGCTGCATATACAAGGTTCCTTGTAAAGATTGTGGGAATTTTTATGTAGGGCAAACAGGTAAAGATCTCTCAACTAGAATAAAGCAACATAAATATAGTGTCAGAACAGGACAAGACTCTAATGCTTTATTTGTGCACATGAGGGATCATAATCATTGTATAGACTGGACTAAGGCATCGTCAATTTTATTATGTAATCCTGTTGTTAACAGAAATATCATTGAAAGTAGCCTTATCAAACAAACTGAGTCAGTCAATTTGAACATAAGTAATGGTTTGTATAAATTAGATAATTACACAATTAAGAACATTTGTAAACAATTCGGTATAGGAGATTTTGGTTAACCCCAAGAGTGGACAAATGGCATGGTTCCGTGTAGGACCTTGTGACCTCTCCAAATTTTCCGTGTGGTGCCTTGTGACCTCTCCTATATTTTTTCGTATGACGCCTTGTCACCTCTCCTAGGTTTACACTTTTCCGTTTATATTATCTTTGTATTGTACTTTTGTCTGTATTCTCCCCTGAGGATGTGAATTACACGAAAGCGCTTGGGATTTCTGTGTTTCTTTTTCTTAAGTGGTTACCAGCATAAAGTATTCTTCAAGATCCTTACAAATGGACTAAGTCAAGTTTTAGATGGAAGCCAATCGAGAGAACAGGCAGGGTTTAGGAGCGGATATTCGACTCTAGACCATTTGCAGGCGATGAACCAACTAATCGAGAAAACGACAGAATATAATATACCTCTGTGTTAGCTTTTGTAGATTACGAGAAGTCCTTTGACTCGGTAGAACAAATAGCAATACTAAACTCGCTACGCAAGCAGGGTACAAACGAACAGATCGTAAAAGTTTTAGAAAAGATTTATGCGAAAGGTACCGCTATAACTCGACTACATAAAGATACGGAAAATATCAAGATCGAGAAAGGAGTAAGGCAAGGCGATATAATTTCACCTAAACTATTTACAACTTGCTTGGAAGATATTTTCAGAAGATTGAGTTGGGAAAAGAAAGGTTTAAAGATTAATAGCGAATATTTGAACCACCTAAGATTTGCGGATGACTTTATTCTTATTTCAGAAAAAGTAGAAGACTTGCAAGATATGCTGAGTGATCTAAACAAGGAAAGTCTCAAAGTAGGTTTAAAAAGGAATAAAAGTAAAACCAAAGTAATGTTCAACACGAAAGTTCAAAGTAAAGAGATTGTAATTGATGGTGAGAGTGTTGAAGAAGTTGAAGAGTATAGTTATTTAAGCCAGATGGTGAAAGTGACGAAAGATCATGATAATTAGATAAAAAGAAGCATCACAATTGGTTGGAAAGTGTTTGGTAAGTATAATAAAATCCTGAGAGGCTCTTTACCTTTATGTTTGAAATGTAAAGTTTACAATCAATGCATTCTGCCACCAATAATCTACGGGTGTGAGACTTGGAAACTAACGAAGGCGATGGAAACAAAGCTAAAGACTGCACAGAGGAGAATGGAGAGATCAATGACAGGAATAACGCTGAGAGACCGAACGAGAGCAAGCTGGGTGAGAGAGCAGACAATAGTGAAAGATATTGTAGAGGCGGTAAAAGAGAGGAAGTGGAATTGGGCAGGTAAGTTAGTGAGAACGACTGGTAAGCGATGGAGTAATTGGGTTACTGAGTGGACGCCGCAAGATAGGAAGCGTGGAAGAGGGAGAACAAACAGAAGGTGGATAGACGAGATCGAGAATTTTGCAGGAGTGACGTGGCAGAGGTTGGCGTGGACGTGTGAATCATAGAATGCTATGAAGGAG
>NC_134812.1:42459793-42462293 GCF_046742065.1 Oratosquilla oratoria
GCTATTACCTAGATACCGTCTATCTGCTTTTAATCTATTTCTCACACATAATATTTTCCATCACAAGGTCAGTGGAAGGTTTTAAAGGAAAAACAAATACAGACGAATGTATGAGTTAGCTCCCGATAGGCTTGGTCAGGTGGGGAGGTGACCCGACGTCGAAAAAAACGGCATGCCGTAACTGACAGGGGTGTCTCACTTCCTACGTCGTGGGAGTGGAAGTTTGGGTCTTTAAGTTTTTGAACAAAGCTAAAGTCCTGTGACCTTGAGTGACCTCGAAAGGACAAACTCGAGGTCATATGTTTCTAGAGAGCTATAGATCATAAAAGTCACATATAGGTAGATGTTTACTATTACCAAAATAAAGACGTTGCATGTGGAACCATAGGACCTGGTGGCGTATTAGGAAACGTGCTGGTTTCACACCCTCCTGGTCGTGGGTTCGAATCCCGCACTCCTCTACGATTCCCTGCAGTGGCTGTTGCGTGCCCCAACAGTCCAAACGCATAGCGAAAAGGTGACGGCTTCGGCCGCAACCACAAGGCTCCTGGCACAGGATTCTCTGTTGTCTTTACTTGTTACTGCAGTCTTGATGAGTTCATTTATCACTTTTAAGTCTCCACATATTTCTCTCCCTGTCCCCTGTGTCTGGGGGAGAGAAGAATGTCGCCGAAGTGTTTCTATTCATGTCGTTGAAAGAAACTAAATGGGACGGAATGAGGGGACTAGGGATCCAATTCTCTGCCTTTTTTTTTTTTTTTTTTTTTTTTTGCTCTTGAAGCGTCAACGCTTGGTTCTGACGCCGCGATCAAATCGCCTGGCGCCTGTCACAGTATAATCTATTTAAGGCGCCACTCTACTGACGGCGTTCAGTAATCTGCCGGCATCGGAGCTTCCACTTATGACGTCATATGCGATAATCTCAGAGCGGAGAGTACAGAGCTGGGATATGAAGAGGAGAGCAATAGGCGATGGGTTATAAGAGCGGGAGATGATACAAAAGAGATAAAGCGTAACTACGGGACTTATAGAAGTGGAACGGGGATAAAGCGTAACTATGGGACTTTAGAAGTGGAATGGTGTGGGATTAAGGCCTCAGGTCTCACCACGGAAGCACCACACAAGAGGAGGGAAGGGGTTGGTTACGGGTTAAGGCGTAAATAGAAAGAAGTGAAGGGCGAAAGTTGGAGAGAAGGTTGGGTAATCCTTCTCGCGGAATAAAACCGCCTGGTGATATCCTGAATAAAGTCGTAAAACACAGCTAAAGGGAGAAGGACCTTGCGTCCTCAAAAGTAGTGAGTCAATAATAGCTTGGAGGCTGGAAGAGTCTGGGGGCTGGAGGATGGAGGCAAGGAGCTGGGGGCTAGGGGCTGGGGCCTGGGGGCTAAGGGCTGGGGGCTGGGTGTGGAACGTTAGTGAGATAAGGACATCTAACCCGACCACGGGGAAAGAAGCAAAGGAAACGAGAGGCTAAGTTTCGGGTGGATCTGAAGGAGGACGTAGGGGAAGGGAGAGGGCTAGGGTCCTCGAGGTCCATCTATAGGGCAGGGCTTTCAAAAGCCCTTTCGGTGGGCAAACACTCGCCTTTGAGCCGTGCGACCTCGCCGACGCTTCTGCCGTCGCGTGTCGGAGTGCGGCCTAGGGGGGTTGTATGGATAGGGAATGTGGCAGTTCCAAGGGAGCGTGTGGAGGTGAAATCGGGGAGGGGGAAGGTATGGAGGGAGTATACTTAGAAGGTATAGTGTAGGGGATTATAGGTGTGAAGGAGTTGTAGCTGTCTGAGGTCTAAATCAATCTCTGTTCTACAGTATCTAGACCATAATGATAACTGAAATGACTGAGAGGTCTGTGAGTTCATACACATTAATTTAACTTGGAGAAACTAATGTTTCCTAATGGTATTTTTATTACATCTGTTGTGCGGGAATACATCGAAGTATTTGGCCACTCTCTTTAGAAATTGTTTATCACTATGCTGGCGCTAAGTCCCTAAACCAGTTCTGTTGTTAACTATAACATCCTAAGGAATAGTTTCTCACCCACGAGAAATAATGCATGTGGTAATCGATATGCTTGTACATATTGCATGCATGTATACATATACCTATACATGGGTACACATGTTTATGTATAGATACATATGTTTTTTTGACGTTAACTATTGCACTCGGAACAGTTACTGCATGGGGCAGGGTTTCCCTACACACACACACACACACACACACACACACACACACACACACACACACACACACACACACACACACACACACACACACACACACACACACACACACACACACACACACACACACACACACACACACACACACACACACACACACACACATACATGCACACACACACACACACACACACACACACACACACACACACACACACACACACACACACACACACACACACACACACACACACACACACACACACACACACACACACACACACGTGTGTGTGCGCGTGTGTGTGTGTGTGCGTG
>NC_134812.1:42469793-42472293 GCF_046742065.1 Oratosquilla oratoria
GGGCAGGACTAAGAGGACTAGGGGAGGTGAGGTGGGTGGGAGGGGTCCATTTATTATGTCAGATGTTGGCTGTTCCGCCCAAACATCATATTCTTAGTTCCCCTTCCTAAACCGCTTGTGGCATTGGAAACAAAGCGTTTTCTTTTCCCTATTTTTTATTATTCTTTCTTTTCTTTTTCACTTATTTATTTATCTATTTATTTATTTTTTACTTTTCACCGTTCTTCTTCGTTTCTCGAAATTCTATATTTCCTTTGCATTAATTTACTCTTTCTGTAATTATTTATCATTCTTTTTTTCATATTTTTGTTTTCCGTTTTGTCTTTCTTTTATTTTTTCTGGTTCTGTTCGTTTCTGCTCCTTTATTTAATTTTTTCTTTCATTGCTTTCTCTTGCACTTTTTTAACATTCTTTTCCCTTTCCATCTCCTTTTTCTTTCCCTTCTCCCTTCTCTCCTCTTTCTTTTCCTTTAGTTTTCTTTTAATTGTACCTTTTCTTTTCCTATTCTTTCCTTATTTCCTGTTCTTGTCCTTTTTCTTTGTCTCTTTTCTTTTTCTTTTCCTTCTCCTTCATCTCCTTCTTTTATCCTTTATAATTTCCTTCTCCATTTCATTCTATTTTTTTCTTTTCTTATTATTTCGTTTCTCTGTTCCTTTTCCTTTTCTCCTCCTTTTTTTTTAGTATTTATTTTATTTTTATTTTATTTTTATTTTTCTTATCTATCTTTTCCGTGATTCATTACTTTTGCCTGCTAAGATTTTCTTTCCCTCTTGGATTCATTACTTTTGGCCGCTAAGATTTTCTTTACCTCTTGAATCCTTGGTGCCCAGTCCCTCCAGGGCCGTGGCCGAGACAAAGTATACAGAAGGAAAAGAAAAGAAAAAAGAAAAAGAAAATAAATCAGCTGCCTTCTTGTGAAAATAGCCGGCGGTTTCTCTGCTGCATTGGTCGTCGTCCCTCGTTTTCTATTGCAGTGTCTGGAGGAGTCCTGGTCACTGAGTCTTCTTCGAACCTACGGAAACTCTGATTTCTTTTTAGCTGAATAAAATCGTCTATCGCCAGAGAGAACAAAATCACTCAGTGAGAAACCATAATTAGTGACCCCTTTACTATCTATGGTTACGCCTCTTTACCTGAATTGAATTGTATGGCGTTCAGCAGAATAGCATTATCATACCACGTCTTTGTAATGGAGTTCATTGAAAGATTCGTTGAACCTTCTTGCCAATGGAATCTTAGGGTGTTACCATAGATTCGACAAAATGATCTTTTCTCCTTCATAAGAGTGGGTGGGGTGGCCTAATCAAGGCATACTTTCATAAATCCCACATCCACCCAACACCCAATTATTATCTCCCTTATCTTAGCTCTTTCAATGAAAGGGTCTAGTGTTTGTCGCCAGAATAAAAAATTCGTAAAGGGTATCATCGTGCCCAAGGTGTTCATTAAGGTCATCATTATGCTGAGGACGCCTCCCTCGCGAGCTGGAAGTACAATAATCCTTCCTATAAAACTCACCTCACTCTCCCGCTGCCACGGTTGCAACAAGCATTTTCTTTTTTTTTTTCGGGGTTGGGTCGCCTACCCCTCCTGGCTAGGGCTGTCGTGAACCAACGCGACTCAGCCCGCATCGGGTCTCGAGAATCGAACTCACGACCACTTGCTCATGAGTTCGTCAAGGTATCCACTGGGTTACCTCCCATATCCGAACTAATTGAGCTACATGTAGTTTGGGTTTGGGGAGTATTCTGGTACCACACCAGTGCTAAATTTAAATCTTGGGAGGGATGGAAATCGTAAAGAATACATATCAATCATGAATGACAACATGGCAAGTTTCGGCTGATGTGCGCTGGTGACGTCATCGGAAGCGTTCTGGTCTTGCATTTGCTTAGCTGTGGGTTCGAATCCCGCGCTCTTATCCGAATTCTAGCAGTGACTGTTATCTTCCCCCAACAGTCAATCGCATAGGGCAAAAGTCACGGCCTCGGCCGCAGCTACTCAGCGCCTCCTGATGTAGGCTCCTCAACAAGACCAAGAGAGATTTGGTTAATGGTGGTTCGGGTATAGAAGGGTTTGCTGTACCTTACTGCAGTCTACTGCACTTCTGCCTCACCCCATGCGACTTCGCTCAAGACCTCCTAAGACTCTTCCTTGATTTCAACACTTTTTTTTTCGCTCTAATGCAGCGACCCCAACAGAAAGTTTGCCAAAGGTTGCTTAACAGATAGTGATAAGGTGAATACTCTAGAAAAAAAAGAGTGCAGTCTACTGCACTTCTGCCTCATCCCATGCGACTTCGCTCAAGACCTCCTTCTTGATTTTTAGGTCCTCTAGGGGCTCTCCTTGCAGGAAGTACTTGTAAAATCCTTCGTCTTTTTTTCTTTTGTCGCTCTAATGCAGGGACCCCAAACGAAAGTTTGCCAAAGGTTGCTTAAGAGATAGTGATAAGGTGAATTCTCTAGAAAAAAGAGTCCAGGAATAATGTGTTTAAAGTATT
>NC_134812.1:42479793-42492293 GCF_046742065.1 Oratosquilla oratoria
CTGGGTTTCGTATCTTCGGGGGTTCGTCCCACGTTTCAAACTTCCAACGAATGCCTCCATCGTGCGATTCTTCAGTCTCGAACTTGCGATGGCATGGAATTAATTGAAAGTGAGTTTGAAGGGTTGAAAAAAAATAAATATCAATATGGAGCATTGGGGACCCATCAGTTGTGTAAATATATACTGTATATATATTATATAGTTATATATATATATATATATATATTATATATATATATATATATATATATATGTATATATATATATGCTTAAAAGTGGCACCAGTCTGCCGACAAGATTGAACTAGATAAAACACCATATGAGGACGGAGCTTTTTTTGTACGACGTTTTGCTTATTCCAGCATTTTTCAAGTATCTCAACTTGTACTTGAAAAAGCTGTAATAAGCGGGAAACGTCGTACAAAATAAAGGCTCCGTCCTCATATGGTGATCATATAATATATATTATTATATATATATAAATTTTTAGTATATATTATATATATATTACATATAACTGTCCTGATATATATATATATATACATATATATATATATATATGTAGTATTTATATATATATATAAATTTATAATAGGTGAATCATTGTCAAAAATGCTGCCTTATATATAATATTTATATAGATTCAATTCTTACTCGCATTAATGAAATCTACTTCCTTCCTCTACCTGGGTATATTAAGTTTACCAACACACACCTACCATACATTATTTATATATATATTTATATATATATATATATTATAATATCTACATATGTTATATTACGTTATCATTATATTGTAGTATATGTATATTATATATGTTTAAGATATATATGATACTCATATACATTTATAATATATACATATTTATTATATATATATATATATTTATTTATTATTTATATAAATATATTGTGCGAATCATTGTCAAAATGCTGTCATATATATACTAAATCTACTCGCAATTAAAGAAAATCTACTTTCTTCCCTTTACCGATATAATGTAAGAGGCCGGTAGTGTACGAAATGAGATAGTGAGCTTAGGGCCAGTAGAATAATTCAAGACTCGACGCCTGCTCGGAGGGCATATGTTTATGTCTAGGTGAGGGCGGACGTTTTAGTCATATGTAAACACACCGACGGTGGTTGACTGTTTTTTATAATCGCTTATGTTTTTTTAATCACAACATTTGTAAGCGCAGGTTACCTTCGTTTGACTAAATGCTGAGATAAACAAATATCGCTAGTGGCATGTGTGAATAGCTTTCCGGTGATTGGTGCGAAGGTGGAGATAGGAGAAAAAAAACTATTGGTGCATGAATTCAAAGTCACGGCCCATAAGGAAGTGACAGTTACTTGAGAAGTCACCGAAGGATTGGTTTTAGAAAAATTAGGTGACGTCAGGACGAAGCGTAGCTCAGCGTAAGATACGGGATCTCGAGGGAGAAGAGATAGAGAAGATTATAAGCGAGAGAGATAGAGAGAGAAGATTATAGAGAGGGTGTGGAGAAGAGAGGATCAGGAGACGATGGGGAAAGTGACGAGAGAAAAGAGATCCCGAGTGTAAGCAAAGGGTGAAATTTTCAGTGAAAGAAGAACAGAAAATTCACCATCCTTTTATTAAACCAACAGGACGAGAGGAAAAGGCATGGGGGCCTAGAAATTAGTGGAGACTACAGGAAGAAAAAGAAGGAATTGGGCCTACTGCTTAAGAGGAACTTGAATATTAGGTGAAACTCACGTAACGAGAGGCAAGGGGGCCTCGAGGGACGAGTGATATTACAAGGTCAAAGTTTAAGTAACTAGTTGGTAACAAGGGGTGAGGAGGAATGTGTGTGCTCAGCGGTGGAACGAAACTGGGTGTTTAAATCACCTCCGCAACGAGAAGTGGCGCTCTGACAGTCTACGGGGAAAACAAGAAAACCAAAATCAAGAGTGTATTACGACTACGAGAGGAAATTTCTACAAACTTCATGTAACTGCTACGTTGGGAACAAGCGATTCTTCAAGTTTCTTCAAGGTGAATTCATCATCTACAAGGCGTGTCTTCAAGGCAGACGTGTGTGTTGGATGGAGGAAACAACGTCGTTGACGAATGACAAGACCGTAGAAGGACGTCAAAACCATACATTGGACATCACGAAGCGACCAATCGCAAGCAGCCCAGGCTACAGGCAAGGTATTTGTAATAAGATGATGTGTAACCCTCAGAAATTCTAACGTGTTGAGACACGAAATTCACAACATCAAATACAAATATTCCAAAATTCACAGGAGAGTCTAACACATATGGTGTAACAAGTTCTTAAACCTCATTGGACACTCCTTTATAGTTAGTAAAAACAATTACAAAAGGAGGATCGTAAGATTTGAGATTTCTCAAGGAGAATATAGATCCCAGAGCATGGTAAGGGCGAGGTTTTGTCATTATACTTCCAGCTAATGGAATCAATTAATCAAATATGATGATTACAAGAAAGGCATTATCAAGAATTTCATGTCCAAAAACTCCCAGTGTTTCAGGATCCTATTAGATCATTGGTTAAAAATGATTAAAGGAATTCTGTTAGGACAAGTGGAAACTGACACAGAAAGTACCTTAGCTAGCTTTATATTAGATGGTCAAAAAGAAACATGGAATTTCTATCTTGAATGATTCTGGACTGGGATAGGGAAAAGAATCTAGTGAGGAAAGATGGAAAATCTCACATGGTAATCAAATTGATTACTATTTAGCTTATTGGCAAAGAATTCTGATGATTTTAACGAGCAGAAAGGCTGTAACAAATGTATTTAAAATCAAATATCTGTTTAGGAGAAGTAGGATTATCCTTCTCCTTCCCCAAAGGATACAGTGAGACCAGAACAATTAAACCCAATATTGTAATGCCTATAAATCAACAAAATCCCAATATAGGATCTCTAGGAGAGTTTAATGAAAACAGATGTAGGAAATAGGCGGCCATGCTCGAAGTCCATCTAGGGATTGGGATACCAGGAATCCTATGTTTTAATTGTAATGGCCATGGGGACCACAAGGCCACAAGAATGTTATTTATGGATTATTTGCCGAAATTGCATACTACGAAGGTTCACAATGGAGTATCAATGTTAGGGAACCCTCCTATTCTGTCATTTACCATAATAAAATCGGACACGAGAACTCGATGAATGCCGATAAATTTTCGAGGTACCCCTGGGCTAAGAGGGAAAACCCCCAGACAACAGAATAATAAATCCATTTTTCAGACCTTCCCCTTATAATTATTACCGATAGGCGGTATTGTGTTAAATATGGTGAATGCAAAGGGAGATGAAAGAAGAACTGGACAAACTGATAATTACTGTTGGTAAAAACTTCTGTAGGAACCTCTCATTGCTGGGGTAAAGTTGTTCAATTAAGCCTATTCAAAATTTTTTATTGTGATACTCGGGTCTGTATGTATTAATGTAATTTACTTGTAAAGTTTTTAAACCAGTTAAACCCAGGAGTGAAAATTGTTGGAACCAATCCGTTAAACATTTGCAAGGTCTGGAAACTGGCAAATCAGTTTAAAACTATTTAGGCCAAAGATTGAAGCTTAGAATTAGAAGTTGCCGTGTATACAAATGAACAATTGTACATCCCAGTGGATAGTTGGTAGAAGAGTCTGTTTTTACAGGAGATTTAATGATTGGATTTGCAACGTTGAGAAAAGAAAAAATTGGTAATTTGTCCTGCTGACTTAGGAATCTTAGTGAAGTCACAGTTAATCCCATTCTTACATCAACCAGACTTGAAGACCAGTGACAGGAAATCAATGAATCCCTTAGATAACATTTCGTATTCCTAGATAAGCGAGGCCGAGCGGGTTCCAAACCTACAGAAAGTAAAAACAATTTGTGAAACCCAACTGCAGATGTTCAGGAAATCCCAGAGTATTACTATATTATCAACCACAGATGCCTTGAGAATTGCAGATTGCGGGATTTTTTAACAAGGTCGACATTAGTTACATCCGATGTCAATTTAATAAGGTTGAAGTGTGTTTGAAAGGAATCAATGTAGTCTCTGAAGTAATTACAGTCCCAGAATCAGTTTTTTAAATCTTAAAGGATTGAAGTGGGGACTCCAGGGATTTATAAGTAAAATATAGAACAGAGTAGAAGTCATTTAGTAATTAATACTATGACTAAAGAGATAGTTTTAAAGAAAGGTTAACACTAAATAGGAATGTATTTCAGGTGTTGTACTAAAACCTTTTAAGATTTTAAATATGAGAATAGTGAGGAGATAGGAATTACCAACTTCATCAATTTGTTCTGATACAAGGAAGGCATTTAAGACCTTAAGAAATTTGATATAAAGAATTATTACATCAAACTAATTGCCCTGAGTTGGGATGAAGCTTTATTTGGCTTTGCTTTATGATACATAAAAATGCAATTGCCTTTGCGGGGGACGCCTTAGGCAAAACAACTGTTTTTAAAAAATCACATTAAGTTAAAAACCAGGAAACACAACCTATCTACATACCAGCCTACAGGAGTTCCTCACTCTAAAATTAGCTGTTAGTAGTTAAACTCATCACTGAAATGTTTATCACAGGGAATATTATTGAACATAGTAAAAAGTGAGTGGAAGTTTTCCGATTGAATCCTGAGTACCAAAGTCTGATGGGGACTATGCGGACCAGTTAATTGATTACAGGGTAACTGGAAATTAAGCTCAACAATTTTTTGACAGGTATACCATTTACCCATTATCGGTGGACATTTTGAGGATAGTTTGGGAAATGAGAACTAGATATTTTAGTACTATAGATATCAAAATCAGCTTTTTGGCAAATAGAATTGCATGAAGAATTCAAAGGAGAGTTCACAGCAATTTTCTACTCACAACCAGAAAACATTATGAGTTCAAGAGAATGCCATTTGGGTTATGTAATAGTCCATTAAACTTACATGAGATTAATGATTACTATTCGTAGATGGATTGTTAGTGAAACACTGCCAGTTGTATTTATGATTGACATTTTAATAGTTTTTTCTCGGACTGCAGTGGAGCACTTTAAGAAATTAGATTTGATATTCTCAAGGACTAGGAGAAGAAGAAGCTGGGTTAAAAGGTAAAACTTGAAAATATGTAAGTTATTGCAAGTACAGTGTCATTTACTTAGGACATAAGATTAGGACAGTACACGGGACTGAGTACAGTAAATTCTAAAGGTGGAACGCTGTCAAGAATTTTCCAAGTTCCGACCAATGTAGACAAGGTTAGGAGCTTGTTGGGAATTAAACAGGGATATTATAGAAAATTTCATTCAAAAGTTATGCTGACCATTGCTAATCCACTAAGTTCCCTTTGTTGAGAAAGGACTCAAAGTTCATATGGGGTCCTGCGCAACAGCAAGCTTTTGGACAAGTTGAAAGATAAAACTCACAGTTCACCTATTTGAATTTTTCCCGACTATGAAAAAGCAATTTATTCTTTGTACTGAGGCGTCGGGACATTAGGGTTTTGGAGGCATTACTAATGCAAGAGAGAAATGGAACTTTAAAACCCATAGCTTAACACATCCAGAGACTTTGTTAATAGTGCGGATAGAGAAACTATTCTATAACTGAAAGGAGAAAAACTTTAGCAGTAATTTTATCTTTAGAACAGTTTTCAGGGATATGATTGATACTAGGGTATCCCATCAGGAGTTTTGGAACTGATCATCAACAGTGCTATTCAGAACTCTATTTATGCATAAGAATTCTTAGAGGCAGACTTGCTAGATGGTTTGCGGATACTTCAGTGCTATGGATGTTCAATTTAATTTATATCCGGGTAGAAGGAATTGTAGCAGATACACTTTCTAGAAACATTAGTCAACAATTGACTGGGACTGGATTTGATTAATTTTGTTTGTAGTGATAGAAGAGTTAGTTAACTTTAGATGAAGAAAATGCTAAATTAAGGAGAATCAGGGAGATGATGAGGGACATTGTGGATTCAATATTAATCAAGCAATTTGATGAACCCAAGAGGAGATCCTCTCCAAAGCTACCAAAGGGGTTATAAAGGATAGAGTGAAAATATTTCATTTGATTAATGGAAATTTTGTATAGGAAAAACATTTTGTAAATGGGATAAGATAGGAAGTATTTCTAGGAGGTCAAAGTAAATCAGTTGGTTATTACCACAAACTCTGGTAAATGAGGTTATTGAAGTTACTTCATGATAGTGATTTGTAGTTCACCATCCTGGAAAGGATAAAACTTTTAGGGACAGGCACAAACTTAAGTACTTTTTGGATAGGTATGAAGAAAACTATATATGATTATATAGAAAAAATGTGTAAAATTGATGTTAAAAGGTGATGAAGGGAAATACACCAAAACCTGTCCTGATACTCACTTATCCCATTCCACAGAAACCTTGGGAACGATGTTACACTGGTTACTTTGGAAGTACCACTAACCGAGAACGGCTTTAACATACCTATTTGTTTGCTATTGATTATTTTTCAAGATTTTGTATATTACAACCCATAAATCAATATGAAAGCTGAAACTATTGCCTTCCGTAAATCTAATGATCAGGATTAATCATGTAATTTTACTACACCTAACATCCTAGTTTCAGATTAATGGGGAACTGAATTTTATAACAAAATCTTGGAAAATCTTATGTTACATGTGTTCCGACATCAAGAAAGTCCAATATACTCGTTAACCATCCCCAAAGTCTTAATGGAGTAGTAGAAAAGGATTAAACAAAAAGATAATTATGATGTCTTAGAACCCCTAATAAAGTCCTTTATTGTGTAACTTGGGATACTTGGATTTCCTTGTGCTTAAAGTGTACCCTGAACAATCAAATTATATGTAGCAACTGGGGATACCCCTCATTTTATTAATTTTTTGAGGGGAGGAACAACTTCTGCCATATGAAATGTTGACTGCAGAGCCAATAAAACCCATATATAATATGGATGATTTATATATCCAATAGGCTAAAATACTCTTCAAAGTATTCACCAAAGAGTTTTAGGAAAACATATGCAGGTTGTATACACAAGAGATGAGGGAACAACAACACAAAATAGCTCGTAAACTAGAATTGAAAATTGGGGATAATTAGTAATGGTCAAAGCTAACACTCACCCAATAATAAAACTTTCACCATGGTTACACTGGTCCATATAAGGGTAATTGATTCTGCAGGTGGGAAACAAGTTTAAACTTAAAACTCATTTAGAATCAAGAGTAAGAATTTGGTAGGGGACATTTAGATGACATAAGGAAAAAATTAGCTTGCAGATTCTATGAGATGATTATAGTAATACTTTTGTACATTAAATAATTGATAACCTGGGAAGAATATGGAGAATATTATAATGATATTTTTCAAGAGTTGTATATTAATTCTTGATGTATTTTACAGATGAGTATTGAACCATTTATATGTATTTGGGATGGGAGACCTAAACCAACTGGGAACTTGGTGTGTCAAGCTGATACATGGCAACCTAAATACCTAGGGATCTGCTGTGGTCAGACTTGGAAACTTAAGGACTTAAGGGGACCTTCTATCTGGAGTTCACAACTTTTGAGTATTGTGGACCCATTTTAAAGTAATCATGGACTTCGGTGTCTTTGGAAAATGAAGTTGTGTTGGAACATAATATTGTAAACAAAAAGAGACACTCGAACTCTAGATTAGTGTGTTTATGAAAAGATGATTAAACCATTCAGAAACTTAAAAAAAATTAGTGATTCATAATTGAGATTTTTCTAATCCATAATTACATCCTTTAATGTAGACAATTTAAGAAGAAAGCATGTTCTCTTTTGTGTTCCGAGAGGCTTCGCATGAAACTCTCTGGTTATAGGGAATATGTCTGTTATTGAACAATTGTCATTACCAACGGAATTTTGTAGACCAGACTCCCTCACATTTGTAACATACAAGGTTCTCATTACACTGTTTTTCCCTAACAAGGTCAAAGGTGATCAATATATTGGTCCCGTGGTTGTGTCCTAAATTGGATTTGGTTGTAAGGTCTTGTCTCTATTCAAGATAACTGCGAATTGCATGCAGACCCCACAACTATTTCCACCATTTCTAATACCCTTAATACAATGCATTTAAACCGAGGCCACACTACATTTCAACCTTCAACTTTCACATTGTCCTGAAAACTCCCCCTCCCTTGAAAATTAAGAGGAATACCATTGTCAAGATCTCCCTCAAATGATTTACCTATGCTACCACTCCTTATCACATTACCCTTACTTTCAGTGTTAGTGGCAGCACTGATTGCCTTTGTTGTATTCCGGCGATTGGCTCTGTCAAAGCAACTCAACCATGTAACCGCTTAATTCAATACCTTATCTTATAATATTGAGATGCATGTTATTTCAACATTTATAGGTATTATGTTTATGTATTATTTCCCAATTTAATTGCATGAATGATGTAATTTTGGAGGCGTACCATTAAACAATTACGGGCAAGGGTAGATTAGCTTATTCTAGAAAATATATTAGCAAGCCCTGTAAGAGGGAAGTAAAGATAATTGGTCGGGAACGGACCAAGGGTAGCTGCCGAAAGCCTGTAAGAGGTCCGGTAGTGTCACGAATGGCAAATGAGCTAGGGCAGTAGAATTATTCAGGGGACTCGACGCGGCCCGTGCTCGAGGGACAATGTTATGTCTAGGTGAGGGGCGACGTTTTGTCTTATGTAAACCACACCGACGGTGGGTGACTGTTTTTATAATTCCGCTTATGAATTCACAACATTGTATAGCGCAGGTTACCTTCCGTTTGGACTAATTGCTGAGATAAACAATATCGCTAAGTGGCATTGGTGATAGCTTTCCGGATTGGTGCAAGGTGGAGAAGGAGAAAAAAAACTATTGGTGCAATGAATTCAAAGTCACGCCCATAAGGAGTGACAGTTACTTGAGAAGATCACCGAAGATTGGTTTAGAAAAATTAGTGATCGTCAGACGAAGGGTAGCTAAGCGAAAGATACGGTGATCTCGAGGGGAGAAAGAGATAGAGAGTTATAGAGAGAATGATAGAGAGAGAAGATATTAGAGAGGGTGTGGTGGACGAGAGGATCAGGGAGGACGATGTTAGAGACGAAGGAGAAAAAGAGATCCCGAGTGTACGCAGAAGGGTGAAATTACAGTGAAAGAAGGAAAGAAATGTCACCAGCCTTTTATTAACCCAAAGGACGAGAAGGAATAGGCATGGGGCCTAGAAGAAAATTAGTGAGGACTTACAGGAATAAAGAATGGGGGGGGGGGCATTGGGCCTTACTGCTTTAAGAGGAAATTTGAATATTAGTGGAAAACTCACGTAACGTGAGGCAAGGGGCCTCGAGGACGAGTGATATATACAAGTCAAATTTAAGTAACAGTGGTTGACTACATATACATATATATACTATATATTACATATTATATTTATAATGATAATGATTATCACAATAACGCGTCACTAAATGATATTGCAGAAACCATAGGGAAAATAATGTCGGAATACTAAACGTTTTCGTCTATTACGACATCCTCAGTGTACAAGAAAGAGAAATAGAACACAATATGTATACAGTAATAAGAAAACTGGGGAGGGTTATAGCCACCTAAAACCTTCTTACAATATACATACACACACATTCATATACACATAGTAATAATAATAGTAATAATAAAACGGTAAAACATCAAATACAAAAGAGCATAACTATGTGGCCGAAACGTCCACAAGACATTTGGTACAATCAGGAGCCATGGTACCTTATTACTATGCTATTAATTATGAAATTATCTATTTTCAATAACCTAAACTCAAGTTGATATTATTATCGAAATTGCTCTTTATAAAATTGGATTCAATGATGTTCCTTTCTAAAACAGAATTAGAAACAACAATTTTTTTTAACATTATCTCAGTCAATACTATGGTTTGTGTCCCTTAAATGGACAAAAATCCCACTAGATACGTTAATACGTTAATACGACGAGTGGAAAAAACTGTAACTTTCTCAGTATACAGAAAGGAAACTAACAAAGAGGATTTAGTACATTACTTCTCCGCACATGATGATAGGACAAAGAGTGGTATAGTAATAGGATTTTTTCTCAGGGCACTACGAATCTGTAGTAATGAATACCTAGAAGGCGAATTTGATTACATTATGAAAACCTTTGACAAACTTGGATATCCAGAGGGAATGTTGAAAAGAACAAAAAGAAAAGCAATAAATATTTACAATCGCGGAAAGAAAGAGAGAAAACAGCGTCGTATACAAAATCCCGTGCAATAGTTGCTCAATGGCTTATTTTGGCGAATCGTCAAGAGGATTAGAAAAAAGAATTTATGAACATAAAAACGACATAAAAGCACATAGGGCATCTAATTCTTTAGTAGTTCATGCGGAAAAATTCGATCATTTACCAAACTGGAGAGAAGCTGAAGTGCTACATAAAGGTTTTGATAAATTCACTAGAAGAATTGTTGAATCAGCATATATTTCAACTAATAATTCATCGAATCATCGAGGAGGGTTTATCAATTTAGCTAAAGAAACTAGTATTTTAATTCTAAAGCACGCCAGAAAAACGACCTTTCCCAAGTGTCCGAAAAGATAATTAGATTTAGTACATAAACTTCGATTGCAGTTCTACATACACTCTCTGAAGAAGTTCTACGCGAACGAAACGTTAGAGTGATTAGGGTTCCGAGCCTTCCCCTGTGTTTATGTTCTCCATCATCCAAATAATTTGTCTAAAATACTTATCAATATATATATATATATATATATATATATATATATATATATATATATATATATGAAAAACAAATCACTAAGCACACGTGACAACAATACTTGCAGAAACCACTTGGAAAATAAAAGAAATGAATACCGAACGTTTTCGTCTATTCAAGACATCATCAGGGTACAAAGAATACGAAAAATGATCAAAGGTCATAATATGTACATGGTGGTAGAGGAACTGATAAAGGTCCAATGTTACTCGATTCCAGAAGAATTATTTACAATGTTTTTAGTAATAAGATTATCTAACTTATACAAACTTAAGCTTAAATTCATATTTTCAAAACTATTTTTGATGTAACATGATTCAATTATGTTCCTTTCTACAATACTATGACATGATGTAATAACGTTTGTGTTCTGCCAGTCGATAATATGGGAGAGCTCTTTTTGGTGTACGAAAGGCCCACTTGACATTTGATCCGTTCTTATGTTGTATTTATGTTGACTAATCCTTTTGTGTAAATCTTTTCCCAGTTCCTCTACCACCATGTACATATTATGACCTTTGGTCATTTTTTGTATTCTTTGTACCCTGATGATGTCTTGAATAGACGAAAATGTTCGGTATTCATTTCTTTTGTTTTCCAAGTGGTTTCTGCATATATATATATATATATATATATATATATATATGTATATATATATATATATATATATATATATACTGTATGTACAGTCGAACCTCGAAAGCCCGGACTATTTGGGGGGAATGGTGGTCCGGTCATGCCAAAAGTCCGCTCATCGAAAATAACGCCCTAACACCCGTAGATTTTCGTAGCGGTATACGTATAGGTAATGTATGATATGGCATAGAAACACATAAGAATAATACTTTAACACTGTAATAATAGCAATACTGTAATAATAATACTATAATACTAATAATTCTGTAATAATAACTGTAATACAGGCATGTAAATGTACTCTATATACAGTGTACTGTACTGTATCTTTTATTACGTACACTGTAAATATCGGAAGGTATGCACGCGGGACAGTGGTGGCGGCCGTTGGCTTGACTGGGCCGGGTTTGAGTACACGTGTACGGCCGTCGCTGCCACCTACCGGACAAATAGGGAACTTTGCTTGAAAAGTCAGCCCTTTGTTCATTTCGACCGATCATACGAGGGTCCGGGCATTCGGGGTCCGGGCTTTCGAGGTTCGACTATATATATATATATATATATATATATATATATATATATATATATACAGTATATACATGTATATATATTTATTTATATATTTATATATAAGCATATATATAATACACACACACACACACACACACACACACACACACACACACACACACACACACACACACACACACACACACATATATATATATATATATATATATGGATTGTTACACACTATATATATTTATATATGTATTGTTATATATATATATATATTTATATATGTATTGTTATATATATATATATATTTATATATGTATTGTTATATATATATATATATATACATATATTACATGATTCCGACTGTCGTCCCCGGATTCGATCCAAGGCTCGCGAGATTACGAAACCGACGCTTTTACCACTAGGATATCGGTTGTCTAAAATTCTTCAATCTGAGAATGAATCTACTCCCGAGGAATTAAGTCGACTGCTAAGTGCCGTCCGCACTTAGATTTTACGAAAACAACACCCGTAG
>NC_134812.1:42497293-42519793 GCF_046742065.1 Oratosquilla oratoria
ATTTCTGTGTACTGGGAACAATTTAGTATATGTTTATATATATTTTGCATTTTTTGCCAAAAAGACATACTTAACAGTCCTTGATTCTCATGAACGCCAGGGAATATTATTCAGCTGAAGAGGCGTCACATTAGCAAAGGATTCATGGAAATGAGTACATACGAACGTGTCAAATAAGCGTAAGCTTTATTTGGGTGAAGGTGGATTCTGCCTGTGTAACACATGAAAACACACCATCGATTTTACAATTTCTCCTAAGGTAGTGGGAGTGATCTGCAGTACTAGTCCTGTATCTTCCTGCTACCTACACACTGCCTTCAGCGCATCCACCCAGTTATTCCTTGGCATGTCTGGTTGAAGACCTGTGTGGTAAAAGAAGCAGCCTCTGGACCCTAGGGTCCCATTTGTGGTTCCCCAACGAGATGGGGGCTGTCCACAGCGTACTGTGACAGTTTGCAACTAACTAAACGTGACATGATTTATGAGCGAAGTTACTAGTCCCTGAGGGACTCACCGTGTTAGCTGGCCATCGAACAACACTCTTACCAACGCTCACAGATGTTGTCAGGCCGGCTGGTGGGTGATCCATGCCACTTTTTATCATTGTCAGGTCGTTTGCCTGGAGTTCCTCGCGAGCTTTTTATGATTTAACTTTGTATTTTTTTCTATCAAATAAAATAATTATTTTTTAACTGTCTATATTTGCTATGTTAATTCAGTTTTGAAATCGACCTCACCATGGAACCAATGTTGTTTTGAACTATTATTTTTATGTCTTATCCCGTTTGAACTAGTCTAGTCCCTCCCACACTGTGGGCCACATTTCCTTATATTTGGAATGTCACCCGGGGACTTTTATTTATTTCTGTATTATTCCCTTCTTAGTGGCGAAACAGTCACAATTTGCCTTCCTTCGTCACTTCCATAACAGGAGATACTTTCCCTTTGTACTCAGTTGCCGTCAGACGATTTTAATAAATTTCCTTAGCGAAATTCCATAACCTAAATTCTTATTTATGGACCCAGATAAAAAAAGAAAAAGAAAAAGAAAAAAAACAAACCCTCAAGGTGCTGACTAGCTGCGGCCGAAGCCGTCACTTTTGCCCTATTTTCTCGGACAACCGGGGTGACAGTCACCGGTGCCCCTCCGGCATTAGATCTCGGTCACTGTCTTTACCCGGTGAGCTCAGCATATTACAAATGATATTTGGGGTATAAAATGTTGCTGTAAACAAACTGGGTTGTATTCGATCGCTCTGGGCATGATTGTTTTGTGATCAATCACTTTGGAAATTATCACTCTCCGAATACATTGTGCTTGTTTAACCAAATTGAAAAAATGACTCAGGTAAGACTATCCGCTGTCATAGATGGGTTTAATGGAGTCAGGGGTGGGGGAGTGGGGGAGTGGGTGGGGGAGGGAGGATTGGTGGGGGACCGGCGCTGGGTGTCTGCCTGGGTGTCTGCCTCTGCAGCAGAGGATCACCTTACTAAGGAATTATTTTCAGCTAAAGATGCAGCTCTCCGTACAGAAATAAATATTTTCTCTCTCTCTCCCTCTCTCAATCAACCTAGATTTTTTTTTTTACGTAATCACTTACATACTTATTTACTTGCTTATTTGTTTAATTATCTATGTATCTATTCATTATCTTATTTATCTATTGATTCATTTACTTATTTGTTTATCTATCTATTTATTTATTTATTTATTTATTTATAGATATATTCATTTATACACTAATTAATTTATTCATTCTTATATTTATTAATCTATTTATTTATCTATTTATCTATATATATATATATATATATATATATATATATATATATATATATATATATATATATATCTAATATTATATATTTTTTTATTCTTAAGAGGAGTCCTGAACATCGATGACTACTCTCCTCTTCCTCACCCCCCCCCCCAAAAAAAAAAAAAATCCAAAACTATGTAACGCTAAAAACAATCCAGTATTTTTCTCCCCAGAGTAATCTATTACAGCACCCGGGGACCGTTGCCCGTCCGGGTAACAATTGATAAATGAGATGTAGAAACTATGACATACTCCACTGAGTTCGTTTGCATGTAGGGAGTCCGACTGTGTCCTTCTACAGTCTTCATGAAATTCCTGAAGTACTTTCCAAATGAACACAAGCCTAGTTGGAACATGTCTCCAATTTATGTTTTAGCTCTGCTCATCTAAACACGTGGCAACGTCGTTCTCCGATATATGTGGCAACCCCGCTCTCTAATATATGTTGCAGAAACGCTGATTTCCTCTACAACGTTCCTCTCCAGTTCTGTTCTCCTAAATACATGGCAACATCGTTCTCCGGTATATGTGGCAACTTCGCTCTCTAATATATGTGGCAGAAACTCTACTTCCATTCTTTTTTGTGTTATCCTCGGCAATTGTAATTGTTATTTCGAACTATGTGTTCTTTTCATTACCTGCACTTCATGTATATTGATGCAATGCCAAATAAACTTACTTTTCTCTACAACGCTTCTCTCTAGCTCTGCTCTCCGAAACACGTGGCAACATCGCTCTCCAATACATGTGGCATCGCAGCTCCTTATTATATGTTCGGCGTCATGGCGACTCTCCAATAGCAACACCTTTAGTTCGATATATCTTGCTACATCGTTCTCCAGTGCTTATCCCAACTTCACCTCTAGGTTCAATCGAGTTCACTTCTGAGTTCCATGTCATGAAACCTCGATAAGATTCCGCCAGTGGTAGAGACAAAGTAAAGTATTGTTTTGTTGTTGTCGATAACTGATTCTTCCACGAGTATTCTACTTCCGAAGAGGCGAAAGAGAGATTCAAAGACAACGGAAAGAAGGCACAATGGAAGCTGAAAATGATCATATATGTATATATATATATATATATATATATATATATATATATATATATATATATATATATATATATATATATATATAATATATATTATACATATATATATATATATATATATATAAATATATATATATATATGATTTTCGGTCAGAATGCTGCATAACTCTGGTCCGCAGAGGTGTCACCAAAGTTCCCAAAGCACTTAATGCATAGATTTTCATGCACCTGCTACGGGGAGACGAACTAAGAATTAGTTCGTCTATAGATTCGTGTAGGTCTCATGATGGCAATCACTTCTGGACTGGTTATGTTTTCATTGTAGATCCACTGTGGAAGAAGAAAAAAAAAGGCCCAACATGGAGGCGGAAGCTGATAGAAATTGATGATTTCACCATGGTTACAATAAAAACACCACATGTTGTATGTTCCACACACATGCTCGTATAGGATAGCCCAAAAATCACTGAAGGGTTGCAAATTTGTGATAACTTCATATCTAATTGATCTTAGGCCTAATATGTGGTTCCAGCTAGATGGGGCAACTGCTCATACCGCAAAAGATACAATATAGTTGATGAGATAATGTTTGCATATTGTATTAAAACTCCATAATGTATTTGTAACAATAAGGCAGTTATCGAAAAGTAAATCCCTCAGTGACTTTTGGGTCACCCTGTATAATTAGCACATCCTCTAGAACACTGTGTAACGCCAGACATACAATACACGTTCCCGACCCCGATTGACAAATCCTCACGAAGAATGAATAAGATCAAAGTAGAAAGAAAGAAAAAATAAAGGAAAAAGGAAAAAAAGAATGACAAAGGAAAAGAAAACGAAGAAAGAGAGAACGAAAAGAAATAAAAAAGAATAAAAGAGGAAGAAAGAAAAACAGCAAAAAAGTATGACACTTGCTGTGTCACATTACCTTTCCCAATGGTGCTCGAATGAGCTGTTTAACGTTCCAATCCTAGAGCAGAATAGACGAGGCCTTTCTCCACTGGATCAATCTCCAACTCTATTTACATCGGGGCTGGTTCCGAACTGCAACTCACGGCCAACAATGCAGCATCCGCCATTTATTGCATCGTCCACTTTATACATCAATAGTCACTTGTGATACACCATTTGTTGTATATTGAAACATTCTAAACACGCTGCAGCGCTCCCTGCAAACTGAAATATTTGATTTAAACCAGTGATTCCCAAACTTTTCTGTCATTTACTCCCTCGGCTTGATGCATTTGGCCATTTACCCTTGCGTTACAACCAAACAAAACCTGCATAGTCAATGCAAAGGAAAAATACTCAATAATACAACCAAACAAAACCTGCATAGTAAACGCAGAGGAAAAATACTCAGTAATACAAACTATGACCACAAATGAAAATATGTATAGCATTCTTATATGTGTATATATAATATGTGGCTGGCCAGTTATAGCATACAGCAAATAATATTAACCTTCTAGGTTTGATACATTTACCATGTACCATGCTATTCCCCTGCCCCGAATGAAGGAGGGGAGGTAAGGGGAGGGGAGGGGGGATTTACATAAGGTTGAAAGCCCGTATTTCAAACCAGTCACCATGGTGACGCTCCCTGAAGTGAATAGACTTGTCTTGGATGTGCCAGAATAAAAAAACACTAATCCATGACACCGTGGTGACGGGGTTCATCATCGTGACGTCTCCTCAGCTGAACATAATCATCTGGTATTAGATTCGCGGCTCCCAAACTAAGGGGCACGCCCCGTGTGAAGTTATCTGCTCAATATTCATCGTTTAATAACAATGATTAAATCATTCTAAGATAAAAACAAGTATCTACCGTTACATACATGCAAATCATAATGTTTTCAGTCACCTCGACCCATTTTCTATTAAGATCTAAATAGAAAATATATAGACAGAAAAAATATAATTTCATATAAATACAAAAGATAGGGGGGGGGGCGTTCGGATCTCCTGGAAGCTGGGAGTCACGGTATTAGACAGAGTAAAATCTATAAAGGCGCAAAACGTTTGTAACTCGAGTGGAAAGGGATGCACAGAGAAGTCGTTGCTTTGTGCCATTCACCGAGTTCTAGAGCCATTACCAGATGAAATGCCGTAAAAATAGCGTCCATAGTTATGAAGCTATTTATCCATTCCATGTTTCCAGGCCGCGTCCGAAATCGTGTCTTTCCTCTTTCCAGGCCGCGTCCGAAATCGAGTCTTTCACTTTAGAAGCATTTAAGTCGTTTATTTCTTTTCCAGACAGTTAACGATTTTTTTTTCAGTTTCTTGAATCCGTCAATGTGGCGGCTTTGAAGTCATGTTTTTGCTTTTATCATTTTATACATTTTATTTCTTCATTTTGTGTTGATTTATTTATATATTCATTCATTTACTTCTCACTTAATCTATTTATTTGCTTATTCATTTGTTTATATGCTTATTAATTTGTGTTTATGTATGGATTTAGTTATCGATTTGTTTATTTATTCTTTTGTCTATCTATCTATTTATTTATTTATTTGTACCTAACTCTTATCCATTTTAAGGTGTCATTGTAACGCATTGGTTTCAATTCTGCCAGGTAACTAGGAAGCTCTGGGTTCGATTCTAATCATTGATTACCACTTGTCTAGGCTATACAAACACAGTTTAAATATGGAAGTACGGCTACGGACAAACGTCTTCTGCGTGAGGTCCTTAACTACTAGTAATAAGAATTTATAGATGCCATGCACTTGAATCATGCTCTAGAACTCAAAGTCAGCATTAGAATCAAATTGCTCTGTCATTCAAGACTCCTACCCTTCTTTCAGGCACAGACAAAATTCCATCATTGGTAAGCAGTTACGGAAGCATTTGGTACTACTACAACAATGGAAATAAGCTTGAGGACCACAATGGAAATAAGTTGAGGACCACAATGGAAATAAGCTTACATGCTTTTTTTGTGTTATCCTCGGCAATTGTAATTGTTATTTCGAACTATGTGTTCTTGACATTATCTGCACTTCATGTATATTGATTCAATGCCTAATGAAATTATCATTATTATCATTATTATCATTATTAACATTATTATTATTATTATTATTATTATTATTATTATTATTATTATTATTATTATTATTATTATTATTATTATTATTATTATTATTATTATTATTATCATAATTATTATCATTATTATTATTATTATTATTGTTATTATTATTGTTATTATTATTGTTATTATTATTATTATTATTATTATTATTATTATTATTATTATTATTATTATTACTATTATTTATTATTATTATCAGTATTATTATCTATTATTGTTATTATTACTTATTATCATTATCATTATCATTATCATCATCATCATCATCATCATCATCATCATCATCATCATCATCATCATCATCATCATCATCATCATCATCATCATCATCATCATCATCATCATCATCATCATCATCATCATCATCATCATCATCATCATCATCATCATCATCATCAAAGGGAAGGAGTCTCCAAAGATAAGCTCAGCATCTTTCTTATGACGTAGAGCATTGATTTTCAACACCTCATGCATTGGTTAGGATTAGGAAAAGTCTGAGCTCCATTTTGACTATTATTCGACATTTCTCATAAGTATCTTATAAAGAATTTGAAATAATGTTGTTGTTTAACCTAATCAGGGAAGCAGTCTGTACAATGTTATGTTCTGGATGACGCAAGGCAGGCAGATTCTGCAGAAAATTAGAAGTCTTGGTTAAGACCAAGATGACCAGGTTCAGCATGGTTATGATAAATCTAACATATTTTCCCTAGAAATGATACTTTTTCAACAAAAATCGAACGTACTAAAATGTGCAAAATATTTAGTATTATTTTTGCCAGTGTAGCATAACTTCAGTTCATTAAACTTTTTTATTTTTATTATCGAAATGATTATTTGTATCTTTATTTATCTATTCAGTATATACTTGGCGTCATGACTACTATCCAATATCAATGCCCTACTCTAGTATCAATAATTTCGTAACTTCAAGGGCTCCTGAAGAAAAACTATGCACTTTTGTTTTGCTTTTTAATATATAATTAACACATTTGTAACTTCCTTTACAATGACATCATGCAGAGTGTTCTTGATAGGATCACCGAGGCATTCAGGAAGCCGATGACAGCTATCGGGCTAGACCCATAGAGCTTCGTCGATATCCTTGGCTCGGTCTGAGGATCGAGTGCCAGTCCAAAAGGCTACACTGGGGGGCTTTGTCTCCGGGAGGCGCGAGTTGGGTGTCTCCAACGCTCTGGCACCACACGCCTCTAGCTTCCACTTATCTTTAGTCTAAATACCATATATGGAAATGGGGTTTTGTCGTTTCCCTCACATGTCATTTTGTGACTCCAGAGCGTTGATCCTTGAAAATTGAATTATAGAAAATTTTGCGAATTTAAACCAATTTACTTAATCATCTCTTTATCATCCAATATCACAGTGTCAATACTGACTTGAATGGGCTCATCAGAAATCCATACCTCACTCAGACCGGTGTCCATCCCTAAACTGAATAATGGAATTGTCTGGCATCAGATTAAAAAAGAAAGAGAGAAAGAATAAAATCCCTATCCCACTCCCCACGCAGTGAGGAGTGAGAAACCCGTGATAGGACAAAACCTGGTCAGTTGCGACAAGCCGCTGGCTACCGCGGTACTAGGGGCGTTAATTAAGAACATAAGAACATAAGAATGAAGGAGACTGCAAGAGACCATAAGGCCTACACTAGGCAGCTCCATATCCATCACCACCTGTCATCCTCATCCATAAAATTGTCTAACCGTTTCTTAAAACAACTGATAGTTTCAGCGCTCACTACATGGTTACTAAGTCTATTCCATTCGTTGACCACCCTATTAGTAAACCAATTCTTGCCTATTTCCTTCGTAAATCTAAATTTGTCCAGTTTAAATCCATAACTGCGAGTCCTGCCCTGTTGTTTTAATTTGATAACCTTGTTTGCATCACCATTGTTAAAGCCTTTGATCCATTTGAACACCTCTATTAGATCACACGCACTCTGCGTCTTTTCAGAGAATGCAAGTTAAGGTGCCTAAGCTTCTCTTCGTAAGGCAAATTTCAGAGTCCATGTATCATTTCAGTCATTCTTTTCCGTACTGATTCTAGTGAATTGATGTCCATTCCGTTTGGGTTTGAAATGGAACGGATGGTAGAGAGGGGATGGTGATTTGGGTGCAGTTGGGAGCAGAAGCGTGACGTTTTACTCCTTCAGCAAGATGGCCTTCGTTATACATTTTATTGCAACTGACGTCATATGATTTTCTATCTATTTTGGGATGAGACCCCGAATAACTAAGGCCATCTCGATTATTCTTATCGTCACGATAATGTCATTAATCTATCTTATTGTGGCTGAGACAAAATTACTTCATTCAGCTTAGAGAACGCTAGACACAATATCTTTTGCCAGTAGAAATATTGGAATACCCACAAGAACCATTTTCTTTTCCCTTCTTTCTTTCTTTCTTTCTTTCTTTTTCGCTCCTCGATATCCTTTTTGTTTTTCCAGTGTCTCCTGTCTCTATCATTTCTTTTTCTATTACCTTTTTACTCTCCTTTGTGGTAATGTTTCTTATTTTTCTATTTTTCCTTTAACTCCTCTGGCTCCATCTTCTTTTCCTATTCCTTCCTCTTTCTATCTTCCTCCTCCTTTTATCCTCCTTCTCCTCCTCCTCTCACTCTTACTCCTCTTTCTTCCTATCTTCCAACTCCTCTTCCTCTTCTTTCTCATTTTCCTTCTCCTCCTCCTTCTCTTACTCATACTTCCTCTCGTCTTTCTTATCTTCCTCCTCCTCCTCCTCTTCATTCCAGTTGTGTCTGCTTCCTTTTCCTCCTCTTTTTCTTTCTTATTTTCCTCATCCTCTTTCTCACGTCCACCCTCCTGTCCACTTCACAATCTTTCTAATATTTCTCAAGGGTCCCTCCTCCTCCTCCTCCTCCTCCTCCTCCTCCTCCTCTCCTCCTTCTCCTCCTCCTCCTCCTCCTCCTCCTCCTCCTCTTCCTCCTCCTCCTCTCCTCCTTCTTCCTCCTCCTCCTTCTTCCTCCTCCTCCTCCTCCTCTCCTCCTCCTCCTTCTTCCTTCTCCTCCTTCTCCTGCTTGCTATAGTCCACAAAGATAGTAGCACTGGTGAATTATCGGAGACGAAGTTCTTTTCCTGCCCCTACCCACCTTTCTCCTCCTCCTTCTCCCTCTTCCTCTTCCTCCTTCCTTTCTCATTTTCCTTCCTCCCTTTCTCCCGCCCTCCTTCTCTTCTCTTTTTCTCATCCTTCATCTTTTTCCTCCTTCTCCTTTTCCTCCTTCTCCTCTTCCCTTGCTCCTCCTTCCTTTCTCATTTTCCCTCCTCCCGCCCTCCTTCACCTCTCCTTTTCTCCTCCTCCTTCTTTTCCTCCTCTGTCTCCCAATTTCTCTTCTTCTCTTCCCCATCCCACCCTTCCACTTCTTTTCCCCTCCTTCTCTTCTCCTCCCTTCCTCCTTCCCTCCTCCTCCTTCCTTCTGCTTCCTTTTCTTCCTCTTCTATTTCCTCTCCCTCCCTCCCACACCTCTTCTTCCCCTCCCCCCATCCTCATTCGCCTCCTCCTTCTCCTTTTCCTCTCTTTCCTTCGCTCCTTCTTCTCTTTCCTCCTCTCCCAGAAGCTTCCATACCTGAGGGTGGCTGTGATTTCGCTTTCTATCATTTTTTCTTCTTTCTGTCCTTCAGGAGTCGAAGAATGGAAAATCTGAGACGACTAAGTAGGAAGTGGTGAGAGAGCAAAGAGGGAAGCGAGGAAGAGAGGAGGAGGAGGTAGGAGGTGGGAGGAGGTAAGGGTGGGGTGAGTGTGTGAGTGTACTGGGGAGTATAAGGAGGAGAAGGAGGAGAAAATAACGAGAGAATATTAAACCCACGTTATCTAAATCCCATAGAATGCCATTATACTAATTATCAACACCATAACTGAGATAACTAGCACGAACTCCAGCCCGAGGTTGAACATAATCCTTTGTCATTAGTTAGAAATAGATTTGTAAAGTGGGTCATTGTGATATAAGTGTTCATAATGTTATGGATGTTCCACAATTCTTCGAATGGTGATATCAGTCTATCTCTGTAATACTCTTTCTTGTGTGTATAGGCAATGAAAATATGCTTTACTCCAACTAACATCTTTATCATAATGAATGAACAAATAAATAATAAAAATATATGAATAAAAAATCACACAATATTAGATAATAAAAAACAACAAATAAACAAATAAAGAATAGATCAAAGAATAAATAAGTAGACCAATAAGCAAACAAGTAAACAAACAAATGAAAAATAGATAAATAAACGCATAGATAAATTCATTGATAAAAAATTGATAAATGAAAAATAATAAACAATGAAATAAATGAACAAGTGAATAAATAGAAAATAAAGTAAATGAATGAATGAATAGATAAATGAATAAACAAATAAACGAAACAAACATTCGAAAAGAACTAATGTGACCAAATGATATGGAGTTCTGTGAAATGTGACCCAGACTTAACAAGGTTAGGAAACACGGCCCTTGCACAGAAAAAAAGGAAAGGAAGGACAAGCCATCTCCTTCTCCCAACAAAGAAAATAACCAACATAAAATACAAAACTAACAAGTCTGAAACAGGACACAAACGTAATGAAGAACCTACATCTGTACGCACGCCCTGTCGCGGTCAACGAGACTCTTCTCGTCTTGCGTCCCAGCGATGGATGCCTACACACGGTCAGTCTACGAAATGAACGTTAGAGAGGATTGACATCCTACCGCCCCTCTCCAAAGCCCACCAACACCCCCGAGGAGCTGACACACACTCTCCGGTTAAAGCCCTAGATAATTCTCTGCGAACTGTCACTACTGTTTTGTATTTTTTTTCACATGAGAACAGACAACTGAAGACTTCTCCCATCCTTGTGCCAACCGTTGACATGAATAGGTCGCTTTCACAACACATACATGGCATAAAAAAGGCTTACTTTCACAATACACATACGAGATAAAAAAAAATCAGATTCACAATACATAATCTATCGTTTCCTCAGGAAGAGATATATGGGAAGACCTGAGGACCGTTCCCGGCTACAACTGGGTTCCGTTCAGAGAAGCTTGGAGCGATGATTTATCCTCTTTGCTGACGATGGATCACCGTCAATTTGGATGGAGAAGACAAAGGCACCGGGAACTGTGTCACCAGGTATGAAAGGGTTTAATTAAATCAGGCCACAGAGGAGGCGCAAGTGGCATCTTTTGTGCATCCTCCATGTTAAGCGTTCTATCTAGGGTTCGAGTCTCGTAGACAAAGCCGTTTAATCAAACTGTCGTACTGAGGAACAATGCCACCCAATTCGAAAGAGGTTTATCGAGATCGCAACCCCTACGATGTTGAATGTGTTAGCGGGAAATGTCTACAGAGATGAATGAAATCCCCTAGCGACAGAAAGAACCAGAGGAAAAGTGCCACCCTGCACGGAAGGAGGTCATGGTGTAAACTACTTGCTACCGAGGGAGAGCCTCGGAGACGAATGAAATGTAGACTGACCGCAACTACAACAAAAGGAAAAGTACCATTCAGTAAAGAAGGGTTAGGTGAAGTAGGATAGATAGCTCCATAGTTACCAAATGGTTGCTACCGAGTTGAATCTAAATAGTTTGATGACATTAAAATTAACGGCTCGGGGCGAGAGGAATTAATTAGAGCCGACTTAAAACCCTTATCTACCGGGAAATGCCATCTAGATAAAAGAAATCGCCCAGCCGCCGTATTCAGAACAAAAGGAAAAGGGGCACCTGGTATGGAAATGGCTAGACTCTGTTTTTCACTTGACTGCTTCAATGCGATTTCGGGCCAAAAGGATTCGGGCGAGTGTGGATTGTGTGGATTAGGAGGGTGGGGGTTGGGGAGATGGTGACATGGGGGGGTTGCTAGGCTTTTGGGGGATGGGAATGAAGAGGATGAAGAGAGGGGAGAAAGTGGTGGAGGATGATAAGGAAAAAAGTATTTTTTTTCATTATCCGCCTGGTAGGCCTATGTCGACCTGTGTGTACTTTGTGTCATTCGTCTTCAGTCGGCCCGGTCCTCCTACCCTTCTGTCTTGTCATATATCTCGAAGTGGTATACTCAGTTTATTTCAGATTGGTAGATGCTTTCTTTCCTAATTGAGCTGAATTGTGGGTTTGTGGTTATTATGTTTCATACAATTACAATTCTTACTTTATCTGATTTTAATTTCGTTCTTAAAACGTTCAAATTTGGCAAAGACTCATTACGAAGGGTTATATGATTTCCTTTACTTAACCTTATCGTCATACAATCCACCTCTAAGTTCTTAAGGCTTTGGGAATCAGAAACTAATATTTTTTTTTTATATAAAGCGTTAAAGCTCAATTAATTTCAGTTATGCAGACGGTGATAATTTTTGTGAAGTAATCTTATTTTTGTGAAGTAATCTTATTTTTGTCAAGTAATCTTATTCAAGTGAGAACAAATCCTTTTCTTTTGAATATTAACCCCTTTTATAACTTGTGGCCCTTTTCCCGTAATCCTGCCTGTCGCCGCGCTATCTTTACAAAGAATTACAAAGGCGGAGCATGCCGACAGGAGACCTTTTGGTCCATAACTAGGTTGGATGCGGAAAAAATAAAATAATAAATGAATAAAAGAAAATAAATAAAATTATAATAATATAATTCATGCCCGTGGCTCTCCATAAGTAAGAAGAAGTAAAGGCAATGAACAATGCCTGGGCGAGCGGTGAGCCCTACGTGTTTGGTGTCAGAGTTGTGGCAACACGCCACTACTGTAGTTTCCCCTTAACGCGCATAGCATTTTTGTAAATAGAAATTACTATGATTTAACAAACCATTGTATGTGTCCATAAATATAATTTCTATATTGCAATAAAAGTTGCCACAAACTAGGATAGCCCTTGTAAGGAGAAAGTATCTGAATGTAACATTATTGTATAATTTTACAAAGTTATAAAATATTGATTATTCATGGCAGACGGAAATGCAATTAACAAGTCCAAAGAAATTTAAAGTTTGTTTAAATCCTCATGTTACAGACGAGTACCATGAAGTGGTAACAAACCACATCAGAGTCGAGACACAGGGTCTCCTGAAATGGGACTCCCCTCCCCCCGAGGCTCTGTAGTGACATATGCCAATAGGAAACACAAGAGCAGGGAACGATAGTAACAAAGGTTGTTTCGAGAAGGGTGAGGCAAATAAAGGAGCAAACTTCTGAGAGAGGGTAGTGATTATGATGAAAAAGAAGAATAAGAAAAGAAATGGATGGGGGAGCGACAAGGAAATGAGGTAAAGAAAAGAAAGAGCGTAGAAGCAATATATTCAGTTCTATTTTGTTTCGTCTTGTTATGTTTCAGTTTATGTTATTCCATTTTGATTTTGGTTTTCGGAGTTTATTTCTTTATTCGTATTAATTTTATTCGGCTTTGTTTTATTCAATCTTTTATTATATTTGATTTAACTTTTTTATTTCAGATTATTTGATAATATTCTACCTTGTTTAATTTCATATAATTATATTCTGTGTCGTTCTACTTTATATCAGTATATTTTATTTTCCAGTATTTTGTTTTCTTTCATTCCGTCTTGTTTAATCTTATTTCCTATTGTATCGTTACTTTCTATTTCTCTTGATTTCAATCTACTGTGCCGGGTGGCTTATACCCTTCTATCCCAAAGGCTTGCCAGTCTCATGATCGCTTAGTTGCGGTTCGAATCTCGCACTTCTCTCTGGTTCCCAGCAGTGACTAGTGCATAGGGCAAATGTGACGGCTTCGGCCGCAGCTACTCAGCGCCTACTGGTGTAGGCTCCTCACATTCACCTTTAATCTACCCCACTGTGGTAACTGATGGGATTGTGAAGAACTTGCGGGTAATCACGTGTTCATTAACGATCTCTCACATTTGTGATGTAATCTGATACTGAACGGGTGAGGGCTTCGTTCACTTGATCTCTCGTTATCTTGAGACTAAGAGCCCTCCGCCTGTTCACCGTGGAAGGTCCTCTTACCACGTCATTACCGAAGTGGGTGACGCGACGCGGCCGTGAATGGAATAGCCCGGCGGCAACCGTACTAAGTAATGAGCGGGTTGATGCTGTCTCACACAGAAAAGCAATTTACATGCGGACGGAATGCTCACGGTAAAGCGTACACACGCACACACACACGCGCACACACACACACACACACACACACACACACACACACACACACACACACACACACACACACACACACACACACACACACACACACACACACACACACACACACACACACACACACACACACACACACACACACACACACACACACACACACACACACACACACACACACACACACACACACACACACACACACACACACACACACACACACACACACACGAACGAACGCACGAACGAACGAACGAGCAAACAAACGAACGAAAACGCAATACAGGGACGGGATCTCACGAGCATAGATCTTATTCCATAGACTACAAATAAGTAATCATGAACCGGTAAATGCAAAACATATAAATTCTGATACAAAGAAGGTAAGAGCGCATGGAAAGTAGAGAAACTACACCAAAGCAGATATTAAGTTCAAGTTATCAGCAGATTTCATAGTATGATATCTTCATCGTTAAATCTTTCATCAATGCGATATGGTCTATCATTTTTTGTTTTGGCTGAAACCAATTGATTTTATTCATTTGAAAAACAAAATAAATACCAAATGGACCTTCGATTGGTTCATACACCATTTGGTCCTAAGTTGATCTCACAAGTGAATGAACCGTTTGACGGCAGCTACACCAGGGACCCATGGAATCCACCAGCTTGTTGAAGAGGTTGAAATATCAATGCTATTAGCCGCAGTAATATGAGGACTATTAGCAACTGGGTTTGCGTATCAGATTCCAAACGGGACCGACTCCCCGGCACGAGGCCTAAGCGGAATAATAGCCGTTAAATTTCGAAATAACGGTCATTATAGTTTGAGTTAACTGACCGTTATATTTCGAAATAACGGCCGTAATGCGTGCGGGGTGATAATACTGGCAAATGCACTATGTCCAAGGTGCCGTTGACCCATTGAACATGGTGACGTACTCTATGGAATTTGTTCTGGCTAAGGATGGAAGGCGGATTCATGCACGTCCAGGGGCAAAGTCGGAAAAAAAGGGAGTTTCCAATCGATTGAGACTTCTCCAGTCTGAAGTTCGAACAAACTTTATGAGGTACCTCACTGTTGTTGCTAATGTTGTTTTTGTTGTTTCTCTTGTTGTTATTGCTATTGTTATCATTACTGATGTTTTATTGTTGCTATTCTTGTTGTCGCTGTTGTTGTTGTTGTAGATCATCCTGTTATTGCTATTGTTATTGTTACTGATGTTCTTATTGTTGCTATTCTTGTTGCCGTTGTTGTTGTTGTAGATCATCCTGTTATTGTTATTGTTGTTGTTATGACCTCGGCGATACTGAGTTAAAACACAGGAGCAACAGATAACATATTCCTCTTGTGCCCCCTCCAGATATTCTCCACTTCGGAGAAATGGTGTTCGTGTCTGTCTGTCCGCTTCCAGTGTGAGAACATGTGTGACAATAAGAGAAGCATCTTGGCAGTGTGGGCATGTGGTGCCTGTCGTGTTGCCTAACCGATCTTGGTATGTCCTGACTGTGTAATGATCTCGGCGAATTATGCTCAAGTGTCATCTGTTATATTTGGCTGGGCCTCTGATTGGTATTCAGGTAATAGGAAGCAACACTGTTTGGCTCCATACTAGTTAGAGTTCTGTCTTTGAGTATTGTGTATATGTTTGTATTGGTAACGTGGGGATGGGTGGTGATAGTGGTATGCTGAGAGCCACAATGGAAATAAGCTTACATGCTTTTTTGTGTTATCCTTGGCAATTGTAATTGTTATTTCGAACTATGTGTTCTTTTCATTATCTGCACTTCATATATATTGATGCAAAGCCAAACTTACTTATGTATCATGTTACACTGGAGTAGGTTTGGTGTTTCTGGGAGTTGAAAAGTGATCTCTCACGTAGTATAATGGCTACTTGAATTTTGTTTGGCGTTCTGCGTAGCATGCATATCAATATATTTTCAGATACAAAAAAAAAAAAAAATGTTTACCATGTGCAGGTGATCTTTGAGTGTTGACTTTGCGCAGCCGGTGAGTATTCGTAGTGTCTTGTTTTGTGTGATTTGTAGTTAATGGTGTATGTCTGAAACGGGTGTTGTCCACGCTATGCTAACATAGTCCAACACGGACCTTTGCACTATTTATATACCAACATATGGTGTCGGTGCATCGTCCATAGTCTTTGCTAGTCGTTGATCTCAGGACGTTGAGATGTGTACAGCATTTCCATGTAATATCTGTTGCGAAAGTTATAGATGCAGTGTATGTGACTCCAATTATTTTTGCCTGGTGTGTGTGTGTGTGTGTGTGTGTGTGTGTGTGTGTGTGTGTATGTGACCGGGGGAAGGGGTGTGTATTGTGTGTGCAGTTGAGTGTGATATATAGTTTGGTGCGGTATTCGTACTTGTCGCGTGTGAGAAGTGTAATTGTGGACTTGGCTTGCACAAACTTGGGCTGGTTCTAAATTAGCCAATGCTCTAGCCCAGCGTTTCTCAACCAGGGTTCCCCGGAACACTAAGGTTCCGCAAAAGGTTCCTAAGGGTTCTGCGAGAACAAGTGAGATAAGTTAATGCACTTTTGATTTTTTACCTAATTTCATATACGTAATATAATTAAATAGCACGACATATTCTTGGTTATTGTAATAATGTAATATAGACATCATCCTATCTAACCTATTATTGCGATGAAAATAAAATGAGAAAGTTATGGTATATGTTTTTTTATTCATTTATTTTTTTTATTATTATTTTTTTTTTTGCGCAGGGATTCCTTGAGACATGCAATTTATTTTAAAGGTTACGCAAGGATAAAAAGGTTGAGAAACGCTGCTCCAGCCTGTGAATATATGGTTGGAGGCAAATTGTACTAAAGCTGCATCCTGTTTGTGATGAATAATTTACCTTGATTTTTTGGATTACGTGCTGGATTAGATCAGCAGCTGTTCACTTTAGGATGAGAGCGCAGAAGTCATATATTCCAGTCACAGGGTAATGCTATGCTCACACACCATTTCTTTGCTAAAGGGTGATAGTAACGGCTTCGAGTATTAGTGGAAATGTGTTTGTGAATAATTTGTCAATTGTAAAGCGGCCCCTATACGACCAATAAAATGATATTGCGCAATATTCCATATTGTACAATATTATTGACGGTGTAGGAATGGTATTGAAGAGGTACACGTGTTTGGCCTGTGCACTTGATGTCATCAATGTACGAGTATTGTGTCATTCTTCAAATTCATCCCTACATGGTCAATAATATTGTAAACTACTGAATATTGCGCAATAATATTGATCGCATAGGGCCCGTTTACGGTGCAATATATATGTTTTTTTCAAATATGTTGTGTATACTTAAACTGAAAAGCTTGAGTATAGAGTCTTGTGGGTCTCCGTTTGGTATGTTCCTGATACGTGATTTGGTTTATGTGTATTGTACGTGTGCGTGTCTACCACTGTGTTGAGGAGATTAACAATAAGCAGGGCATGAGTGTAGGGAAGGGGACACCGAATCTGTCACCCATTCAACACGGTACCGTTCTCTTCGGCTTGTTTCACACGTATCGACTTTTCGCCGTGCGCCGTCCACGACACGACGTCGTGCTCTCAAGCAACCGTGGATGTCTATGGGGACTTTCACACGTCACGACCATGCCCACATGTGAAAGCGTCCATAGACACACATGGTTATTTGAAAGCGCGACATTGTGTTGTGGACGGCGCACTGCGAAAAGTCGATACGTGTGAAACGAGCCATAGACGAATAAAATTCTCGGGTTGTAACCAGAACAAAATCCTCATATCACATGACGAAACTGAATGGGGAGTTTGAACACTTCCAATGCAGTGTAATTCCCTCGATGGAATTAGATCCTTTAGCGGTGGTCAGGACAATTGTTTATTTTTAATGCAGAGCTAAAAAATAAATAAATATATAACTAAAGCTTTATAAATAAAGTTGCATAAAATTCATAACAGAACCGAATGGCCACGTAATCAAAATTGTTTATTTTTGATACAGAGCTAAAGAAATAGATAAATAGCTTTATAGATAAAGTTAGATAAAGTCCTTTGGCGTAAAGGGATCGTGTAACTATAGCGTGAGAAAATGATCTTAGGCCATGTTATGTGAGAGAGTGCTGGTAGGCTAGTTATAAGAAAATTAATTATCTAATTGTTTTAGTGGCTAATTACATGTTCGTTAATCTATCTGAGGAAACATAATTTATTTTTGTCCTTAAACCAGTTATTATAAAATGTATCATGATGTTTGTATTTTATGATTTAAGTTTATGAAAAAAAAAACCGATAGAAATATGTCACAATCTATATTTAGGATATTTTTAGACATAAGTGTTATCTTTAGATTTCTGCAAAGTGGAAAAATGTTGGGACACTGAGTTGATGAAACTCGTCCAACTTCACAAAATAGTGAATTAATAGGCAGGGCAAATTCTTGTCTGTGTTTCTACATTAACTACATTTGATTTAAATCCATCTTTGATATTTACCAATTAATTCTGAATTTGATCCACCATCTGGCAAAGTCGATAGCGATGTCCCCAATTTTTACTGACAAATATTGCGGAGCTCCACTTGAATATTCAGCAGTGATATATCTGGATATGAAATTGGTATTCATATGTGTGTCCACAATGGTGCCCATTGTTGACACTAATGTCTTTATGATTAGAAGTTCATCGTCGGTTCTTTTGAGTTACTAGGGACCAAAAGGTCTCCTGTTGGCATGCTCCTCCTTTGTAATCCTTTGTATACTCTAATCCCGGTGTCGCGCTATACGGTAGCGCCGGATGTGGATATATTATGAGCAAGTTTAATTAGCTTAATCAATAAAATCATCTGGCGATAGCTAGAACTTTAAATTAACGACCACCATCTACCCCTGGTTAAGATACTCTCGTAATCTTTCGAGTCCAATGGCTCGTAAGGGAGACCTGGCTACAGTAGCCAACAATAGAAAGCCGCAACGGCGGCACCGGACAGTGTGACACCGGCATTAAGTATTTGGGTGTCCTTCTGTGGAATGAAATGGTCGATATATATACATACATACATACATGCATACATATATATATATATATATATATATATATATATATATATATGTGTGTGTGTGTGTATATATATATATATATATATATATATATATATATATATATATATATATATGTGTGTGTGTGTGTGTGTGTGTGTGTGTGTGTGTATGTGTGTGTGTGTGTGTGTGTGTGTGTTTGTGTATGTGAGTGTGTGTGTGTGTGCGTGTGTATGAAAATATATGTATATATACAGTATGTATATATATATATATATATATATATATATATATATATATATATATATACATGTGTGTGTGTGTACACACACACACACACACACACACACACACACACACACACACACACACACACACACACACACACACACACACACACACACACACACACACACACACACACATTCACACACACACACACATACACGTCCCGAAATTTGGGAGTTAAACCATGCATAACTGGCATTTGGAAATCTGAAGTATCAATATTCAATATGAATTAGAAACAGTTGAAAGTGCCTTTTGCAGACATTCGTAACTTTCTCCTGTTCATTTTTTTTCAAATAGTACGTAGCTTATAAAAGTTTAAGTAATTGGTAGATCAACATTCTTTTTCTGACTGACAATTAAATTTGTGGTCTTCAGTCACCCCGAGTGATACATCTCTTTCTGCTTTATTGCTGTTTTCATTATCACTCGTCTTCTGAATTAATTCCTGAATGTATCGTAGGCTAAGGGAAGAAAACAATACTAAACGCGCTGAAAATCTTCCTTTCTTTTTTGTAAAATACCCTTTGGTAGTGATCAACAGGTACACTCAATATTTTCATCAAATGGGAGGCTCTTCGGAAAATTTCTCACCTATCAGTTGGACTCTTATTTCCGTTTTTAAGACTTTCCCAGTACAAGTTCTTAACTTCGTAGTGTTCTTCGTGTTCTCTCAGCTGTTGGTCTTTACAGGTCCTCTATCCCCTCAGCTGTACAAGTAGTTCTTTCCAGGTCCTCTATTCCCTCAGCAGTAGTTCTTTGCAGGTCCTCTATCCCCACAGCTGTAGTTCTTTGCAGGTCCTCTATTCCCTCAGCTGTGGTTCTTTGCAGGTCCTCTATCCCCACAGCTGTAGTTCTTTGCAGGTCCTCTATTCCCTCAGCTCTAGCTATTTGCAGGTTCTCTATTCCCTCAGCCGTAGTTCTTTGAAGGTCTTCTATTCCCTCAGCTGTGGTTCTTTGCAGGTCCTCTATTCCTTCAGCTGTAGTTCTTTGAAGGTCTTCTATTCCCTCAGCTGTAGTTCTTTGCAGGTCCTCTATTCCCTCAGCTGTAGGTCTTTGCAGGTTCTCTATTCGCTCAGCTGTAAGTCGAGTTCCTCTATTCCCTCAACTGTAAGTCGAGGTCCTCTATTCCCTCAGCTGTAGGTCTTTGCAGGACCTCTATTCCCTCATCTGTAGGTCTTTGCAGGTCCTCTATAGTCTTTTTACCCTTATATGAGGATACTCGCTGGCCGAGCGAGTTGGGCGTCGTTATTTGCGGTGAAGGTCGAGGGGATGGCAGTTCGAACTCTGTCACCGGAGGTTTGAACTAAGGGCATGGTTCATTAAATTCCACGCTTCGAAGTTTTAGGTAAAGAGCACCGTCCTATTCTCCTGATAGAGGGTCGTTTGTAACGTTAAACCAAATCACCTTTATTTGAGCTTATCTTTTATTCGGGAAGAAGAATTCCGATTTCTACAAGACCCTGGAAACCAGGGTCACTTTCGAATATTCTGGTACATTTCCGAAAGGCGTTTTTGTTGCGAATGTCGATTTTCGACGTTTTGAGAATTTCAGTTTTAGGAACTATTGGTAGGAAGAACATTGGCGTCCATTTTTGTGTTGAGCCTGTTGTCCTTTTTCTGTAAACGGATGCAACATCCGTGGCTCATTAATTATCAGCAGTTACCCTGACACCAAGAAACATTGCTTAACTGAGAGCAACCCGTCTAAAAAAAAAAAAAAAAAAAAAAAAAAAAATTAAAAGCCAAAAATTACTAGAATTTGAATCACTGCCCATCGGAAGTGACCAACATAAAACATTAATAATAATGCTTATTGATGAATATCTTGATTTTTTTATTAGTCTATTATCTTTTTCATTCAGTTTAATTGAAAACGCGGGTATAGAGGCAGCTGGAATGTAAGTACGGATGGACATTTTGATACGCACTCACGCGCACGCATATACACACATACACACACATACACCCACACACACACACACACACACACACACACACACACACACACACACACACACACACACACACACACACACACACACACACACACACACACACACACACACACACACACACAAACACACACACGTTCATACAAACGAACACACAAACGCGCTCAAATGAATGATACGTCATTTACTCACATTTGCTGGGACGTTTGACTTCTATGTATATATATATATATCTATATATGCATATGCACGCATGAACAAGCCTCCATCCAATACGCGAGGGAAATTAGGCGCATGTCCATCACACAAGTGATAATGTCACTCTGTAAATTATTAATTGAATATATTTTGTTACTGTTTGGCCCCTGTACCTCTGCCTTCACAGTGGCCGGGGCGGGGCCTCTTGGCGGCGCTCAAGCGGCTTTGCTTTGTGGCGATGCTATTGTCGTGAAGAGAAAGAGGTTTTGGTGAGTTCGTCTCCTTTATTGTAAGGTACGAGCGAACTGATTTTGCATGCAGCGGAAGCCTATATATATATATATATATATATATATATATATATATATATATATATATATATATATATATATATATATATATATATACACATATATATATATATATACATATATATATATATCACTACAGTAGATACAACAAAAGAAAAAATTAAAAGGTGTATAGACAAACTCAAAGTTAATAAAACACCAGGGCCTGACGGTTGGCATCCAAGAATCTTAAAGGAAATGAAAAATGAGATTGTTGTTCCATTAGAAATTATTTTCAAGAAATCCATCATATCCGGAGATGTCCCAAGAGAATGGAAGCTAGCTAACGTTACTCCCATATTAAAAAAAGGTGACAAAAAGAAACCAAATAACTATAGGCCTATAAGTTTGACTTCAATCGTAGGAAAAATAATGGAAACTATCATCAGAGATGCTATCGAACATCATTTAGAAAGTAACCGTTTGATAAATGATAGCCAGCATGGTTTCAGACGGAAACGTTCTTGCGTGACTAACTTACTCGAATTCTACAACACAGTTATCTCGAATTATGACAAAAGAAACAATATATATTTAATAT
>NC_134812.1:42527293-42532293 GCF_046742065.1 Oratosquilla oratoria
GTCCCATTGGACAAAAGCAACCTCAAAGATTTTGACGTTGTTCCTTCACAGTTATTACACGTGATCCTCAATTAGATCTCCACACACTGCTAGTTTTTGTGATGTCATCAAAACATTCTTTCTTCTACTCCGTTTACACAGAGAACAGTACATGCGCAATGAACATTTTAGTACCTCTATGCATATTTCGTACATAGATACACAAACAAACATAATTTTGAAATTTGTCCAAGGTAAACGTGTACTTTAACACGGAAGGATTAGGTCCGGCGCGCTGAGTGTTGTGAAGAATCTTCACGGTGGTGAAAAATATTCGTCCTTTTCCGCCAGGAAGCAAAGCGCAAATGTCCTCTGGACGCAGCACCTCCCGGTCTGGCGCGCAAACACGGAGTGACGTATACAATGACACTATTTCTAGGTGTGGTACAAGGGAAACAGGTGTTGAAAATAGATACGTCTTAACTTACATTACTCTTATCCCCTTTTACCTTTGCATCCTGTGAATGGATTATCCATGATTTCAGATCTTTGTCTCATTTCAGCCTTATCGTTTGCATTATAAAATATATAAAAAGAAATGCCATGTGAAAACACATACAGTATCTGAGATTAAAAAAAAAATTGTACCATAGTCATGTGCTTGATAAAGCGAAACGGCGTACTAATAAAGGTTCTGTCTTCACATTTGGTGTTTCTTTAATAGACATGTCGGCAATTACCAATTACATACACATTCACTGTTCACTTGTTACGTCTAAGCTGGGTTCGAGTCCTTGGCTTCACTACGTAACACATTATAATATATCTAATCATACAAGTCATTTGAAGTCCCACGGCTGAAAGAAGGCCTCCCCTCTGCCACGCCTGCTAGATTCTCTATTTTGTCCCTCAGCAGGATGTTTGTTCATTTCTTTGACAAAACACAAACTGAAATGTAATTTTCTGGCCAAGTGCACATTTTATTCTTATGATTTAACACCTTCTTTAGCATGTTACGGATTTGTTTTTATTCTGTCTGCCACCTTGGTCGCCTCCGTGGAATTTTTCTCCGCGGTAGCTAAGGAGAACGGTCTGAACCGCGGCGGTTCAGTTACAGTGTAAGTCAATTAAGGCGTTCACACACACAACGGCGCATCTTCTCCTTGACTATGTGGTACCGCTGGTATGAACAGGGCCTTATTATCTTTCTCTGTCACGATGGCAATTTATTGATTGTATGTATATTGATGATAAAGTCATAGCATCGGAAGCGAAGGAGTTCAAAATCGAAACACTATCAACAATCTCTAAGCTTGTACCCTTATAGACATTAAAACCTGACACAGTGTTTGCGTGCTTCTGCAGTCTGTTTGTAACAGGCTGTAGCAATCCATGAATAAAGATTGTCTCTCAATCGAGACCTCTTTGGGAAGAAGAGGAAGAAGAAGGGTAGAAAGAGAAAGCATAGGAGGGGAGGAGAATAGGGAGAATGAAGACAAGAAGGAAGAAGAGAGGGATAGAAAGAAAAAGATAAGGAGGATGAGGAGAAACGAGAAAAGCAGGAGCAGGAGGAAGAAGAGGGGAGAATGGGGAGAAGAAGGAAAAATTGAATGGAAAATAAGATGGAGGGGGAGACTGAGAAGAATGAAGAGAAAGAAAAAGAGGGGGAGGATAAGGAGAAATGAGGAAAGAGGGAAGAGGCAGAAGAAAAAGAGGGGAAAAGGGAAACTGAACGAGAATGAAGCTATGTGGGAGAAGAATGAGAAGGAGGGAGGCACTAAGGAAAATGAAAAGAAAGAGGAAGAAGAGGAGGAAGAGAAAGAAAAAGAGTAGGAGGATAAGGAGAAACGAGGGAAAAGGGAGGAGAGAGAAAAAGAGGGGAAAGGGAAAACTGATGGAGGAGGAGGATGTGTAGGAGGATGAGGATGAGGAAGGTGAGGAGAATTAAAATAGACATATCCTCCCCCCCCACCCCCCGTCCCGCCTTCCTCCCAAAATCGGAGACCAGTTATTTATCTGCCACTGCGTAATTCTCACGGTCATGTATGTCCTGTCCTCCTGGTATTGCCTCTTAGTATATCTTACTTCGCCGGTACTTTGTCTTGCTTATCCACTGGAACCTCTCTGGGGTTCCTGCATCGTTTATCAGCGCTGCCGGAGTTCTGATAACGTGAGTTTCTGAAGGCGGTTGTTCACTCGCAAGGATAACAAGCGGTCGCCCATTTTCAGGGCTCCAGGGCGGTTGTCCATGTGCAAGGGTCAAACATGGATGTTGTTGAGCTTGGAAAACAGGTGAGGGGGCGATAATCCTCTTCGTCGTCCACCACCCGCAGGAGCCGATTGTTTGTCCTATTGCCTGACATGTGAGGGTCTATGTCCCATTTTCATCTTCGATAAGAACATAAGAATGAAGGAGATTGCAAGAGACCATAAGGCCAACATTAAGCAGTTCCATATCCATCACCGCCTGTCATCCCCATCCATAAAGTTGTCTAACAGCTTCTTAAAACATCTGATAGTTTCAGCGCTCACTACATGGTTACTAAGTCTATTTCATTCGTTGACCACCCTATTAGTAAACCAATTCTTGCCTATTTCCTTCTTAAATCTAAATTTGTCCAGTTTAAATCCATTACTACCCTGTTGTCTTAATATGATGACCTTGTTTGCATTACCCTTGTTAAAGCCTTTGATCCACTTGAACACCTTTTCATTCCCTTGAACACATGACATTACTATCATTAAGAAGTTGCTATTCGTAAAGACGGTCCTTCAGGCACTTGTTTTAAAGTATCTCTGTCACTAACATCTGCCCTGGTGTAATGCCGCCATCTGATGTGGTCCCTGGGAACCCTCCTTGCTCTCAACAATTGCCCCTTTGACTCATTATCACTGACGTTCATTGGGAGGTTGCGTTGCCACCACATCCTCCCTTGTAAAGCAATGTTGCCACTAACTCTTTCCTTAAGTCTTGTCCCCTTCAATACTGTGGCGTATCTATATATTCTATTCTATCCAAAAACAGGCTGTTTTATGCAGCTCAGGAAGAACGCTTCTTCTTCAAGAGGATATTGAGCGATCAAGCCAATTCTGAGTCACACTCTCATGGGTTCCCAACTTCTCTCAGAGGTGCACTTAACCAGTGTTATGTTTCAATGCTAACATATAATCAGTCTGCTCGAGCTGATTACACTAGTTTTAGGCTACACTCACTGCTACAATAATTCCAACTGTATCCTTTTATTGGGCAAAGATGTAAAGAAAAAGCCCAAGTTCTTTTTTCTACCTATTTTGTATAATTATCTTAATACTGTATATTAGATTTTTGCCCAAACTATACACATCAATTTTGATATCGCTTTCACTTCTTTATACAGAGTATTTACGAGCAAATACCCCCAAGTTATTGGAAGCTATGAAGACCTACAGGAAGTCTACCCAAGCGGCCCGACAGGAACTCCCTCCAGCCTTCAGCCTCGGTCGCTGTCCGGGCATGGAGCTAAGGAATTTATGACGTCAGCAAGTGCCAACGACATCTCTGATTGGTTGTCACCTGGTCGACTGATCCAGTTACGTAAGACACACTAAACACCTCATGCACTCCGCGCCATGTAAACAACCTTCCCACGCCGGATTAGGCTGCCGTGGTGAGGTAGACAGGCTGTATAGGTCCCTTGTGGATAGACCGGTCCTGCAACTTGACTCCTCGCAACGCCTTCGCTGTGTCTCAAATAGTTCGGTTCATCTGTTCTCGACCCGCCGCCGACGACACGGGTTGGGCGGAAAGCTGAGAGCTTACTGGTGTAAAGTCCCGTTCCTCGCCAAGTGCAGAAGCTGACATTGAAATTGTAAGGTACAATAGGACTACAGCGAAAAATAATAAGGAAAACAAAGGTGCTAGAACTGTACCGTAGTTACTTTAGCAGGCTGTTGTATTTCGTTCATTGAACTCAGTCCAACACAAGTGGTTTTATTCTGGCAATATGGAGGTTGAAATCGGGATAAATGTGAAACAATGATCGAACGAGACCCATTTTCAGTTGAGCTCCATTCAACAAAATGATTCTATTTTTCAGACCAAGACCAGACGGTTTTGTTCAGAAGACCGGCGAACTTGGAATGACAAAGGTGTTGTGGGATGGGTGGGTGGGGATGGTCAGCGAAGGCACCTTGTCCCAAGCGAGGTCACCCGTCAGATGGGTGAGTGGTCTGATTTTCGTCTGCACTCAATTATACAAGAAGGAAGGCACCTGGCTTCAGGGGAAGAAAACCAATTTGAGGCGGAGTTTATACTTCACTCTCAAGCAAATCTCGAACGATATTAGGGTCTCAACTATGCAAATATAATTTTCGCTGCTGAATATTTAACCCCCGTCTTCCGCCACCCGAAGGTAAAGTGCCAACTATGACGAAAGATGGAAATCGGGATAGGTTCTGGAACGCGCAGAGTGCCCGTGGTTCCAGTCGCATATTGCACCACGCAAACTAAGCTTCCAGTCCAAGGACGATACCCTGGCTGCCCGTACATATGGGGTAAATGTGACTCAAGGTCTTAGTCGTAGATAAACAACGCCCGGGTTTACTTCGTGCATTTCTTTTTAGTGTGCATTGAGGAATGATCTATTTTCGTGGACCCGGATCCGATTTCAAGAGGTTAAAGAGAAAGCCACTTGCCCTTACTGTCTAAGCACATGGGGCAAAGGTGAATGTTTAGGTCGCAACCTAAATTATATATTTTTCAAGTAGAATCACATTTCCGCAATCGTTTCTCGAAGTTCATTTACAACACTTGACTTTTCATAAGTTATGTACACCAGAAGACAAGTCTCTACTTTCGATCTAATCCCTCAGCTAAAGTGGTGAGACTATCCTCCCCCCCCCAAAAAAAAAAAAAAACGAAAAAGAAAAAGAAAAATTGCGTCAATCAGGTTATTTTAAGACATTTTAATCCTTCACTACGGTGCCTACCTCTAAACGGAAAGAAATCGTCTAACGTCAGACAGATCAGGACCTTTGAAGAG
>NC_134812.1:42537293-42549793 GCF_046742065.1 Oratosquilla oratoria
TTTTCTAAAAAAAGGTGTTATATATGCTATATCTGTTTTCTGGGTTGTGTAAACCTACGTTTAACACACTGCACATTGAGATACTGAATTGAAGTTCATTTGCCATTTCACCCACCATAAAAGCAATTTGTTAAGATCTTGTTGCAGTGTTCCGGCGTCTTCCCCTGACCTAATTTGGCGTTCTATTTTAGTGTCGACCGCAAACTTACTAACATCACTAATAGCTCAAATCGATTACATACATAATGATCAATATATAACAACATATGAATCTAATAACCTGTTCGCCCGATCCAGAAGGAATTAACCAAAATGTCAAGATGGACTATAACTCTTTCACAAGCGCAGGTCCCTGGACCCAAAAATAAAGATAAAATAAAATAAGATAAAGTAAAATGAAAAAAAAAAAAAATAAATAAACAAAAATAAAAATAAAATAAATGAATAAATAAATGAATAAATAAATATATAGATAAATAAACAAATAGATAAATAGATAAATAGACAAATAAATAAATAAATAGAATAAACTATGAAGTCTGGTGGTGCTAATAACTTCATGGTGTTATGCAAGGCCGGCCTCACCCTTGCGGTGGGCGTGTAAGAGAAATTGCCCCTATTCCGCTCCTTAAAGGGGAGTTAGAATTGTAACGTAATATTAGATATTACGTCATATGTGTAATTATGTTATAGAATTGTGTTCCTTTGTATTACATAACTATGTTCATATTTCTTGTCTATGTATGTATTGTAACAATGTTAAGCAGTAACGCCCGTCCACTATATGTAATCTTGCCTACGTGCGGAGAAAGGTGCGCACTCTTGTAGAACAAACAGACAAGCGAAATCCTGAATAGTTCGGAGCGCACAGATTTGACAGTTACTAAATAAGTAGATTGTTCAAGCGAGTCGAGGGTCTTAAAACTACCCATGTTGACGTGTGTTAACTTACCCTCCTCCCCCTCTTTCGCTCACCCGGAAGTATCCCGCTTCCGGTCCAATGGTATATAAGCGGTGGAAATCGCTCACTCCTCGTCATTTCTCGCATATCTTATCTCTTGATAAAAACTGGAAGTTTAGACTCATGAGACGATTGGTGTGAAGTGATCACCCTTTTTGCCTACATTACGTGTCTGATATACATTGCATTACTTTACTTATATTTGTACTTATTACTTATTCTGATGCATGTTCCTGATCTCTTTGTACTTAGATAGTACCATATTGTATACGTATCTTGTGTTTCTTATTTGAACGATAATTTCCATATTCTTATAATCATGTAACGGTCCCATTGACCCTACTGCCCATTCTCTTTTGTGTTGATTGCCTGTAAATATTTTCCATATTAATAATTTCGTTTACTAGTTTTATCGCTAGTTTAATATTCCTTTCCTGGAATCTTCTTTGTTACCTTTACTTCTAGTCTTACGAATTATCTAGGCCCTGACCAGATAGTTCAGTCCTACAGTGGCTTCTAGAAGTGAGCTGGTTCTTATCCGCCAGCCCGTAACAAAGTGGCGACCCTTGCCAAGGATATTGGATCAGGTATTTAACACATTCTTTTAGAGATGGATGATATAATTCAAGAATTCGTTCAAAATCCCAAGGTAAGTTTCTTAAAGAAACAAACTAAAGACACTTTGATAGAAAAAAATACTTCAGGAACTCGTTGAAAATCTGATCGAAGATGAGATCTTATCTCCAGAAGAGATTACAGCTATACAAATTCCTTCAAATAGGTTAGAAATAGAGGCACGACTAACCGAACTTAAGATTAAGGAGATTGAATTAAAGGTCAGGAGAGTAGAAATTGAGGAGGAAGCTAAACTGAAACAAATGCAAATGGAGGCAGAATTTAAAGCTAAAGAGGAGGAAACTAAACTGAAACAAATGCAAATTGAGGCAGAATTTAGAGCTAGAGAAGAGGAAGCTAAAGTGAAACAAATAGAAAGAGAGAACGAAACTAAAGTCAAATTGGCAGAGTTAGAATTAAAGAAGGCGGAAGTAGAAGCTAGGATTGTTGATAGACAACCCGTAGTTCAGGAAGGTCATATAGATATTTCCAAGTATGTAAAACTTCTACCCCAATTTTCAGAAGGAGAGCCAGAAATTTTCTTTCTTCAGTGGGAAAAATTGGCGCAACAGTTACAAATCCCTAAAGAAAATTGGCCATTAATCATTCAAACACAATTTAAGGGTAAGGCTCAGCAAATTTATACTTCTCTTTCAGAAGCAGAAAGCGAGTATGATAATATGAAAGCTTGTATTTTAAAAGCTTATGAACTAATACCAGAGGCCTATAGACAGAAATTCCGTAATTATAGGAAGACACCTCAGTTAACATACGTAGAATATGCGGCTCAACAAGAGAGGTTATTCAATAGGTGGTGTTTGGCTAGTGAAACAGACACCTTAGATAGACTTAAACAGTTGATTTTATTGGAGCAGTTTAAGAATACCTTAGAGACAGATCTTAGGATTTTTATAGATGATCATGTTCCCGAAACTTTAACTAAAGCTGCTGTATTGGCTGATGAGTTCACACTAAATCATAAACCTAAGTCAAGACAAATGGAATCCCAAACGTCAAAGTCATATATTCCAGATTCAACAAAATACTCTGATCCTTGGTCCCCAAAGAAACACTTTGAAAATCAGTCTAGCCCATCACATTTCAGTTACAGGTCTGATTTCAATCAATATCCTCCAAACCAACCTTGGCAAAGAATGGAAAGGTTTAAGACTAATCCCCCTGTAACTTGTTCATATTGTAAACAGGTTGGCCATCACATTTCTAATTGCAGAAAGAGACTGACACCCTCATTCTCCAATAAGACACCAACTCTTGTAAGTAATATAAAATCAGATGATTCAAAATCCTCTATTCAGGATAAACTACCAAAGAAGCCGGTATTGTCAAGTAATGTAAAACCCCCCTCATCAGATCATGATCCTTGTTTCAAACCATTTGTATCTTCAGGAACTATATCTCATAGTAGTAGTTCACAACAATATCCTATTTCCATACTCCGAGACACAGGAGCAAAGCAAAGTCTGATTTTAAATTCTGTCTTGCAGAATCTGGGTGAGTCATATACAGGTTATGATATATTGATAGAAGGAGTTGGAGGAATTGTAAAATGTCCATTACATAATGTTTTCTTGCGGTCTGATTTAACAACCGGAATGGTTAAAGTAGCAGTAGTAGACTCTCTTCCCATAGTAGGAATATCCTTATTGTTGGCCAATGACATCGCTGGAAGCAAAGTCATTTCTTCCTTAATAACAAATAAACCTAAGACATCAGTAGTACCTTGAGATAACTTACAGTTGTTTCCCGCTTGTGCTGTAACCAGATCTCGGTACAAGAAATCTGAAGAGGAGACCTATAATTTAGAATCCCTATTCTCCCAAACTGACCCATCTTCTTCTTCACCAGTTTCTCTATCTAGAGCAGAATTAATCAAAGAACAGAAGTCAGATCATTCTCTTAAAAATTTGTACGAGATTGTTTCATCTCCAGAAGAAGTTGAAAATATGTCACGAGGTTTCTATATAGAAAACGGAGTCCTAATGCGAAAATGGAGAGCATCCACCGCAACCGCTGACCAGCCATGGCAAGTAAGGAATCAAATAGTCCTCCCTCTTGGTTTCAGGAATAATGTTCTAAGATTGGCTCATGATACTCCCTTAGCAGGTCACTTAGGGGTAAGAAAGACCTTGTTCAACATAACCCAACATTTCCATTGGCCCACGGTTGTCAAAGATGTTGCCCAATATTGTAAAACATGTCATACATGTCAACTTGTAGGTAAGCCCAACCAGAAAATTGTAGAAGCTCCACTCCATCCCATTCCTGTAATGGAAGAGCCATTTAAAAAAGTTCTTATTGACTGTGTAGGACCTTTACCTCCTTCAAGTAAAGGAAATCAGTACATTCTCACAATCATGTGTATGAGCACTCGTTTTCCAGAAGCAATTCCTTTGAAAAATATTAAAGCTCAAAACATAATCAGAGAAATGTTGAAATATTTCACTATGGTAGGATTTCCCAAGAACATTCAAAGTGATCAAGGAAGTAATTTTCTTTCCAACAAGTTTAGAGAAACTCTTGTAACACTAGGTATAAATCATGTAACTTCCTCCGCCTATCATCCTCAATCACAAGGTGCTCTAGAGCGCTTTCACCAAACGCTCAAGACAATGTTAAGAATCTTCTGTGCTGAGAACACTCGAAATTGGGAAGACGGACTCCCCTTTTTGTTGTTCGCCACCCGAACAACAATTCAAGAAAGCCTTGGATTCAGCCCGTCAGAATTAGTCTTCGGTCATGAAGTCCGTGGTCCCCTAAAGATACTTCATGAACAATGGATGAAAGAGGAACCACCTGTTCCTTCTTTGAAATACGTGTCCCAGGTCACCGAGAAGTTGTTAGAAGCTTGGAAGTTGGCAAGAGAGAACTTGACGAATGCTCAACGAGTAATGAAAGGTCGGTATGATAAAAATTCTAAACTTAGAACTTTCTCTCCAGGAGATCAAGTGTTACTTTATCTTCCCATACCAGGAGATCCATTGCAGGCTAAATACAAAGGACCCTATGAAGTCTTGTCCAGAGCCAGTGATCTCAACTACATAATCAAAACTCCAGACAGAAGAAAGAGTTCCCGTCTCTGTCACATAAATACCTTAAAACCTTATCATTCCAGAGATCCAATTCCAATTTGCAGCTCTACCACAATAGAATCGGAAGAGCCTCCTGATACCATGCCTAATCCTCCTGAGATTCCCTTGGAAAACTCTCAGATACTACAAAATCTTCAGATAAAAGTAGGACACTTATCTGAGAAATAATATGTAGCAGAACCATTGACTGACCTGTTGAGAAAAGACCACGACTTCGTGTGGACACCTACCTGTGAGACGGCCTTCAAAAACCTGAAGTCCCTTCTCACTAACGCACCAGTTCTAACGGCACCCAATTTCAAACGACCCTTTCATCTGCAAGTCGATGCCAGCGACTCCAGTATCGGTGCCGCCCTCTTGCAAGAACACAATGAATTTCTTCACGCTATCGCCTACAACAGCAAGAAGCTGTCCCCTGCGCAGAAGAACTACTCCTTACTTTCTAGAACGTAGCTTTTCAACAGAAAGTGAAAAGCTTTCCCAAACGGTGGAGGTGTAACGTAATATTAGATATTACGTCATATGTGTAATTATGTTATAGAATTGTGTTCCTTTGTATTACATAATTATGTTCATATTTCTTGTCTATGTATGTATTGTAACAATGTTAAGCAGTAACGCCCGTCCACTATATGTAATCTTGCCTACGTGCGGAGAAAGGTGCGCACTCTTGTAGAACAAACAGACAAGCGAAATCCTGAATAGTTCGGAGCGCACAGATTTGACAGTTACTAAATAAGTAGATTGTTCAAGCGAGTCGAGGGTCTTAAAACTACCCATGTTGACGTGTGTTAACTTACCCTCCTCCCCCTCTTTCGCTCACCCGGAAGTATCCCGCTTCCGGTCCAATGGTATATAAGCGGTGGAAATCGCTCACTCCTCGTCATTTCTCGCATATCTTATCTCTTGATAAAAACTGGAAGTTTAGACTCATGAGACGATTGGTGTGAAGTGATCACCCTTTTTGCCTACATTACGTGTCTGATATACATTGCATTACTTTACTTATATTTGTACTTATTACTTATTCTGATGCATGTTCCTGATCTCTTTGTACTTAGATAGTACCATATTGTATACGTATCTTGTGTTTCTTATTTGAACGATAATTTCCATATTCTTATAATCATGTAACGGTCCCATTGACCCTACTGCCCATTCTCTTTTGTGTTGATTGCCTGTAAATATTTTCCATATTAATAATTTCGTTTACTAGTTTTATCGCTAGTTTAATATTCCTTTCCTGGAATCTTCTTTGTTACCTTTACTTCTAGTCTTACGAATTATCTAGGCCCTGACCAGATAGTTCAGTCCTACAGTGGCTTCTAGAAGTGAGCTGGTTCTTATCCGTTATACGTAACGTCTCTTCACTAACCAGCCAGCCCGTAACAGAATTACTGACATATTTACCAGAGAAAGAGAGATACTGCCCCAACTTGACACAGGGTTTATGGTGATCTTAGTCGCTGATGGCGCTCGATGCCAGACAGACAAAGAAGCTAGCGCCTCAAAAATATGTCTTTTTTGAGCACTTTATTTAGTCAAATTTTGAACACCAAAAACTCAAAACATGGTTTTGGTGTTTTTGTTTGTCTGGCAGAGAGCGCCTCATATGACTCATAACTTTACAGGATGTGATGGAACGGTGATGCATTACAGAAACAGTGAATGTTGTAATGATATAATTACTCACTACGGTGAATATAACAAAAGAAAAAAATAAAAGTGTATAGAAAAATTCAAAGTCAATAAAACACGAGGGCCTGACGGTTGGCATCCAAGAATCTTAAAGGAAATGAAAAATGAGATTGTTGTTCCATTAGAATGTGACAGTGAAAAGGATCTCAGCGTAATTATCAGTAACGATCTCAAATCATCTAAGTAGTGTATTTCAGCCTCTGAGAAAGAAAATAAAATTCTTGGACTGATTGTGCGATCTTTTGACTTCAGAGATCCATCTCTCATTAAAAAGCTGTATAAATCGTTAGTTCGTCCACATTTAGAATATGCTGTTTCCGTATGGTCACCGAATCTCATTAAAGACATTGACAGATTAGAAAAAGTACAACGGCGAGCCACAAAACTGATTAAATAATAATAATAATAATAATAATAATAAAATAAATAAATAAATCATATGAAATCGACTAAAATATATGAATCTGTTTTTCTTAGAAAAGCGTAGACTCAGAGGTGACTTGATACAAGTCTTTATTATTCTAAAGGGAATTGACAACATCAAAAGTGACAAAAATTTCAGACTGAATGAGAATCAAACAAGAAATAATGGTCTCAAACTGTCAGGAAATAGATTTAATTTGGAAGTGGGTAGAAACAACTTCGCCAACCGTGTAGTTAATGAATGGAATAAACTTCCTGCAGAAGCAGTGAAATGTAGTTCAGTCCGAAGCTTTAAGAATCATTTAGATAAACACCTAAGCAAGATGGTGTAATGACTGTCATTTATTTCATATTGTTTGTTTATTTGTTTTGTTATCATTTGTCTGTTTGTTTATTATTATTTGCTTGATTCACATTTATAATTAGTTATATGTCAATTTAATATCATTTAATGTTTACCTGTTTGTTTATCATTTAACTGTACCTATGCATTTATTTTATTTATTATTATCTATATTATTATATTTTTATTTTTTTACTTATTTATTTATCTATCATTATTGTAATTTTTTCTTTGCATCCGACCTAGTTATAGACCAGAACGTCTCCTGTCACCATGCTCCGCCTTTGTAAATCCTTTGTAAATCCTTTACGTAAAAAAAAAAGAATGATGCTTACATAGGGCACACGTCACAAACTTTATCCCAAAACGTCACCTACAGACCTGCACAACAAAGCTGCATTTAGAGCAGTGGTACTTAACCTTTTTTGGCAGCGACCCAAAATTTTGCACAAATCAAGCATCGCGACCCAAGCCTACATAGATATACGAATTGTCTTTATAAGTAATATGGTTATGCTTTTAAAAGCGGGTTTTATTTATTTTTTATTTAATCATGGTCTGCTTAGAATCCTAAAACTAGGCATCATGTATTTTAATTATTACGGTATATAATTATTATAAATTTGTAGTGGGAAAATAATTATTTTCTGCAAACCTTTAGCGACCCAATAAAATGGCTTGGCGACCCAAATTTGGGTCGCGACCCAGGGGTTAAGAACCACTGATTTAGAGTGTACACAACTCGAAGATATTACATCACGATCTATATTTGAACAGACAAAAACAGCTGCATGAGAATAAAATGAACAAGATTGGAGGTGGTGATGGTCAGAAATCACCGCCCTACGAAAAGCATCGAGCATATATGTACGATATTTTGTAACTGTGTGGATTTTCCCTCAGTGTTCCCAGGAGCATATAGCACATATTTCATGGGTCACAACCACCTATCAAGTTCCCCGAAAATCTTACTATATAAGTTCAATCCAGATTATATATATATATATATATATATATATATATATATATATATATACATGTATATATATATACATATATATATATATATATATATATGTATATACATATGTCCTGAAGTTGCCGGGTTCTACAAGGGAAACGTTAAAGTTGTCGTATAAAAGAGAAATATAAATAATACGATTTCATTTGTACTGCTGTATATCCTCTTCAACCTCAAGCTGCAATTAGACACAGGCAATAGAAGTTACCAAGAAGAAATATAGTAATGCTTATTATTCTGTGATTAAAAAAAATATGTACATTAAAATCTGTTAACAAAAATCGCGAATACAAATACATACATTCATACATACATACGTACATACATACATGCATACATACATACATACATACACACACACACACACACACACACACACACACACACACACACACACACACACACACACACACACACACACACACACACACACACACACACACACACACACCCACACTCACGCACACACACACATACACACACACACACACACACACACACACACACACACACACACACACACACACACACACACACACACACACACACACACACACACACACACACACATTTATATATATATATATATATATATATATATGCATATACATTATATATATATATATATACATAAATGAATAAATATTTATATGTATATATATATATACATATATATATATACACATATGCATATATATATATATATATATATATATATATATATGTATATATATATCTATGTATATATATATATATATATCAAGGACTCCTATTACACAGGACGTGTGCACCCAGATCCCTGGGTCCGCTAGTGGAGGCCATTGCTTTCTTTGTAACCTAACTTTTTATATTGGACAAATATATCAAAACTAGAAACCTAACATTGTATATAGGACAAATATATCAATTATTGACTTATTCAATGCAGTATAAGTTAATATAAACTTTTATAGTCAAATAAGAAACTATTTTTAAGGCACTGTTATGCTTTGAAATGCCAATTTTAGCCGGACTTAACAGGTATTATTGTATGAGGTTAGTGGACACCTGGGTTGGCTATTTTTTTTTTTTTATCTTTTTAAAAATATAAAAAATCTATTTTTTTTTTAACTAAATCAGATTTATTTGATTTAAATAGATTTTTGTATAGATTTTAAATATTGTGGGATTACTATCTGATATGCGATCTGATTACTAAAGGGCATTTTTAGTATATTAATATAAGGAGCAGTGTTATATAGACTTGCCACAAGTATACAAGGAACGGTACATCACTGTGCAGCCCACAAACATATTCAACAAGATTCTTGTTGAAAATTGTTCTAGGTAAGCAGCTTCTCACTGAGTCAGTTGCTGCTTTGGAATCAACCATGAAGGATGTCCTCTGGACCTGGCAGAGTGGTTCCTTCAGGCAGAAAAAATGATCCTATCTGGAATTATTTTGAAAAAAACGACCAACAACTTCTGGCAAAGGGTACCGAGCTAAATGCAAAGACTGCAGCCAGGAACTACAGGGCATTGTGTCAAGATTAAAATCTCACAGAGATAAATGCCAAGGTCAGCCACAGCATACAGAAGAAGAAATTGATGACTCAGGTAAATAATTTTACTTACATTGTGTGCATTTCTCCCTTTTCATACGCAACTATATAAATTTGGTGAACAATGGAGAGCATGTGCAATAAAAATGTGAAGGCCTAAAGAGATGATACTTCAACTTCATTACTTCTAAATTTGGGTAATGACTATATCATTAGAATATACTGTATCCACTCAACTTTGGGGCCTAGATGATTGTTATTCATTTCATTCAACATTGTGTAATATATTTCATAGGTTCCATTGGAATTCAGCCCACATGGGATTCAGCCCACAGGGATTAACCTAACCTGACCCAACTAACCCATTATTTTTAGTGAATTTAAAAGTGGACTGAATCCTGTGTGGGTTGAATTCCAAGCCCACCTATTTCATATCCTGTTGATTATTTCCAAATAATTTAGTGGCTTGTGTGAATATGATCATTATCTATAAAAATAACTAATGTACTCAAAAGTAGCCTAAATCACACTGTATTCATTCATTTATTTATTCATTTATAAATTATGCACTATGCTAAAATTTTCTGTTTCCATTTCAGGATCTGTCTCAACAGCTTCAATCCCTTCATCATCGGCTCCCCTTGAATTATCTCCAAGCCTGACTCCACCATTAAAAAGGTCACTATCAGACTCCTCCACAGGCGTCACTTCTGTTAAATCATTTACATCTAAAAGAAAGTCGTCAACATCTCTGGACAGATTTATCATAAAAACTTCAGCCTCTCAAAATAAAAATCTCGACAAAGAAGTTGCAAGAATTATATTTGCTACGAATTCACCATTTCGTCTTGTTCAGCATCCTCAGTTTCTCAAGATGGTTCAGAATCTGAAGCCAGGTTATATTCCTCCATCCAGAAAAGATATTGCTGATAAGTACTTGGATCTCGTGTATGAAAAGGAATATAAAAAGTGTGCAGATGACCTGACTAATGAAACTGTATGTCTTTCAATTGATGGGTGGTCTAACATCCATAATGAACCCATAATATGTGTCACTCTAACAACATCCATTGGTCAGATTTATGTAGTTGACACAATAGACACATCAGGGAAACCTCACACTGCTGAATATCTTCTACACTTTGTACAAAATTCGATCAAGAAGGCTGAACAAGATTTTGGTTGTCACATTGGAAGTGCTGTGACAGACAATGCAGCAAATGTCACCAAAATGAGAAAAATCTTGGAGGAATCGAGTGAACCTGAGCATACCGTCCTCACATACGGCTTATACCGTTCCTTGTATACTTGTGGTAAGTCTATATAACACTGCTCCATATATTGATATGCTAAAAATGTCCTTTAGCAATCAGATCGCATATCAGATAGCAATCCCACAATATTTAAAGTCTGTAAAAAAATCTATTTAAATCAAATAAATCTGATTAAAAAAAACATATATATATTTTTTATGTATTCTTAAAAAGATAAAAAAAATCGCCAGCCCTACTGTCCAATAACCTCATACAATAATACCTGTTAAGTCCGGCTAAAATTGGCATTTCAAAACATAACAGTGCCTTAAAAATAGTTTCTTATTTGACTATAAAAGTTTATATTAACTTATACTGCATTGAATAAGTCAATAGTTGATATATTTGTCCTATATACAATGTTAGGTTTCCAGTTTTGATATATTTGTCCAATATAAAATGTTAGGTTACAAAGAAAACAATGGCCTCCGCTAACTTACTCGAATTCTACAACACAGTCATCTCGAATTATGACAAAAGAAACAATATAGATTTAATATATCTAGACTTTGCAAAAGCTTTTGATACCGTCCCCCACGAAAGACTACTTACTAAATTAGCTTCAGACGGAATAAGTGGTAGCCTATTAAGTTGGACTAGTAATTGGATGAATGATCGAAAACAGAGTTGTTTTCAATGGAAAAACTTCTAGATGGAAAATGTTACGAGTGGAGTTCCTGAAGATTCGGTTCTTGGGCCACTTCTATTCTCATAGTATATATACGATCATATAGACTACGGACTAAAATCTTCTATTTCCAACTTTGCTGATGATACAACACTGTGGGGAATGGCAAATGATCACTTAAACCAATTAGATATTCAAGAAGATTTACATAAATTACAGCAATGGTCTGAAAAGTGGCCAATGAAGTTTAACGCATGTAATTCAAGGTAATGCACAAAGGTAAAAAAACAAACAAAAAAACAAAACAAAAAAAAAACAGTAAGTACGATTACAAGTTATTTGGAAAATCGTGAACAAAAGTGGATAGAGAAAAGAATCTCAGTAATTAACAGTAACGATCTCAAATCATCTAAGCAGTGTATTTCAGCCTCTGAGAAAGCAAATAAGTTTCTAGGACTGATTGCGCGATCTTTTGACTTCAAAAATCCATCACTCATTAACAAGCTATATAAATCGTTAGTTCGTCCACATTTGGAATATGCTGTTTCCGTATGGTGACCGAATCTCATTAAAGACATTGACAGTTTGTAAAAAGTACAACGGATAGCCACAAAACTGATTCCAAATATTAAAGATAAATCATACGAAAATCGACAAAACATATGAATCTGTTTTCCCTAAAAATCATAGACTCGGAGGTGACTTGATACAGGTCTTTAAGATTCTTAAGGGAATTGATAACATCAAAAGTGACAAAATTTTCACACTGAATGAGAATCTGACAAGAAACAATAGTCTCAAACTGTCAGGGAATAGATTTAATTTGGAAGTGGGTAGAAAACTTCGC
>NC_134812.1:42554793-42567293 GCF_046742065.1 Oratosquilla oratoria
TTTAAGTAGGGGAGTAGAACAGAGGGATAGTAGAAATTGAATATGATCAGATGCTCTTTTGTCTTTTCTCTTTTGAGTGGATACTACTCTTCCCCCATAAAAGAATCGTGACTGACCTGGTCCGAAAGGATGTCATTAAGGTCACTAGAACATTGAGTGCATAAAATATACAGTCAGTACCCTCATACGGGAAGGCTGATCTCTTGAAATGTGGGGATAATATCACAGTGGCTGATCACCGACCGGCATATCTTGTTAGACTTTGATTATTTGTATGCAGGACTCAATGTCCTTCGAAACTACGGCCATGGCATCAGTTTTACCCAAACCCCAACTCCGTACGGACATATTAAAAGATATGAACTATGGAGACATATGGCTAGGAGTAGACGTGGCCGATGTTGTCAAGAGGACTTTTTTCACCTTTGCACTCCGGTAAATAGAGGGCTATGTTGATGAATATACACCAGCCGTAGCACAGTGCTAAGATTTTTATATGGGATCGTTAGATGCTTTCTTTGTGTAGTGGAGAGGTAGAATCGGTTGAGATGGATTGTAATCAAATAAGCCTTAATTCTGACCTAGCTATGAGCAAATTAGCCAGGGGAAGAAATTTTTAGCCACCAGTGGATTTTGAATGACATGATTATTGTACTAAATGTATTCTATACCGTGGCTTACCGTGAAGATGGCCTTATTTTACAGTTAAAGCCACGTCCACACTTGTTGCATTTACACGTATCGTATCGTCTTTGCGTACCACCTACTGATACGATACGGTGCAACAGGGTACTGTAACCACTTGTTGCGTATCCGCCTGCTGCATACGGATACGCAACAAGTGGATACAATACCCTGTTGCACCGTATCGTATCGTATCACTAGGTGGTACGCAAAGATGATACGATACGTGGAAATGCAACAAATGTGGACGCGGCTTAAGAAGTGGACCCAGATTGATTTAAGGCTTTAAGTGTCGAAGACCCCGCTCTAGCTAGGGTCCGTAGTAAAATCGATAGGTATTATCATGGAAACTCGCTGGCTGAGCGGGTTAGGACGTCGTTACTTGTGGCGAAGGTCGAGGTGAGGGCGATTCGAATCCTGCCACCGGTGAAGTTGAACCAAGGGCATGGTTAATTAAATTCCACGCTACAAAATCCTCTGTGAGGGGTGCCGTCCTAGCCTCCCGATATGGGTGGTGGAGGAGTGTGTGATGTTAAATCATATCAGGTATTATCATGCCAATATATCAACCATGTTCCGCGGCCAAGAAAAAAAAAAAAAAAAAAAAGCGAAAACAATGGGAGTATGTTTCTTGAAGACCTTAGTTGTTGAAAGAATGAGGTACAACAGTCTTTTCCTACTCCGGTTAGGATTGCTTTGCATACTATTTCTTGTGTCAACATGTACCTTGGCCTTCGCTGTTATATTAAACTCACTTTATATGCAGTTTCATTATCCTCTGATTTGTCCAGTTTTTTTTCTTCCAGTTTTTGTTCCATTTGAAGTTACTTTTTCCAGTTTATCTTATGGAAATACTTTATTCTTAGTCGATATCCAACTCAATTTACAATAATTTTCATCACACTCTTCTTCATACATTCATATCATATATCAGTACCATATCCTCTTCTATCTTTCCAGCTATGTTTAGCTTACTTCCTTCATCCTGTCTCGTGACTTCCTCTTTGAAATTCATCCCAGATAATGTACAGTTTTATCAACCTCCATTTTGTCAATTCTTCTCGCTTGTACAAATATTTTCATTTTCCTCTCACTGATTTCTGATTGGGTTAGAATTACTTTTTGTATGTTCACCTTATATGTGCTTTTGTCTTGTGGCCTTTCTTCATAATATGCACACCCTCTGTTAATGTAACACCCCAAGACTGGTGGCATAATCTGAATCGTGCTCGTCTCGCACTCGCTTAGTTTAGGGTTCGAGTTCCCTACACCTCTCCAATTCCCATCGGCAACTGCTACCCGTCCCAACAGTTCCCCCAAAGCGCATAATAGGGCAAAGGTGACGGCTTTGGCCGTAGCTACTCAGCGCCTCCTTGCGTAGACTCCTCACCTTCCACCACCAACTGAAAAATATCACGTTTTTATAATTATTTCATGCTTAGCTAACTAACCCACGTTTATCACCTTGTTTCATAGGGCCTGTTCACACTAGCAGTTAGAACCGTGGTAGTTTAATTACAATGTAAGTCAATGGAGGCGTTCACACACACAGCCACAATTTTTTTCCATTGACTATGCGGCACCGCCGACGTTTCCGCGCAGTTCAAAGCGCTAGCGTCAACTGGGCCTGAGTTCTGCTACGATATCTGACCTCGGCGCGATTTTGTCCTTAAGGATGTAACACATCGAAGGCAAAGTACGATGCTTTTCTCTGATTTACAACGCACACAATGCACTATTGCCACCCTTTGATTTATTCCTTCCTTCCACGCCCATTCAACAATTTCCTCTCATTTTTTTTTTCGTTTTTTTTATTCATTTATAATATTTCTTTCTCAGATCTCCATATCAACTGATACGTTTTTACTATTTTTCCCATTCATTCTTCCCTTGTGTATACACTTCTATTCCAATTTGAATGATTTTTCATCTATATGCTAACTTTTCTGATACTAACCTCACTTAATTTGCACTTTGATCACCGTCTGCTTCATCCGCTCTTTCCACGTTCCCGCACCAGATCCTGTTCTTTCAGGAGATGTCACTCCTTCACCAGTCTGGGTGTGTTTACATAAGTCTGTCTCAAGGAAGTTGCTGCCCTTTCGTGTCTGCATTCCCTGGGATAATTCACTTGCTTTCACTTCCATTCCCGACCTTTGACCTTCCTCCATGCACGCAACAAGCAGGATGTAACAAAGATCGCTGCTCGAGTGGAAATCTACATACGTGTTCTGTTTTAAGCTACGCAAGTCTTATTTCGAGCTATGCACGGTTTATTTCTAGCAAAATGAAGACCTATTTTAAGACATTCGCCCCATTTCAAGACATTATATTTCTAATTAATCAGACAAAGTCTTATTCTCACTCATTGAGTTTTTATTTCAAGTCATGTGTATCCTTTTGGCTACCTCCCTTTTAAGGAAAAAAAAAAACCTTTGGTATATGTATGTGTATCCTATCTTAAGCCACATATGTCCTATTTTAGGACACACGAGTCATATTTTAAGTAATTTAATTCCTATTCTAAGTAACACGTGTCCTATTTCAAGCCATATGAATCCTGTCCAGCCATATGAGCTCAACTTTAAAATATACGAGTATTGTTTTAAGCCATGTATGTCCTATTTCAAATTCTATTAGCCACGCGAGTTCTATTCAAACGCATGTGAGTTCAATTTCAAGCCATACTAGCCCTACTTGAAATCATGGGGGTCATTTTTCAAACCAAATGAGTTCCATTTTAAATCATGCATTTGATATTTCAAGCGATGTGATTCCTGTCTCAAGCCATGCAAATCGTGTCAAACAATTCTGAGAGAGACTTCTCTTCCTCTGGACCCTTTCTTGCTTCAAAGTGTGATATCTTATTTCTTATTTTTCATTTATTGTTTTTTTTTTGCAGCTCGTACGTGTTTCTCTTTAGCTTGACATAGTGGATAACACATTTCTTTTTTATTTTCTATTTAACTTCAGAGCATCTACCTCCGTAGTCCCTTCTAGGTAACGAGGTGGATATAAACCATCTAAAAAAAAAAAAAAAAAAAAAATCCGTTTCATGTAGAAATATTTTCTTTTTGTCCTAGCCATTCATAAAACAAACAAATGAAAATAAAATAAGTAAAGAGGTAAATCAAGAACAAATGTCTGAAGGCTATTATTTGTGACTAAACCGGGGCCTTTGCCCTATATGCTAGGACTGGCAGCACAAGTAACAATTGCCGTTAATTAACCATTTGATTCAAACCTGGTCCTTATTGTGTGAATCAAAAATCAAAACCAACTCCCTATAGTGTTTGGAATGCAATCAATTTCATATTTTTAGTCTTTGCTTTGTAGAGATCTATTCCTTTGTAAGAGAATTATTTTCAATATCAAATCGTCAGAAACAAACAATAGAGAAATGCTGAGTCCTGCTTCCATCCGAAACTCACTACTGACCCTCTTCATGACCGAGGAGGAGCTGTTGCTGAGGTGAAGGAAGCTGTGGCAACACGCCACTACTGTAGTGTTCCCTTAACGCATATAGCATTTTTTTGTAAAATAGAATTACTATAATTTAAGAAACTATTGTATGTGTCCATGATAATCAAATTATATATTGTAATAAATGTTGCCACAAACTAGGATAGCCTTGTAAGATAAAAAGCATCTAAATATAACATTAAATGCTGTCACAAAACAGCCCAACGGCAGTCAGACTAAGGGAAAGCGCCACCCGGTATGGAAGCGGTTGGACAGAGAAAGCTAGATGGCTTTCTGTTAGGTTGAAAGCATGATGGTTATCCTTTTTCAACATTAACTCCATCTTTGGAGAAGAAAGGACAAATGAGAGATTAGGTGGTGGGAGTAAAACGAAGTTAATCTAGGAATTGATTTACTCTAACGTTTCGACCAACTTGGTCTTCAAAGAGATGTACAGAAAGCCAAGTCGGGGTATGAATAAACGCCTATCTGAACACAGAAATAACCTTAGAGCACACAGGACTTCAAACTTTCTTGTCCAGCACTTGGACAAGCATGGTCACCTGCCCCACTGGAAGGAGGCTAAAATTCTTAAAAAGGGTTTGGAGAAGAAGGCAAGGAAAACAATCGAAGCTGCATACATAAATACCAATGAAAACACCAACGGAAGAGATGGATTTGTTTGTTTGGCAAAGGTGGCAAGTGTCCTCGTGCTGGGCTCGACAAAACGGGTCGTGCACGGGACAACTGGTCGCCGCCCGGGCGCTGTAACCTGACCGAGTGCCCTATAGGAGTGATATAAATTGTTACCCATGCAAAAACTTTCTGTGCATCTCTCTGAAGAAGATCAAGTTGGTCGAGACGTTAGTGGATAAATTCCTAGATCGTCTTCATTTTACTCCCAACACCCAATCTCTCATTAACACCATCCTTTACATATTCATTAATGTCCTGTCACGGCCTAAGCTAAGGTTTGGCTTTAAGAACGAATGATCAGCCTTTCCCTGAACCCTTCATGACCTTTTGTAACGTTGCCATGCCAACCGCCAGAAGATTTCGTTCCATCAGGTCCCTCTCTTTTGTTAAACGATGAAAATGTTTTGTGGTTGCAGCAAACTAAGGCACGCATTCCGCCTTAGTATTGAAGTGGTTTAATGCAATCGGCTCCTCGATTCAATCTGCTCCCCTCACCTCATTTCAACACGCTTTGATCGTTTCGTATCAGGTGACGCTTTAATCGCTTACGTGGTGTGTCCGCGGTAGCAAATGTTTTTAAGATTGTCTCGTTATCGTCTTGCCTTCCGTATCTCGTGTCAATCGTTCCATTTGTTCACAAGTCAGGAAAACTACTATGTGAAAACAAAGTTTTTACTAGCAGAACGTTTTACTCATCTGAACTTTTTCAAATACACGAACGAGTGAAACGTTATACAGATGAAGATTTCTTTCCTTTGTCGACAGTTGCCTTTCTCTCTCTCTCACGTTCTGTTACTCAGCTCCGTGGTACTCCCCTTGACAGGGACTAATCTGAATCGAGCACATCAATTTCCAATCTCCCTCCAACCCCCCCCACCCACCCACACACCCACACCTACACCTACACCCACACCCACCCGGAGGCGGAGCGTGACCGGGGACGGGATTTTCTACGCCCTTCTCTCTCTCTCTCTCTCTCTCTCTCTCTCTCTCTCTCTCTCTCTCTCTCTCTCTCTCTCTCTCTCTCTCTCTCTCTTTCCACCCACTACTGTCATCCTGCCTCATCCTGTTTCCTTTTCACTTGACTCCTTCACTTCCATGGCAATCCGCCATATCATATTCTTTTGCTTTCTGTTCCATTATAAATTAAGAACAAATGCCTGAAGGTACTTCTTTGCGACTTAAGCCAGCACCTTTGCCCTACCTTCTCTTACTCTTCCCTCCCTTCCCTTCTCCCCTCTGTTCCTCTCGCCTCCCTTCCCTCACGCTTCCATTCTCATTCCTTTCTACCCTCCTCCCCTCTCTTCTCTTTCCCTCCCTCTCCCTTCCTTCTCCTTCTGTCCCCTCCTTTATACTTTCCATTCTTTTCCTTCCCCTTCCCTCCCTCCCATTATCTTCTCCCCTTCCTCTACTCTCCCTTCCCTTTCCTTCTCCTCCTCGCATCTCCCTACTTATTCTCTTCCTTTCCTTCTCTTCTCCTCTGTTTCTCTTCCCTTCCCTCCCCTCACGCACTTTCCTTCTCTTTCCCTCCCCTTCTCCTCTCTCATCTCTCTCTTCCTTCTGTTCTCTTCCCCCATCCCTTCCCTCCTCTCCCATCCCTTTCATTTTTCTTTTCACCCCTCCTGTCCCCCACTCCTTTTTCTTCCCTTTTCTTCTCTTCTTCCCTCCCCCCTCCTCTTTCTTCTCTTTTTCTTGCTTTCGCCTCCATTCCTCCCATCTTCTCTCCCTCTCCCCTCTCTTCTCTTTCCCCCTCATTTCCCTCCCATTCCATCCCCTCCCTTCTTTCCATCCCTATTGTCGCCATGCTCCCCCCCCCCCCAAGCCTCGAGTTTAAAAAACAGGCCAGAGGAAAAGCCAGGGGGAAGTAACGGTCACCGGCAACGGCTGGGTGCCCACAGTTACAAGGCAGGGTCCATTCGCAACGGCCCACTTTAACACACTAGGTTTAGTGGAAGAAGCACAACACGGTTGTCAATAGGATACTGATGTCACACCACTTCTCATATTGTGACGTCACACCGATCTCAACACTGACGTCATAATACTTTGGGCACTTTGACGTCACTTCTGGAAAGCTGATAATATTAAAAAGTATTGACTCTGGTACCATTTTCACATCAGATCACTTGCAATACACAAATGCTATTCTTTCTTGACACTTATGCTATTTTCGATATTTAGGTTTCATTCCACTTTGGTAGTATTGTTATTCAATAAAGAAACTGGAGGCCTTTTAGGGCTTCAAAACCTCATGATGATGACCACCTCTCCTCCCCAACTCAGCCCTACTGACAAAGGATTCTGATTGGTTGTGTTCGATTGTTTTCGTCAAAGACGTCATAGGAGCAAGAAATATACAAGTTGCGAAAAACACATGGCAGGGATGAGAATGAGATGACAAACATATATGAAATACTTGTAAATCTGTTATAATTATTTGATCACACTCATGACTTCACGGATGAAGACTGGAGCTATGTAGCTTTTGGTGTGTGTTCTCTGCTTCCTTTTAGTTGTTGCCAGGCATCGGAAAGGTGAGATGATTTGATTAAGTGAAGTCTGATTAACCCTTTCGTTGAACATTTTCACCCTCACTGTTGCTTCGACTGCTATTATTCCATTCTATTCAACCGAGAGAAAACACCTTGACACCGAATTATTATTTCATTAACACAGAAATTTATTTATTTGTATGTTTGTTTACTTATCATTTTATCTATTAATTTGTTTATTGATTTATATTTTCATTTTGTTTATCCATTTATTTACTTATTTTTCATTTATATATGTATCTATTCATTTATCTAATGATTTGTTTATTTATCTATATTTTCAATTTGTTTTTCTATTTATTCATTGACTTATTTTTCATTGATATATGTATCTATTCATTCACTTATTTTTCTATATTCTTATTTATTAATTTATCTATTACTTTATTTATTTTTATTTATGTCTTGATCTATTACTCATTTATCAATTTGCTGTTATTCAAACCCTCAAATCGCTTAGTTGCAGTTCGAATCGTCCATATTTGTTTATCAGTCTCCGATCTGAGCACGTCTGTGACGTCACATCCTATGAACAGACTTGAATATATATTCTAGCTTCAAATTAAAGTTGAAATATATAATGTTAAACCTCCATGAAAAATAAGACAGCCCTCGATATGCTAGACAACTTCCCCATCATCATATATTAATCCATTGATTTTGAAAGGAGTTACAGAAAAAAAAAATGTAGTAACTGTTAGAACACTACCGTATTATGTGAACATTACGTATTGGTCTCTGGTCAGCAAATTGTAAAAGCATTGCTATCATTGGCATAACAAACATTTCGCAGAAAAAGGATACACCAATATTTGACGCAGTTTTATTACACACACTTTCAGATCTACATTGTTATTGTAACAAATACTCTTGGAGTAATCTTCTCTCTGATACAATTTTTGTTAGATTGGATAGCCGCTGACGTTCTTACGATCTGTGTAGCTGATCGCTCAAAATTGCGGAAGACATTTTTTTCCTCATTGTTCAATATGAAACAGAAGTTTCCGATATTCATCTATGAACCAGTATCTGCAGATTTTGAGGTCTCATACCTCTTCTTCAGCTGGGTGGTAATAGTAAATAATTTACTGGTTCATAGATGAATATCGGAAACTTCTGTTCCATATTGAGCAATGAGGAAAAAAAGGTCCTCCGCAATTTTGAGCGATCAGCCACACAGATCGTCAGAACGTCAGTGGCTATCCAATTTAACAAAAATTTGTAACAAATACGTGTATCAAACATAAATAAAGTATAATAGAAACTATTGTTGTGGATGATAGATTGGACCGGGTGGGGGAGGGGTGGCTCCGCTCTGGAGGATCCCCGTTGAGGATTTGCAAATAGGGGTCCTGTGCAAACCGTTCCTGGATCCACACCAAACCCCTTACAACGTGGGGTCACATAGACCCCCATACATTACACGCTGTATGGACATAGGGCGGGAGAATGAACATATGGGCCTGATCGCACATGAAAACATGGTAAAAAAAATGAATTCGTGTTTCAACATTATAAAGTCAGAATATCTATTCAAACTGCCAGATGTTATTATCAGATATTATCTTGTGCCAGTGTGGTGCCGCGTTTTATTTTATTTTATTTTATTTTTTTCTTTTGTGAGTGAACAAAAACCCTTTGGGAAAACAAGGTCTCATTCATCGATGAATTTGTATTATCGGACAAACCTTAGCCTCACTTCTCTGTGATGGTTTGACACTATCTCTGCAAATTAAAAGTCATTATTACTAAGGTTAATAACAAAGCAACTTTTTATGGGCAATTATAGGTTCTCTTTACCTAACACAAATGAGTATTACGTTTAACAGCCGGGGCGCGTACGTTCTGCCGATTTAAGGCTCACTTGCAAACCGTCTGAATTCCTATATTCACTCCCCTCTCCCTCCTCCCCCACACCCCCTCCTCTTCCTCACCCCCTCCCTTCCTCATCCCCTCCTCTTCCTCGCCTCCTCCTCTTCCTCATCCCCCACCTCTTCCTCACCCCCTCCTCTCCCCCACCCCCCACCTATTCCTCATCCCCTTCCCCTTCCTCATCCCCCTCCCTTCCTCACCCTCCTCCCTTCCTCATCCCCCTCCTCTTCCTCACTCCCTTCTCTTCCTCACCCCTTCCTCCACACTCCTTCCTCCCTCCCGTTTCCCCCTTGTACTCATCCTTTTTCTGCCTCTCCGTTTCCCTTATCAGCAATCAGACATCACCTCACAGCGGCAAATGGAAGGATCCAAGCGCTCACCTGAGGCTGGCGACGACGATGGAGGGGAATGGATGGTTGCTGGCTCCTAGAAAAACAGAAAGAGAGTCCGCGATGCTCTCCGGAGATGGTCAGGAAAGCCAAGTCCCGACCAGCCAGAAAGCAGCAAGGGCCAAAAAAAGCGTCGTCCCCGTTGGTCACTACAGGGTTTAAGATTGAGAAGTTCCCTGAAGGATTCCAATCAGCCTACGAGGTTTCTCGATAAATTGAGAAAACTCACAGCAACTGGAACATCCAGTTCAAATACTTGCCAACCGGGGAGATCTTTATCACTCTCAAGGACGAGGTCGCCACTGCTGCCCTTAAGAGGCTGAAGGAGGTGAACGGAAGGAAGGTTAACCTTCAGAGCGTAGAAGGAGCGGAGAAGGGGACGAAAATGGTGTTACAGGGATAGTCGACCAACAACACTCTTGACGCCATACGAAAGCATCCGCAGGTGATCCAAGCCGAAAGAGAAGCAGGAGCCAACAGCACTGTCCTCCGGACATTTTAAGTCAACATAATTCGGCCGCTGATAGACTATGCCAGCAGTGCCCTGGCTGGTGTATCCGAGTCTCGGTTGGCCGGATTGGAGGCAGTGCAGGACCAGGCGCTGCGCGTAATATTTCGCGCGTCGCTCTGGACAATATGCAGCGCCAATATGCAGCAAGAAACGGGACTGCTGCCTATCAGTGCGGGGATCTCTGGACAGGTGGTAGCCTTCGCCACCAGTGTCATTCAGAGGGAACATGGCTCGTTCCTACGGCGAAGGCTAATCAGCGCCCTCCAGCATGATCCTGATCTCTTCCCGCAGAAGAGGTGGTCAGCCAGACTTGCGCACCGCACAAGGGACCTTCACATGCGCGACCTTATCCTTCACAGAAGCAAGTATGTGCCGGTTGAAGTTCACGTGCAATCTCCCCCCTACCGGCCACAATATTAATCATGGCATCGATGCACGATACGCCGCTGCCGCGGCTGCGGGCGGACGCGGAGGAGACGATGAGATCCGTTGCCCCTGAAAACTGTGTTGTTTATCACACGGACGGCTCCGTGGATACTGAACACAACGTGGCAGGTGCAGCATTCGTCACAGAGGACTCACAACAGGGAGTATGGGTGTTGGGCACTCGCTGCTCAACGCAAGCAGAAGGTGTCGCCGTGGGTCTAGCACATGACCCACGCACTCAACATCCACCAGAGTAATGTAGTTTTTCAAACAGACAGTCTAGCTCTCTTACAATTAATTTCTAAGGACTATCACAAAGACCGTAAACATCTAATGACTTTCTTGTCATTTCAGCTCAAGGCCCTTCGTCAGTAGGGGAGATTAGTCGTCCTGAACTGGGTGCCGGGACACATCGGACTCCAAGGGAACGAAACGGCAGACAGGGTGGCTAGAGGAGCAGCCACAGGAGCCGTGGACGGCGGGATTGGTGTCCTCCCGAGCCGGGCAGCGATCTCGACAATTGCAGAAAGAACGATGGCCAAGAGAGAGCTGCTATTACACAGGAGGCTGGCAGCCCAGAGGCGCCTCAGCTCAGTGGTATCATGCTACCACAGTATATGAACAACTGACCCATGGGGTGCGACTTTTCAGGGCCGAGAAGGTCACCCTCCACCGCCTCCGGCTAAGATATCTGTTCCTCCAGGAGATGAAGGGAGAACAGGAGGGCTGTAAACGCTGCCGAGCAGCAGGAGCCAATACGCTGAGCCACTATGTAGCTGACTGCCCAGCGACCGGATTCCTACGTGCGGGCCCCAGGACCACAGTGAAAGGTTTCGTCCGCCGACTCACAAGGACGCTCACCTCGTACCATTTGGGATGCCTCATACAAGTGCCGCCCCCCAGATTATACAGACTGGTTTCGTATAGTTATACTTTTTGCATATTTGGCATATGGCGATAATGCGTCATAAGTAACATGCTGCCAAGGACTGATACCTCCTCCTTTCAGCTTAGGTAATCAAGAAGGATGACCTGGACCGACCGAATAGGATGCGGCGGCCGCGGAAATTGCAAACCACGTCGACAGGACCGAGAAAGACCGAAAAGACTGCGCAGCAAAAGATGAGGAATCGACAGGCATTTAATATTATAGACTATATGACTTAACATTGTAAAAGACATACCCGTATGTCTTCTTAGGATTAATGGGTTTAGACCCACACAAGTTGTAATCTTGTAAATCATAAAAAAGACGTTTGAACCTCAATGTATACTGGGTTTCACAATCGCTTGGTCTTCCTCGGAAGTAGTCACCTTCGGACGGCTTCCCTTAACTAGAATATTAACATATAAAGTTAAAACACCATCTATTTATAATACATACATACATACATACATACATACATACATACATACATACATACATACATACATACATACATACATACATACATACATACATACATACATACATATACCAAAGTCTTTTCCCCCCTTACAAGGGAGGTAACCAAAAAACAAAGGGACAAAATCCACTCCCACCCATTCCATCCCCATATACTCCACTCCCATTCATCCCCCTTCCTTCCTCTTATCTAGGCTCCTCTTGGATGACGAGTAGTCCCTGGATCTCGCCCACTGCCCTGGGTCAGGAGCAGTGTCGCAAGACACAACACATCCACAGCAAGGCCGCTTCATTAAATCGGCGACCCCCTCTCCGTCCCTTAATGCAGTTATAATACTTCAGCATAAATTGAAACATTATAAATGTTATCAAATGAATGCAGTGAATATCTACTCTTTTACATACGTAGATGGGCCAAGTGTCCTGTTTCCTTTTGAAGCCATATCTATTTCTATGCAGTTGTACAAAACAATGGATGAGCCAGTTTCAAGAAATGCGGTAAT
>NC_134812.1:42577293-42582293 GCF_046742065.1 Oratosquilla oratoria
TTATTCACACACACTGAATGGTCCCCAGTGCAGATCTTAATTTTTTTTTCAACCACATTAACTTTTTACTTTTAATTCCATGTCATCACGAACGAGACTGACAATGCGCTCGTCGGAGACATATACGGAAACTGATACGAAACGAAGCCAAGGGCTCGAACCTCAGCTACAGACGTATCAAAGTAACAGTGGCTGACCACTGCGCCATCAAGAGAGATATAAGTTGAGTACAATTTCTTATATTTGTATGTTCGAGCCACATACATATACACGAATTTTGTGCTCAACCCACCCCTGCTATGATGGTGCAATGGTAGTGTGTGCGCGTGGGAAAGTGTTATTCACACACACTGAATGGTCCCCAGTGCAGATCTTTTTTTTTCTTTTTTCTTTAACCACATTAACTTTTTACTTTTAATTCCATGTCATCACGAACGAGACTGACAATGCGCTCGTCGGAGACATATACGGAAACTGGTACGAAACGAAGCAAAAAAAAAAAAAAAAATAATAATAATAATAATAAGATCTGCACTGGGGACCATTCAGTGTGTGTGAATAACACTTTCCCACGCGCACACACTACCATTGCACCATCATGGCAGGTGTGGGTTGAGCACAAACTTCGTGTATATGTATGTGGCTTGAACATACATATATAAGAAATTGTACTCATCTTATATGTCTCTTGATGGCGCAGTGGTTAGTTACTGTTCCTTTGATACGTCTGTAGCTGAGGTTCGAGCCCTTGGCTTCGTTTCGTATCAGTTTCCGTATGTCTCCGACGAGCGTATTGTCAGTCTCGTTCGTGATGACATGGAATTATAAGGAAAAAAAAAAAAAAGTTATTGTGGTTGAAAAAAAATATATATACATACATATATATATACATATATATATATATATATATATATAAGTATAATTATTTAGGGCAGATGGTGAAAATGAGAGTGACGAAAGATCATGATAATGAAATAAAAAGACGCATTACAATTGGTTGGAAAGTGTTTGGTAAGTATAATAAAATCCTGAGAGGCTCTTTACCTTTATGTTTGAAACGTAAAGTTTACAATCAGTGCATTCTACCAGCAATAATATAATCTATGGGTGTGAGACTTGGAAACTGACGAAGGCAATGGAAACAAAACTAAGGACAGCACAGAGGAGAATGGAGAGATCAAAGATGAGAATAACACTGAGAGACCGAAAGAAAGCAAGTTGGGTGAGAGAGCAGACTATAGTGAAAGAGTGGAAGCAGTAAAAGAGAGGAAGTGGAATTGGGCAGTTAAGTTAGTGCGAACGACTGATGAACGATGGAGCAAGTGTGTTACTGAGTGGACGCCGCGAGATAGGAAACGTGGAAGAGGAGACCAGACATAAGGTGGAGAGACGAGACTGAAAAGCTTTCAGGAAAGACATGGCAGAAGTTAGCGTGGTAGTGCGAGTCGTGGAATGCTACGAAGGAGGCCTTTGTTCGGCAGTGGACTCAGGATGGCTGAATTTATATATATATATATATATATATATATATATATATATATATAATATATATATATATATATATAGACACATTATGTATATCCTATTCAAGAGTTGACATCTTGACATGGTGGACAGGTTTAAGAATCTTATTGATCAAAAAAGCTATGTCGTCTGAGAGTTACATCTTGCTTGAAAGAGATTTTCAAAGGGTTGAGTTGGGAAGAGAAAGGTTTGAAGATTAATGGCGATTATTTCAACCACATAAGATTTGCGGGTGACATTTTTATTTCAGAAAGAGCAGAAGACTTGCAAGATATGCTCAGTGATCTGAACAAGTCTCAAAGTAGGATTGAAAATGAATAAGAGTAAAACAAAAGTAATGTTCAACACGAACGTTCAAAGCAAAGAGATTATAATAGATAGTGAGAGTCTTGAAGAAGTTGAAGGGTATAATTACTTAGGTCAGATGGCGAAAGTGACCAGTGATCATAACAATGAAATAGTGATATGTATTACAATCGGTTAGAAAGTGTTTGGTAAGTATAATAAAATCCTGAGAGGCCATCTATCTTTATGTTTTAAACGTAAATTTTACAATCACTGCATTCTACCAGCAATAATCTATGGGTGTGAGATTTGGAAACTGACGAAGTAGATGGAGACAAAGCTAAGGACTGCACAGAGGAGAATGGAGAGATCAATAATAAAAATAACGCTGAGAGACCGAAAGAGAGCAAGTTGGGTGAGAGAGCAGACTAGAGTGAAGACTATTGTGGAGGAGGTAAAAGAGAGGAAGTGGAATTGGGCAGATAAGTTAGTGCGAACGACTGGTGAGCGATGGAGCAAGTGTGTTACTGAGTGGACGCCGCAAGATAGGAAGCGTGGAAGAGGGAGACCATACAGAAGGTGGAGAGACGAGATGGAGAAATTTTCAGGAGTGACGTGGCAGAGGTTGGTGCAGTCGTGTGAATCATGGAATGCTATGAAAGAAGCCTTCGTTCAGCAGTGAACTCAGGATGGCTGACTTGATATATATATATATATATATATATATATATATATATATATATATATATAGATATATATACATATACATACATATATATATATATATACATATATATGTATATATATATATATATATATATATATATGTGTGTGTGTGTGTGTGTGTGTGTGTGTATGTGTGTGTGTGTTTGTGTGTGTATGTGTGTGTATGTGTGTATATGCGTATGTGTGTTTGTGTGTGTATGTGTGTGTGTGAAGAGATAGAGAGAAATTATTTACAAACTATGGGGAATTACTTGTCAAATAACCATGGTGTCGGGCTATATGCTCGAAACTATGGATGCTAATTTTGGTGTGTGCAATTTATTGCTACATTTGTAAGGATATTCATATGTTAGTATAGTGTGAAAACAAACTATTATTCTCATTTTTCATAGTAGAACGAATACCTGCTTAAAATGGGAAACAATCATTCAATTTACACTAGTCGAGGTTGCAGTCAATACCTTGTAAGAAATGCCAAACAAAATGTTTAATCATTAACTGCCATATTACTTACACTCTAGTAAATGATTCACACCTCACAACTATGCTAATTTTCATTTGTTTAAGTCTCTCGATACAGAGTTCAGATATTTTCTCAACTAAATGATATTGTCTCTGTGGCAGCTTGGTTTAACAACCAATATTTTAAGACAGAGTGAAAGAGGCATCGCATTGTTTTCTTGGTATATGTATTCTCAAATGATATTTCACTTCCTCTAAGCATGCACTTATGGCAAAATGCTGCGAATGCATCACTGCTTTATTTCTGTTATTGCTTTCAGCTCAGCGGCAGGAAATAATTAATCAGTCTTTGTCTACTAAAGTTTTTTCTCCTTAGGAAACTTGAAATACCTAACTTTTGATCCTCTTATATTTTTGGTGTTCTGCTACCCCTATCCCAAACTGCTGTTGTACACGTTTGTTATACAGAGGCTAATTGATGTTACTAGGTGCGATCCTTTCTTGCCCAGTAGTGCTCACTAATCCCCGAGATGGAAGGCTTGAGGCAATGCGCGTGAAGTCATCAACAATTAATAGGCCTCTTCGTTCCAAGCCAGCTGCCCTCAGTCCACACTTGTGCGTCGGTGGTAGTGGATCCGACCCTTCCCGTAGATAGAAACTTATAACTATATAACTTATATACTGTATAACTAAGTACTTATAACTATATAATATCATGCTCACTAAAGACTACAACACAATTTGATCCTGTTCAGTTACTGAAAGTAATCTCAATTACCAATAATGATATGATATGTTTTAACGTCTCAAACTCCCCCTATCGGAAGGCTAGGACGGTGCTCCTCACAGAGGACATGGAGCGTGGAATTTTATGAACCATGCCCTTTCAACTTCGCCGGTAGCAGGATTCGAACCGCCATCCTCTCGACCTTCGCCGAAAGTAACGACGCCCTAACCCGCTCAGCCAACGAGCTACCAATAATATAACTCAGAAAACATACGACAGGCATTCAAGCACATAACGGCCTAGGTTTATTGATCGTGTATTCAGAGGGTATTTTGCTTCATACACACACACGCACACACGCACACACACACACACACACGCACACACACACACACACACACACGCACACACACACACACACACACACACACACACACACACACACACACACACACACACACACACACACACACACACACACACACACACACACACACAGAGAAAATAATAAAACATTATTCTGTAGCATCAGGACCAATAGTTGCTGGAGCTGTCAAATCAATATCTGAAGTTTCCTTTTTTTGCCGAAACACTTTTTGTTTTGCATCAAGTTATTAATTTCATTACAAAAATTGTTAAACAATGTTTTGGTGGCAGACAATACAATTTTTTTTTTTTTTTTGCAGAATCATGGCCATTCTCACAGAATTCATCATTGAAGAGGATATCATCTTTAACTAACAATTGTGCTATGACTCCCACTACCATGTTCCTCTGGTTACATGATGATTTAGATTCAATTGGTTCTGTGAATTTCTAAACAATAAAACAAGTATTTTTGACAACATCTTTTGTGAAATCTGGAAACGAGGTATATCCTCTGGTGCGATCTTGAATATAGTAGGTCAGGCACTTTGCATCGGGGGAACAGACCACACGGCTTGCTGCTCCATCCCTGAGTAGTTCCACGGGAGGTATATTTAGCTTGTGTTTACAATGACCCGTAATAGCCCTGAGGACGATCATTGGACTAGGATCGAAACGTCGGGTAGTAAACCTTGAACTTCGAGCCTGCTGTTTATGTTTTTCTTCAATGTAGATCCTAGACTGTAGGTCTATGTATATGCTATGAATTAGTGATCCTACGCACACCTGGAAGAAAACAATATAATAAACTCGAGACAATTTGGAATCAGATAGGGAAGATCATGTGCTACAAATTTAATTTGTTTCTACTCAAGTCTAATAGATATAATACAAGAAAGGGATGGATGGG
>NC_134812.1:42584793-42607293 GCF_046742065.1 Oratosquilla oratoria
TAATCTTTCTTCACTCATTCTTTCCATGTGCCCAAACCATCCCAATGATCTTTCATTAGCTCTGTCTCCCAGTTCCCTGTCCATCCTCACTCTCCTTCTCTCCTCCCAATTTTTTACCCTATCCATCCTTGTAACACCCACCAATCTTCTCAAACACTTCATCTTAAAAACATTTAATTTTTTCTTTTTGTCTCCCTTAAATTCCAGCTCTCCTCCCTATACAGTGTCGAAAGCACAATAACCCCTTCATAGTCTTCTTGCATCCAACCCCAGACACATGTTTTTCATAACACATTTCATTCCTTTACTCTACAGTTTACAACCATCCTAAATCCACAACCAATTACCAATAGTATTTGGTAATTGGACCCCATTAGTAAACTCCTGTGAAACCCCAGGGTTTCACAGGCCCTAAGTTGAGGACCATTTCATTATAGGACAGTGTTCCTCCTCCTACGAGTAGGAACTTTCCTTCCGCACCAACCCATACTACAACCAATATACAGAGACAAGCAAGTCTCCCTCCACGTTTCCACACCAAGCTTCACTTCAGTATCAGTTAAGGGCTAGATTTAACATTTAATTAATATTCACAAACCTTCTCCTATTTCTATACCTTATCCAGGTTAGTTGACGTGCATGGTAAGTTGCAACTCGTTCGATCAGTCTTTCTAATCAAGCCACTCATACTAAGGACCTTCTCTTCCTTCTGACCAAACAAGCCAGGCTTTGAGAGATTGAGAAAGTAGTATTCATTCATATCCAAATAATTCCTAGGTCTAGGATTCTCACATGCACGCTCCATTGCATATATTTGATCAAGTAAACTTGTCAAATAAATAGCTATTCCTGGTACTGAAGCCTGTAGCTACATATTCTCGAGACCTTAATATACTTATTTTCCTAATGTCGACACCCCTTATAATAAAGTAACATTTCTCAGCATGTGTTAATCCTCGATAACATGAACACAACTAGTTGCTATTTTTATTCATAATCATTCTGAATCCTTAAATCTTAAAAAAAGAATGAATGCATTTTATTGTCTAAGAATTAGTTCACCAAAGTTAAAACCCAACACATCATCTTACAGACATCGATACTACGATAACAATAGGATTGTGTAAGGAAGGAAAAAAGTTCAGTAGAAAGATAAGATATTAGACAAGTTAATGATATTTGATAACATAAGAATATGCTGTCCTAGCAGTTTCTCTGGGTACTGCTCGAGACCAATGATGCATCTAAGTTCCTTGTGAGACTTATTAAGGTCCGTTGTACACTGGCTTGTAATAGGAGCAGGTGATTGTTCTAATCAAATTTCTATTTGTGCTTGATTATATTCTTGAGATTCGATACTTTTGTCTTTCCTCCCCTTGTTTATAGAAACTATACATACATTCCTCCAATATATTGGAACACTTTCTTCACTTAGACACACATTGAATTATCATCCACATACCCCGTCTGGGGTATTGGCTGCTTGTTATTCCCCGTCTGGGGTATTGGCTGCTTGTTATTCCCCATCTGGGGTATTGGCTGCTTGTTATTGTGGCAAAGTAGCGTGCAGTTGATACTTTAGGGTCTATATGGGGCGCCCCTACGGACCAGAGCCACACATCATTTTGTCTATGATAGAGGAAAACTCTTCATAGAGAAATGATGACACTTTTATACTACGACTGTCCCTTCGTTATGCTGTCCTTCAACCCCTTGCTGCTGTCCTGCACCATTTCTCTGAGTATTCATTTTCTGCTGTGGGGGAATTCCCTGTGGTGGGGGAAAAGAATACTGCCACCAAGTATTTCCACTTGGATCGTAAGAGGCGAGAAGAAAGGGACGAGGAGTGGGACTAGGCATCCTTCTCCTTGTAGCCCCACAGGGGACATTCCTAAACGAAAAAGTAAAGGCATAAGAGGGTCTGGGAGTTTTCCGACCAGCACCCTAAGGTTTGGGTCTTTTAATGTGCATGGATGTGGTACAGATGAGAGTAAAAGGGAAGAGATAGGTAGTATGTTTGTGAGAAGAAAGATGGATGTGTTGGCCTTGAGTGAAACTAAGTTGAAAGGGAAAGATGAGTGTGAGTTTGGGAGTGAAAGTGGGAGGTTATCAGGAATGAAGAGAGGGCGAGGGAGGGAAGGGGTGGCTATTCTAGTAAGTGGAGAGATAGGTAAACGTGTAGTGGAGTGGAAGGAGGTTTCCTCAAGGATAATGTGGATGAAGGTGAAACTGGGAAAGGAGATGTGGGTCTTTGTAAGTGCATATGGGCCTGGCAGTGAGAAGAGTGTAGAAGAAAGGGAAGCCTTTTGGATAGATTTAAATGAGTGCATAGAGGATTTAGGGAGAAATGTCAATGTAATAGTACTGGGAGACCTTAATGCTAGGGTAGGAAATGGTCCAATTGATGGAGTGGTTGGGAAATGTGGAGTTTCAGGAAAGAATCGTAGTGGAGAGTTGATGGTGGAAATGTGTCTAGAAAGAGAGTTGATGATAGCAAATACAGTGTTTCGGAAGAGAGTCAAGCATAAGTACACATGGGAGAGGGTGGTGGATGGAAGGGTCGTAGATAGAGCGTTGATGGATTATGTAGTGGTAAATAGGACTATGATAGGAAGAGTTAAGGATGTACATGTGCTAAGGGTAGAGGGTGGGGGAATATCAGATCATTTTTTGGTGGAAGGTAAGTACAAGAAGAAGCTGAAGGAGGAGTGGGAGGGAGTGAAGGATAGAGTAGAGCTAGGTGTGGAGGAGGAATGGGGATGGTTCAAGGAGGGAGTCACAAAGTGTGCAAGGATGGTATGTGGAACAAGAATGACAGGAGGAAATAGAAGGAAGGGTAGTGAATGGTGGGATGAGGAAACAAAGAAGGTTGTAGAAGAGAAGAAGCGAGCTTTCACAGATTGGTTACAAAATAGGACGAGGGAGTCATATGAGAGGTACAAAGAAAAGAAAAGAGAAGTAAAGCAAAAGGTAAAGGAGGCAAAGAGGAGAGCAGATGTGAAGTGGGGTAAGAGTATGACAAAAAAAATTGAAAGTAATAAAAAGATGTTTTGGAAAGAAATTAAGAGAGGAAGAGGAGGCGAATCAAGTAGAGAAGAAAAGGTAAAAGGTGCAGATGGAGAGATGATAATGGAAGAGAAGGCAGTAAGGGCAAGATGGGCAGAATATTTTAGGGAGTTGCTAAATGTGAAGGAGGATAGGGAAGGAAAGATAGTTGCAGTGGGAAATGCTAAGAAAATGATTGTGATGAGTGAGGAAAATGGAGGAGAAATAAGGAAGGGTGAAGTGAAGGTAGTTGTTAAGATGATGAAAGCAGGTAAGGCACCTGATCTGGATGGATGCCATGAAGAATGTCTAAAAAAAGGAGGTACAGTGATGGTGGACTGGCTGGTGAGGTTATTTAATGTTTGCTGGAGAGAGGATAGAGTGCCGGAGGACTGGAGGAGTGCCTGTATAGTTCCACTTTACAAGGGAAAAGGGGACAAGTGTGAATGTAGTAGTTTCAGAGGGATTAGCTTGTTAAATGTAGTTGGGAAGGCTTATGGGAGGATCTTGATTGAGAGGATTAGGAGAGGAACAGTGGGAGTAATTGGTGAGGAAAGCTTCTAGGAGCTATCAAGAGTTTTTATGAGAGTAGTAGAGTTTGTGTCAGGATTAGAAATGGAGAGAGTGAATGGTTCGAGGTAAAGGTGGGACTTCGTCAAGGATGTGTTATGTCGCCCTGGCTGTTCAACTTATACATGGATGGGGTAGTGCGAGAGGTAAATGCAAGGGTGGTGGGTCAGGGGTTGGAGATGGTTAAAGAAAATGGAGAAAAGTGGGAGGTGAGTCATCTGTTGTTTGCAGACGACACTGCGCTTGTGGCAGGATCGGAGGAGGGACTGAGGAAGTTGGTGACAGAGTTTGGGAGAGTATGTGATAGAAGAAAGCTAAAGATAAATGTGGGTAAAAGTAAGGTGATGAGATGTACAAGGGGTGAAAGTGGCAGTAGACTGGAAGTGAGCATTAAGGGAAAGCGACTGGAGGAAGTGGATAGTTTTAGATACTTGGGTGCAAATGTGGCAGGAAAAGGTGGAGTGAAGGTGGAGGTAGAATGTAGATTGAGAGAAGCGAGTAAATGCCTTAGTGGATTAAAGAGTGTAATGAGGAATAGACATTTGGGAATGGATGCTAAGAGGAGACTGTATGAAGGAGTGATTGTGCCAACAGCACTGTATGGGGCACAAACATGGAACATAAGAGAGGAAGAGAGGAGTTTGAATGTGTTTGAGATGAGGTGTCTGAGAAGTATGATGGGGGTTACTAGGCTAGATAGAGTGAGAAATGAGGAGGTGAGGAGAAGAACGGGGGTGGAAAGGGAGTTGGGAGATAGGGTTGATGAAAGAGTATTAGGATGGTTTGGACACATGGAAAGAATGAGTGAAGAAAGACTAGTAAAAGAGGTATGGAAGGCAGATTTGGAGGGAGTGAACATGAGGGGACGTCCTAGGATGAGGTGGATGGATGGGGTGAAGGGGGCTTTGGGGAAGAGGGGAATGTCTGTTGAGGAAGGACGGGAGAGGACAGAAGACAGGGGTGAATGGAGAATGGTTGTATATGGATGATGTTGTGATGCATGAGGTGGAATGGGCGGGGGGATGGGGGGTGAGGTAGTATGTGTGAGCAAAATTTGACGCAGCCCGAAGGGATTTCTCCCCGTCTTCTCCTTTTATGCATGGGGGGACGGAGAGGGGGGGTCGCCGATTTAATGAAGCGGCCTTGCTGTGGATGTACTGTGTCTTGCGACACTGCTTGTGACCCAGGGCAGTGGACAAGGTGCAGGGATGACCCGTCATCCAGGAGGTGCTAAGATAAGAGGGAGGGTGGAGGGGTGTGGAGTGTATTCAGGGATGGAATGGGTGGGAATGATTTTATGCCTTTTCCTTTTTGGCTACGTCCCTTGTAAGGGGGAAAAGCCTTGGTATATGTATGTATGTATACTTTTAATGAACCAGTTACTAAAGTTCTGGTCTGAGTCTCCCACCTAAACCCACCTTTGCCTTGACTTTTCTCAGGAAAGAAATGCAGAGTGAGGGATCCCTTGTCTTCTCATTCAGTTCCATCTAGTCGCCTTCTACGACACTTATAGAAACACAGTGCATTCTTGTATCCACCATCCTGCAGGTTCCGCCAGGTCGTCTTAGCTGCTGCTGATTCTTACTACACCAGTGCCACTTGACTCAGTACACCAAAACCACATGTGATTCACCATTCACCATGGTCTTGGATCACATGTTGGACTCGTGATCGGCAGTTATTAACCTCCCGAATGAGAGCTAAGAGCTCATATTACCGATCTATGGGTAATACTGTGACCTTACACGCACCCCCCAACTCCCCGCCCACGAGAGTTGGAGTAGCACCCCGCAGCGCAGCAATATTGAAATTATTTCAGCCCTGGGCGGGAGTCGAACCCGGACCGCCATAGTGGCAGGCGAGAGCTTTAACCACCGCGCCACGAGGTGTTTCAGACTCAAATTGTTGGTGATTAAACCGGCGCCCCTTTCGGGCTAATGCTGTAAGCTTAGTAAGAAAGGTTGCTTGGCAATCCATAGAATAAAAAAAGAATCATGTTCAAAGGGTGGAAGAATCAATTGACCAACATCATTCTAACAGATGGAGAGCGAAAACTCGAAAGCCACTGATGAGATGTAAACCTTTAAATAATTCGAATCTATCAAAGGCGAGAAGTGTTTCCTGACGTAGATACGTCATCCTTGGTACTCTTAAATGGAAATGTTTGCTGGAACAAAAACTGTGCCTCCGGATTTGGACTGATTTTTCAATAAAAACCTAGAACGGACTGGATAAACACAATGGGAACATCATTTATTGATTCCAAGCTGGAATCTAAAATCTTCATTGGTCAGGATATTCATAAAACATGGATGAATTACTCGTAAAAAAATATGATATTGACATAATAGGGACGCAGTACGGTAGGTGGACAGGTGCCAGGATATTAAAAAAACAACATAGATAAATTCAAAGGGTATGATATTGACATGGAAGGGACGCAAGATGTTAGGCGGACAGGTGTTGGTGAACTAAGTATTGGGGGTCACTGGTTACTTCAGTGGGAGGAAAATCATTTAAGTATGATAGGTTCCAATTGACATTACAGGGTTGGCATCGAAATCTTTCAGTGAAAATCTGGTTAAAGATAATTTGTACGCCCAAATACAGGAAGTCATAAAGAGAACATCTCAATATGATACTTTAACGACTGTAGCTGATTTGAATGTGAAACTAGCGCTAGAGACAAAAAAATGAAATAAAAATGAGTAAATATATTCTCTATGAAACACTGGACAACAATGGTCTACGTTGAGCATCCTTTGCATTGACCAACTACATAGTATTAGAAGGTTTCATCTTCCCGAAAAAGATAAAATGAATAAATGAATATAAATAAATAAACAAATAGATAAATAAATAAATAAATAGATAAATAAATAAATAAATAAATAAAGACACGTGTATATCTTCGAAGGGTAAGGTGAATTATGTATTAGAAAGTTGGGAGTAGAGAAAAGCAATGACAGGGGAGATATCATCTAATTTTACAGATAACTATAGCCTGAAGGTAAGGAATATTTTCTTTTAAGATTATGTAGCTCATGAATGTACTTAAAGTCCAAATGGGGGCAGAGGCAACCAAATAAACTTTGCAGTAAGAGAAGAAACCGCGTTGATATTATTATTACTGTTTTAATTAAATGAATGCAGGTAATGACCGTAGAATCGTAGGTTGCGCAGCTAAGTTCAGTTTCAGAGTTAAGAGGAAATACACCTTGCAAAGAAAAAGTAATTAAAAAAGAAGAATTTCAGCTAAAAGCTGAAGACACGTTTTAAGATTGGCTATAACTCGTACAGAGTAGGTAGTTGTGGTGAGGAACCTACGTCAGAAGCCACGCAGATGCAGCCGGTGCCGTCACCTTTACCCGATACGCTTGGACTGTTGGGGCAGGTAAAAGTACACTGCTGGTAATCGGAAAGTGCAGGATTCAAACCCACAGCTAAGCGAATGCGGGACCAGGACGCCTCCGAGAATGCTGCCAGCATGCCGGGTAGGTGGCATGGAAATTGATCAAATAATCTAGAGGTCTAAAAAAAAAAAAAAAAAAAAAAAACTTGCAGTAGCAAGAGCGTGACACCCCCGACGTGTAAGCATTTTAAGAGTAAATGAAGTCCTCATGAGTGCCGAGGACGACTCCCCTGAATAGTCAATGGAGAGGAGTTCCTCTCCTCCTTCACGTCGCTCTCCACCCCACACGAGTAAACATTAATTCAACCCGGAACGGGAGGCGCTTCTACAGGTAGAGGTGCTCAGTATGCTCCTAAGTAGATCACCGGAGAGACGAGGAGGAAAAGATGGGGAGGAGGAGGAGGAAGAAGAGGAGGGGAGGAGGAGGAGGTGGAAGTGGAGGGTAGAAGAGGAATGGGAAGAGGAGGAAGACAAGGACGTAGAGTTAGTGTAACAAGAAAAGACAAAAAGGTGGAAGAGGACGTGGGACAGAGGGAGTGAGAGAGGAAAGAGGAGGATTAAGAAAAAGAAGAGGCAAAAGGAAATTATAAGTAGGAATTTAAGGAAGAGGAAGTGGGAAGACTAGGAGGAGGAGGAGGAGAGGAGGAGGAGAGGAGGAGGAGGAGAGGAGGAGGAGGAGAGGAGGTGGAGGAGAGGAGGAGGAGGAGGAAAGGAGGAGGAGGAGAGGAGGAGGAGGAGAGGAGGAGGAGGAGAAGAAGAGGAGGAGGAGGAGGAAGAGGAGATGGAAGAGGTGAATGGCAAATAGGAAGAGGAACTACAAGAGAATGAGGGAGAGTTAGAGGAGATTGGGTAGGTGAAGAAGAAATAGGAGATGGAGGAGCAATAATTACAAGGTGAAAAAAGAGGAGAAGGACGAGGAGAAGTAATAGGAAAAGAAGATGGATAGGGGAGACTAAGAAGGAGAAACAGGAGGAAATGGAGAAGGAAGAATGAGAAAAGGAAATGAGGAGGGAAAGGAGGGGCGAATGAGGAGAAGGAAGGGGAGGGAGAATGGGGAAGAGGAGGAGAAAGAGGAGGAGGAGGAGGAGGAGGAGGAGGAGGAGAAGGAGGAGGAGGAGGAGGAAAGGAGGAGGAGGAGAAGGGGAAGCACATTTTCTCGGAAACTTGCTCCTTCCCCTCCTGTTCCCTTCCACTTCAATTTCCCCACTCCCCTTCTTGTCAACTTACTATTATTGCCAGCTCCACTACTCCATCAATCTTCCCTCTCTTCTATCTCTTCTCCTTTTACTCTCTATCCTCTTCTCCCTTCTACTTCACTATCTCCCTCTTTCTATACTCTCATAATTTACCAATTTCTTCCTACCTTTTCCTTTCTTCCCGTTCCCTTCTTTTCTCCTCTTCCCTTTAACTCCCTTTTTTCGTTATTTATCTTAAGCCTCATCGTCCTTTCCATCTTTTCCTACTTCCATTATTTTTTTTCTCTCTTTTTATTTCCATCTGCCCTTTCCGTTCTCCCTCCCTCTTCCTTGTCCTTTTTCCTCTTATATTCTCCTTTCCTTCTTTCTTCATCCTGCTTTCGGTTTCCTCTCACCTTCCTCCTCTTTCCTATTCCTCTTCCTCTTATTCTTTCGTATGACAGCTTACTTCTCTCCCGTCTCCTTCCTTATTGTCTTTCCCTCATTCTTTCACCTTCCTCTGTCGTATTCCATCTCCTTGCATCTTTTTGCTTTCGTCAGGCGATTTTATTCAGATTCTTCACTAGGGAAAAAGTTAAAAAGAGGAACAAAGCGTTTTTATTCAGTTCAGATTAGTATTCTAGATCAATGAAACCTTTCAATCCATCTTGGTTGTAGTCAGCAAATCTTTTCTTCAGTCATGGGAATTCCTTCCCGTAATTTGTAAATTTATAAGTCTATAAACTATAAGCTATGTATATAATCTTTAAATCTATAAATCTACAAATCTATAAGTCTATGATCTATCTATGAATCTAGAATTTTTTATATACGAGTCTATGAATCTATAATCTATGAATCTCTAAATTTATAGATCTATAAATCTATAGACTAGACCTGTTCAAGAAACATTTTTTTTTCATATTTTCATACGTTACTGTACTTTTATCCATGTTTTTTGACCTGAAAAAAATAAAACAAACAAAAAATTACATTCATTTCTATCTAGAATGTATGGAAGCGTTGCCGCATGGAGGCTAAATTTTTTTTATATCTATCTCACCAAAAGGGCCAATTTTGAGTCAACTCTAAGAATATTTTGTGGTATATTTTTTCATCTATCCAAGATGAAGCAATAAATTAGGTACCAAAATAATGAGCAGGATCTACTCTATATATATATCAAATGTTAGAATTGATTAATTTTTCCCGTGACTTTTAATAAATACGAAATTGTTGAAAATCTTGACTTTTTTTTACTAACCTGGAGACAGTTTTTTCATGGAGCAAGATAGACCAACAAAATAGTTATAAAGTTAAAGCCTTTTGATGTGCTTTTGACCGTGTACAATCTAATTAATATTGTACATAAAATGGCATGTTATTTATAGAATTTACAACAAAATAACAAAATTCCATACATTTGACATATATCATACAAAATGGAAAGAGTAATTTTGAAACAAGTCAAACCATCAACTGAAACTACCAAAGTAATCATGATTATATGTATCAAAATTATATAACACAGTCATCTATTAAGTGTTTGCTTCTTGAAGCTTTCGAAGCGCCCTCTGTTGTATTCCACAGCATGGAGGAGATATTCCCTCTGCTTGGGATCTGTGGTGATGACATTTGCAAAATCACTCATCATCTTAACTCCACGCTCAGCGATGCCATTCACTACTCTGGCGTTTCTCACATATTCCAAGACTTTCTTGTAGTCCTCCTCTGGCCATGATTCAACCCGATACAGGGACCAGTCAGGTCCAATGCTGAGGATGTGGATGTCTAACAAAAGGTGGGATTCCGGACCAATGAGATCTACTAGCGTGGTCTTGGCTGTCACCTTCTGAAACACAGGTTTTTCTCTTCTGAAGCTGTCTGGCTTCTGAGTGGTGTGCAACTGAGTAGCAATGTCCTGTTACTGCTTGTCACTCAGCCTGCTGCTGAAGAGCGCGAATGGTACGGTCTCTTGTGTCAAGTACCACTTGTGATTTTCCATCCTCTGAAGAATTGCTTCAGCAACCTCTGGTAAGAAAAAAAAAAAAAAAAAAAAAAAAAAAAAAAAAAAAATTAAACCTCCATGCGGCAATGCTTCCATATATTCTAGATAAAAATTAATGTGATATTTTTGCCTTTTCAGGTTAAAAAGCATGGGAAAAGTACAGAAATTTATGAAAATATTATCTTTTTAATAGGTTTACTATCGACCTATAAATCGACAAATATATAAATCTATACATCTATAGATCTATAAAATTATAAATCTATAGATCTATAGATCTATAAATCTATAAATCTATAAATCTGTAGATTTAAAAATCTATAAATCTATAGATCTATGAATCTACAAATCTATAAATTTACAAATCTGTAAATATGTCAATCTATAAATCCATAAACCTGTAAATCTGTAAATCTATAAATCTATAAATCTATAAATTTATGAATCTATAAATCTATAAATCTATAAATCTATAAATCTATAAATCTATAAATCTATAAATCTATAAATCTATAAATCTATAAATCTATAAATCTATAAAATCTATAAATTCGTAGATTTGTTGTTTGTGATTGGAGGCGTTGAGACAAACGAGGTGATGTTTTGTTGGCTTTAATTTCCTCGCTTAGACTGCGCTACATTCTCGGAACAACCCCGAGGAGGACTTGGGCAGTTGTCAATGGTTATATTTGCAGGCACAAGGTGGCTGTTGCCTCAACAGTTAGCTATAGCAATTTATTCTCTAATATTCACATCTTATTGCTACTATGTACAGTGCATGGGCTGAGTATGGACACTCAATATTTATGCATGGGTCGATCATTTACATAAGGAAACATATAAAAGAAATATATTTGACGTATGATGATTTTGCAGTTTGGTTATGTCTGGACAGGTGCCCCGGCCATTCGGCCCAGATATCCGGTCTGAGGTTAGATGCGCTTGGGCCCTATGACCACTGTCAGGTCTTACACAATGGGGTCCCTTGGGAGTTCTCTGAGGACGTCGGACCTTCCATCCCGCACCAAACATGTGTGTGCACGCGTGTGCACTGTGACATATAAAGGATTGAATATTCCTTTCAATCATCTTGCAACAGATGCTCGGCTCAGCTACCACTCACTGTCCGCAGTGAGCTTAATGCTCAAGGAAGACAATAAGTAATACAAGGCCTCAGCAGATATTTGGTATGAAGATAAATACACATGGTGTTGGAACTATGGTGGTATCGGGAACTACTCGTGATTAAAATAAAATTGACTTAATTGTATGAGCACGTGGAAGTACATATAATTTCCGTTTACCTAAGCAAAATGTACTCTTATAAAGCTGTCGCTCGACTACGAAGATTGTAACGGGGGAGGGGGATAGGAGGTTTCGGTGGAGAGGATTGATAATGGTCCTCTATTGTAGGGGTAGTGTGAGCTTGTAAAGGAACAGTCTCTATGTCGAGGCCATGGGGGACTCTTTTCGTATGATCTTTGTGCAGGACGATCTCCGAAAGATTGTGCAACCTGAGTGCTTTGACTTTTTTTTTTACTCATGTCCAATGATACGATAGGGTTTAGAGAATTTAGGGAAGAGCTTCGAGGTGTGTGTGTATTTGAAGGTGTAAACAGTGTCTCCAAGTTCAACGGTACAAGCTCTGGCTGATTTGTTATGCAGAGGGACAATTTTGTCCTTAGATGAAGAGTATTATTATTTTGAAAAGATTATTGAAATTTGTTACTTTGACCTAAACATATTAATTGAAATTATAAATGAGAGGTAATTTTGAAACAAGAAGGTCATATGGGGTACTTTTTCCGAACGAAAGAGGACAAAATAAGATGATTCCGATATTGACCTGTTAATGGAACTACTGTATTCATGCAAGCTTGAATCATGAGGACATGTTCATCCCCAGGAAGGGTGAAGATCAGAAGCAAAGTGTCTAAGAACACTTAGAATCTTTCTAATGTGGAATTCAACTGTGCCGTTTGAACTAGGGTGATAATCAATAGCGTTGCATTTTCTGATTTGAAAGTAATTACAAACGTGTGAAAGAATCTCATTGTTGAACTCAGTCTTGCTGTCAGAAATCAGAGTTTTGTGTGTAGTGAAGGGACGTATGAGTTTGTCAATAAAGGTATTTGCTATGTTTTTTTGCTGTCTTGTCTGGTAGAGGGGAAAGAATACAAAATCGTGAAAAATGGTCGACACAGACAAACAGGTATTAGTTTCCGCTTAAGAAGATCAACAGCGACTGTGCTGAATGGTTTAGACGGGGGTAGGGTAAGTTAAGATTGGAACATGACCGCTGATATGACCTTTGTGAGTCGCACAAGGTTGACAGTCATCAATGTGTGACTGTATATTCTTCCTCATGGTGAACCAGAAGTAGCACAATCTGGCTTGTGTAACGCATTTCTCCTTGCCAGAGTGTGCATCAATGGGGGAATCGTGTAGAGGTTTTAGAATTTGTGGAATGAGGTCCGTAGTGACTACGAGCTGAAACACTGACCGTTAGTGTTATTTTCTGATACAGTATGTCATCAACTAACGTGTAATTGTCGAGATTGGGAGAAAAAATCTGTGTCAGTTGTGTCTGCAGATTCGAGTAAGTATATAATACGTTTCCAAAGAGGGTCTAATCTCTGCGCTGCGCCTATGCGTGCTTGTGTAAGAGTTACTGAAACTGAATGTTGAGTGATGGTCGTGATATGATGACTGAGAACGTCTGTTACCAGGTTTGATTTACCTTGAACAAAATGAAAGGCGGATATGAACTCTTGTATGATGAGGAACCAGCGGACAAGTTTTCCTGAGAGATTCTTTCCTTTAAAGTGGTGGTTAAGATTGGTTGATGGGCTGTGTATATGTGTATATCGTAACCAAGGATGGTCTCTTTGAAATGTTTGATTGCGTGTATAACAGGCTTCTATGTCTGTGAATGAGTAATTTTGTTCGTGTTCATTGAGTGTGCGTCTAGTATAGGCAATTGGTCTGAGTTTTCCGCCGTGTTGTTGCATGAGGACTGCGCCAAGTCAGGTGTAGGACGCACCTATGCATATTGTGAAAGAAAACCTGTGGTTTGGGAAGGCGAGGTCTGGAGCCGTGGTTAAGGCTTTCTTTAAGTCATTAAATTCTTTCTCTTGGTAAGGTGTCCAAATGAAGGAGGTGTCTTTCTTAAGTAGTGAAGTTAATGGTGCTGCTATGCCAACGTAATCTTAAATGTAGCATCTGGAAAACCCTGATAGACCAAGGAATGAACGTATGTGTTCAACAGAAGTAGGGAATGGAAAATTAATGACTGCCTTGACCTTGTCCTATGAGGTTAAAATTTCTCGTGAGTTAAGGGCATGCTCTAAGAAGCGTATTTCTTTCTGAAGGAAAGAGGACTTCTTAAGTAACAGTTTGAGACCTGCTTGTTCTAGTCGTGAGAAGACAGTGTGAAGAGTGTGTAAATGTTTGCTAACAGATTTGGAAGCGATGATCACGTCATCGAGGTACATAAACACTGAATGACCTATGAGATCTGCAAGTGCTGTGTGCATGAGTCGTGTGAACGCTGAAGGAGCTGAAACGAGACCCATGGCTAGTCGTTTGACATCTGTGGGCGTGCTAAAGGTTGTCAAAGTCCTAGACTCTAGAGCAAGGAAAATCTAGAAAAATCCCGACATAAGGTCCAAGGTCGTAATGACTACGTTGTTTTCACAGACGGAGTGCAAGAAATCCTGTAATACATGGATGGGATATCTATCTGGTATTGTAAGCTTATTTAACTCTCCGAAGTCTATTACTGGGCGAAAGGAACCATCATGCTTAGGGATGATAAAGAGATGGGAATTCCATTAATTGATTGATGATTCAATAATGTCTTGCGCAATATTATTTTGGATGAGATTATCTACAATTATGCGTTTATTGAGTGGCATTCTGTATGTGGGAATGTAACGTGGTTTAGAGCTCTCAAGAAGGGGCGTATATGTGATGCATCAATGTGATGCATCAATGGGTTCCTGTGGTGTGGGCACGTTGGAAGCTGTGGTACAAACTTGAGAAGTAGGGAATCGGTCATCCATAACTTTGATGCGTGAGGAATATACTTCGAAATGTTTGTATAAACTGTGAGATGGAGGGTGCATTAGTGTCATTGGCAATTAAAATGCAAATATGACCTTTCTTTGACGAAGAGCTGATGGCCGAAAGCAGGGAAATTCCATTGACACGGCAAATTTCTGGCAGACTACATCGGTGTCTTGTGCTTGAAAAACTCGAAGATGTATATTTGTATACTTACAAGGGGACAGCGTCTTTGGGCTGATAAGTACTGCGTGAGTGTGTTTGAATGTAGATAACATTTCCGAGACTGGGGTAGATTTGTTATTGAATACCTCTAAGAGGGGCAAGAATGTGTCCTCAGGCGGTGAAAAAAACAACAACGATATTTACTAGGTTATTTGTCTTGAGTTTTACTGATTTGGACATGCGTGAGCAATTAGTGCGCCTGTTACGTTTAGAATACATGTTCACAACTGTCAATAAAGTAGAAGAGTTAGAGTTCTGGTGAGGGGTTGAGGGGGTTGAACACAAGAAACTCTGTTTTATAAAGGTGGTGAATCAATTTGTGTTAGTTGCTGGTGCATCCTCGTGTGATGAAGTGGAGTGAATTTGAGTGGAGGGAGAAGAATCAACTGACGCAAGGTCATATTCTGCCTGTGCCTGCTCGGTCACGTGAATGTGGTTTACTTTGAGAGAAGTTGCTGATGGTAATGCAGGAAGGAAATGATTTGCATAAATTATACTATTTTGAGCAGGGTAAATGACTATGTTATGTTGGTTCACCAATGTTAAACATATGAGGATATCAGCAGGAAAGTGAACGTGAGCTACGTAGGTGATAACTGGAATGGATGGGCACTCATCTTTGAAGCTAATATCTAAGGAGAATTTACCAATGATCGGGAATGGTACACCATCTATATTGCAAAGGTTGATGTCGGGGGGTTCCAAAATGGTGACACGTTTAGTTCCAGAATTTCTGGAAATTGTGTGTTAACATTATGTTAACTGGGGAGCCTGTGTCGAGAAAGATTGTCACTTTAGTGTTGCTAGACGTAGTATTGAATATTAAGGAAGGGGAATACATGTTTGGGATATCCAGGGTACATACAGGTAGAGCTGATGAATAACTGTCCTTGATGTGCACTGAGTCTTTGTATTCTGTAGTCATAAAGGATATGTGTTACGTGAATACCTTACAGGAGATGTGTTACGTGAATGCCTTGCAGGAGAGTAATCTAGGGATTTTGGTTTGTGTTGTATCCGTGCTAGCAACACACGGCGACGATCACTCGTATGGAAAAATATACCGTGATAATGGCAGAGTTTGGTTGTGAAGGTTTTCTATGGTAACACGTGTTTGCGAGGTGTCCTGGTTTGTGGCAGTATGTACAAACCAGTTGTGTTCTTGATGCAGAATGTTGGCGTGAGCGATGTATAGTGCGATGTGTATGTCTTGATCTAGTGTTATGTGAGGGGACCGTGTGACCTGGGATATTGTGTGGGTGGGTACAATGGGTACTGACTGGCTCTAGTTCTGGGTGATAGCTTTGTCCGTGTCAGAGAATTTTCTGGAGAATTCGTCATATGTGATACCTGTTGTGAATGGAATAGTACTAGCTTTCTGGAGTGTGTCGGGTGTAATTGGGAGAGTAGTTGAAAGTATGTCATGAGTGAGACTACGTGTTCCAATAAAATGTTGTCTTCTGAGACCCAGCCTAAAATTTTAAGGCGTTCTCTAAGTTCACTTTTAAAAGTTGAAGAGGTTTTGACAGCTTTCTCTTTGGTGTGGTTTGGACCATGATTGTAAGTTCTAGCTAAAGAGTATAGAGGGGAAATGATCCAAGTGGCTCAAATGCAGCAAAGGACTTTTTAAAGTGCTGTACAAATTCCTGATAGTCTGTGGTTTCCTCAAATAAATCAGACTGAATGACGTCACCAGCTAGTGTGTTATTCTTATCTATTCTGGATGTTAGTATGAATATTTTGGCCCTGTCGTCTGTGATGTTTCTTCGTGTGATCTCTGATTCAACCTCAGAGATTAAATTGTGTACAGGAATGTTCTTGCCGTTAAAGAGCGGTAATGTTGTCTCATCCTTGACTACGGTGATAAGGTTTTGTACTGTCATGGTGTTTTGAGTATCAGGTGAATTTTCTGAAGATTGATTAGCAGAAGGAGGGGGACATGTTTAGTGTATTGGAAGTGAGCGTAGAGCGGTTGCGCGTACAGGGTCGATATGTCGAGTCAGAGATGGATTTGGACACATTCATGGACTAACTGATAATAAAAAGGGCAGGGACCGTCTGCCTCCTAGGTGATAATGAGAACGGAAAATTATCTACTTGCCCAAGATGATGTCGGAGTATTAAATGATGATCCAGCGGGACAAATCTGTGTTAAGATGCACTGTTGGAAGCAGGGGAGGAGTTAATACAATGTAGTGGCTGGTGAGTAAAAAAATATCAAAATGTACAGATGAACAAAAATTTGAGGAATAAGTGAGAGAGATAAAAAAGAAAAAAAAAATGAGTGAGAGAGAGAAAGAAAGGATGGAGATCTTGCGAAGCTAGATTTTGGGCGAGGGAAAGGTCGTCCAACCCAGTGGTGGCGTGGATAAGACAGAGGATGCCCGACTCGTGTGAGTAATACTGGATGTGGCGACGAGGATTGTCTCGTCGTGGATGCTGGACAATGCCTCGGAGGGGGATTGTCTTGTAGATTACCAGAATATTGGTAGGAATTTGTTGCTTCGATTTTTCCGTGGGAGTAATGCAGCGAAAATAGGTTGCTTCGTAGTAGGATGCTGGATGATTCAGCGAAGAGTGATTGCCTCGTAGTGCGGGCCGATGCAGTGAAGAGGGTCTGTGCCTCGTAGTGATGCTTGACGATGCAGCGAAGAGGGGTTGCCTCGTAGTATAATGCTTGGTGATGCAGAGAAGAGCGGTGAGTTGGGAAGTGGCTATGTTCGACCGGAGTGTAGATCTCTGATGTATTTTCTCAGCACGTGGAATCCGCTAATCCGTAGCCACTGTCGTAGAGTTGTTGCTTCGGAGGAATTAGTGTTGTAGAATGGAGTTTCGTATCTCACCGCTATTGCCACCAGGATGTATATTTGTGGTTGATCTACATTGACTATGTTGGTGAGGTAAACTAGGAGTAAGTCCGTTTGTTTTAATGGTCCAAGTCTTCTCTGTCTACAAACATGAAGCATTTCCAATTTACACATTCTATTTACAAGTATTGACATATGCTGATCGGGGAAAGGTTGGTTGAGTTGGATGGAGATGTCTATTGTCTCGTCAGGTGTTTTGGGCATAGTCTGAAACGCCTGGCTTTGCTGGTCACTGTCAGATCCGGAGACAATGGCGGGGTTCCTTGGGAGGAAAACCCGAGTACAATAGAGGGTCCCTTGAGAGTTGGCTAAAGATGTCGGAGTTCCTTTTCACACCACATGCGTGCGTGCGCGCGTGTGCACGCTAGACATCTATAGGACTGACTCTTCCTTTCAATAATCTTGCAACACAGACAAAAATCAAAATAAAGATACAGATATATATAAAGATACAGACACAGACACAGATACAGATACAGATACAAATGCAGATACAAATACAGACACAGACACAGATACAGACACAGATACAGACACAGACACAGACACAGATACAGACACATATACAGACACAGATACAGATACAGATACAAATACAGATACACATACAGATACAGATACAGACACAGACACAGACACAGACACAGACACAGACACACACAGACGTAAACACAGAAACAGATACAGACACAGGCACAGAAACAAACAAATGCTCTGGAATACATTTTCAACGGTTTCTGGTCTTGTGCTCGCCGACAGTCGTCCTGGACGCACATTGTTTTCAGCAAACGTTTAAAAAAAAAAAAAAAAAAAAAAAAAAAAAAAAAAAAAAATCAAATCTGCTTTGGGAGTTGACATTGTGACCAAAACTTTCTCCGAAACAATCAGTGGGCTTCTGCGGCTGTCTTATTGATCTTAGAACAAAACTTAAAGCAAGTCTTTGATCCGTGAATTCTGCAATTGGAGAGTCATCAAACCAACACTAAAAGACGTAGTAAAGCTGAGCTTACCTCAACACTCACGCTCACAGTGAAGCCCACTGGCACACTAATTGTCAAAAGGTCACTTCACCTTGCAAGAACAAAAGGAATAGACTTCACTGCGTGTGTGTGTGTGTGTGTGTGTGTGTGTGTGTGTGTGTGTGTGTGTGTGTGTGTGTGTGTGTGTGCACGTGTGTATGTGCATTTAGTTAAGCTTACACTCAAAATAATAATGTCAGTTTTCGTGGTAGAGAATATTGTAGAAAGGAACATTAGTTACATAAATGATGGCGCGCCAACTGCACTGAAAAAAATACATGACAGGAAACATAAAAATCTGATGAAATATTAATCAGTCGTTATTTGCCAGTTAAAGAATGGAAAAATGCAAAAGAAAAAAGAAAAACTCAGATGAAATACAACCCAGTCGTTATCAAACCGTTTGGACTGCTGCTTGTGTGGATATCTGAATTTGTAATAAGGATGATTTTAGTCACTAAAAATTTGGAGTCTGACCCTAAACTACGGTAGGAAATCAAATGGTGGTTGTGAAAAATTATGTAAGCGAATAAGTAAATTAATAGGTAAACTAATAGATAAATGAATAAATAAACGAATAAATAAATCATTAATTATAAACAGCTTCAGCTTACGGAATGAATGCAATGTGCCACCCTGGGGACGGAAATACATCAGCCAAATGAACCTAAAATAGTCCATCGAGGTGCACCGGGTTTTTTCAGGTCCATTCCAGAAAGTACCTGTTGAAATTTTACTAAAGCAGAAGAAAAAGAATAAGAATAAGAATAAGAATAAGAATAAGAATAAGAATAAGAATAAGAATAAGAATAAGAATAAGAATAAGAATAAGAATAAGAAGGATGATGATGATGATGGTGATCATGATGATGATGATGATGATGATGATGATGATGATGATGATGATGATGATGAGGAGGAGGAGGAGGAGGAGGAGGAGGAGGAGGAGGAGGAGAAGAAGAAGAAGAAGAAGAAGAAGAAGAAGAAGAAGAAGAAGAAGAAGAAGAAGAAGAAGAAGAAGAAGAAGAAGAAGAGGAAGAAGAAGAAGAAGAAGAAGAAGACGAAGAAGAAGAGGAAGAAGAAGAAGAAGAAGAAGAAGAAGAAGAAGAAGAAGAAGAAGAAGAAGAAGAAGAAGAAGAAGAAGAAGAAAAGAAGAAGAAGAAGAAGAAAAAGAAGAAGAAGAAGAAAAAGAAGAAGAAGAAGAAAAAAGAAGAAGAAGAAGAAGAAGAAGAAGAAGAAGAAGAAGAAGAAGAAGAAGAAGAAGAAGAAGAAGAAGAAGAAGAAGAAGAAGAAGAAGAAGAAGAAGAAATAGTGAAGATAAGGAGAAAAAATAGTGCAAGAAGCAAGAAGTCTTGAGTATCAGGCCCCAAGAGAGTGGGGTGCAGCCGGTGCGCCGCACCAGGGTCCAGAAGAGTCTAGGGGGCCCATGAATATCGAAGTTCAAAATGGAAATGGGCAATTATGTGTGGCGTATCGTCCTCTAAAATAAGTCTGTGGTAGTATTTTTCTAATATAAATCTACCTCCAATGAAAATATGAATAATGGCTGTGGTTAGTACTTCTCTTAAACTGTTGTGTTTCATAATTTGTGACAACCTCAGGTTTGTGTCATTGGATTCAGAAGGATTTTGTAAAGTAAATAATAAGTCACTAGAGGCTGTCCATAACCACAACGTAGGAACGATGATCCCAAATGTCGCTCAGCGCACCCTTAACACTGCTGATAGGTAAGAGATCATTTCTGCTGTCCACCCTAGATCAGAACCAAGTCAGGGCCCTATTTAGAGCTAAAGCTGCCACTGCTGCTGCGAGTTTGCAACCGAAGTGCAAACTGGCTCACCTTAGTTAGTTAGAGGGCAGGATAGATAAGATAGGGGAGTGGGAGGGAGGGGGGATTTGGGGGATTAGTGTAAGGAAAGAATGAAATGGAAGGAAGTTTGAGTTATGATAGATGTGGGGCAGACCAACTTGCTCGGTTATTTTTATAGTCTCGTGCGTTTGCTTTTATTCGGTCCCATCGCCTCGAGACGACTTCACTTTCAAATACATACAATTTCTATGTAAATATTATGAATTATCTGAATTAAATATGCCCCCCCCCGTCCTTTCCTAAAGGGGGGCCCATAAAAGGTCGGAGAAATGGCAAATGAACTTCAATATCTCTAAGTGTAGCGTGTTAAACGTAGGGCTACACAACCCCGAAAATAGATACATCTTAGATAACACGTTTTTAGAAAAATCTGAGTGCGAGAGGGACTTGGGAGTTCTGGTGAGTCCTGACCTTAAAACCAGGAAGCAGTGCATTAGCGCCAGAAATAAAGCTAACAGAGCATTAGGTTTCATTGCTAGGACGGTAACGAATAGAAGTGCAGAGGTAATTATTAAACTCTATCTAGCGATAGTTAGACCCATCCTTGACTATGCGGTACATTTTTGGTCTCCGTCCTACAGAATGGACATAAATTCACTAGAATCAGTACAGAGAAGAATGACCAAAATGATACATGGACTCGGAAATTTGCCTTACGAAGAGAGGCTTAGGCACCTAAACTTACACTCTCTGGAAAGACGCAGAGTGCGGGGTGATCTAATAGAAGTGTTCAAGTGGATCAAAGGCTATAACAAGGGAGATGCAAACAAGGTCATCATAATAAAACAACAGGGCAGGAGTCGCAGTAATGGGTATAAACTGGACAAATTTAGATTTAAGAAGGAAATAGGCAAGAATTGGTTCACTAATAGGGTGGTCGATGAATGGAATAAACTTAGTAACCATGTAGTAAGCGCTGAAACTATCAGTTGTTTTAAAAAACGATTAGACAACCTTATGGATGGGGACGACAGGTGGTGATGGATACGGAGCTGCCTAGTGTAGGCCTTATGGTCTCTTGTAGTCTCCTTTATTCTTATGTTCTTATGTTCTTATGTTCTCGCACCAGCCAAGGGCTCTACTCACCAGTAACCCCAAATAATCAAACCAGGGCTTCCATTATTACATTGCGAGGCTAGATTGAAGCCCAATCCTGTTGAGGACCATATGTATGCTACCCCCCCCCCCCAAAAAAAAAAAAAAAAAAAGGTGCAACTATACCCTTTTGTTCTTGATGGATGACATCATCATAAATCAGATGCATTTTGAGTGCTTCCAAACGGGTGGTCGCCCTTCGTCGTTTCTTTTTGGCCCCTTTCGTACTGGGTGACACTTTTCCCCTTTTCTTGTGATTATTCATCTCCATGGGGCCACTTCGAATGTGAAGTAGTTTATATCTTTGTGTAAGGGGATTAAGGAGTTAGCTAATTCTCCATAGCAAAATGATTAAGTAGATGAATAAATAAATTATTAAAGAGATAAATAAATAAATTAATAAATTAATAAATAAACAAGTAAATAGATAAATGATTGAATTAATATATAGAAAATAAACAAATAAATGAATAAACAAAATAAATAAGTAAAGACAAAAATGACAAAACATTAATTAATTTTTCTGGTGGTTATGTGATAAAACGCTAAAACCCACACTGTATAATATGTAGCCGGACCTAGCTAGTATTAACTTCAGGCAGAAGAGATTCTCTTAGCTGTATAGAGTTGCCAAGTGACAGCTAAAGAAGCACTACAGTAAGTCTTACTGCCCATGACAGGCTAACACCAGAAGGTTTTATCGAATTTCAAGGTTCTTCCTCTGTCTCCACTTCATTTTATTCTGACCAGAAGGTCTTATCTACCAGTTCAAAGCGACGAAAAGAGGAAACTCGTCTGAAGATTTACAGAAAAAGTACTTAGATCTGCCGAGTAAATTTCCTGTATTTACGTCCCTCACAACGATAAATCTTTTTACATATTTTGTTCTGGTCCATTTCTTACAATTTTAATCAGATCAGGGGAAGCATCGCTACTCGGGCGCTCTGAATACTTTAGATACGGGGATCTATGCGTGTTGCATTCTACGATATAGATACTGAATGTTCTAAATGTTGCATGTTGTGTGTTTCATGTTGCACAATGTGCATTGTATGTTGTGTTATGTGTTTCATGCTGCATGCCACATGCTGCGTATTCCACTTTAGTGTGTTGTGTGTTTCTTTTTGTATGTTGTATGTGTTGTATGTT